>NC_137021.1:23556544-23656544 GCF_032717465.1 Coenobita brevimanus | reverse complement strand
GTGGGTACAGTGATAGAATAGAGAGGCAAATGTGCAAAAGAAGCGGAAAGTAAAATGACACAAGGAAGAAATGTTGTTGGTGCAATGAAGGCCTTGATAAGAAACAGAGGCTTGAGTGTTTCAGCTGCATGAAACTTACTTGAAGGAGTGTTAGTGCCAACTTTTGATGTGAGACTATGGGATGGTATGAAATGAAAAGTCAAAAGTGAGAGCAGTGGAGATGGGACTACTTAGGAATGTATGTGAAGAACAGAGAGTAGATAAGATACGAAATAATGTGACTCGTGAAAGATGTGGAGTGAGTAAGTCTGGACACCAGAATCGAAGCTAGTGTACTGTGATAATATGGACATATGAAGAGAATGGATAACAATAGAGTGGTGAAAAAGGTATATCTGAGCAAATCTGGAGGGAGGAGGCGAGGTAGGCCAAGGAGAAGGTGGAGGGATATGGTGGATGAATGTGTGAAGAAGAGGTTTGGAAGTCGGTGAGGCTAGGAAAATGATAAGAGATCGAGCTGGCTGCGTGAATATTGTGAGAAGAGGCGGATGATCAGGGACTGGGCACCCCTTTTTAACGTGAGAATCCTGATTGACTCAATCGGATACGTTTATGTGAAGCTACAGATTGTGGTGAACGTTTATGGCATATCAGATAGAGCCAGGATTCCCGGGGTTATGGAAGATGAGTGAATTGAAGCAAGGCCCATTGAAGTGGGCAAACTTGGGCTGTCTGGACACTGCTACTCCTTACCATGCCGTAGGGTAGGAAAGGTCTGGATGATGATGATGGTTATGATAATATATATATATATATATATATATATATATATATATATATATATATATATATATATATGGTTGAACCAGTGTCGCATACTAGTATGCTTGCACTCAGTCGGCTTAAGGCGGGCCGATTGTACTTGACTCACAGACTACACACATATCCAAAGCCATTCCAACATTACAATTACATTCACAGGCACTTCTCAACCTACATACAGTCTCTACCAGACAGCCTAAGGCACTGTGTAGAGACACATTCGCTGTATCATCCCTGTTTTGGTAGGGATAGGAGAGTCCTGCAGTGGACCTCAATGGCTATATATATATATATATATATATATATATATATATATATATTATAGATATATATATATATATATATATATATTATATATATATATATTGGCCTTGATAAGAAACAGAGGCTTGAGTGTTGCAGCTGCACGAGGCTTACATGATGGAGTGTTAGTGCCAATTCTAACATATGGGTGTGAGACTATGGTGTGGCATGAAAATGAAAAGTCAAGAGTCAGAGCAGTGGAGATGGGACTGCTGAGGAATGTATGTGGAGTGCAGAGGGAAGTAATGTGATTCGTGAAAGGTGTGGAGTGAGGAAATCAGTGGACTCCAGAGTCGAAGAGAGTGTCCTGAGATGGTATGGTCATGTGGAAAGAATGGATAACAATAGAGTGGTGAAAAAGGTATACCTGAGCGAATTTGGAGGAGGGAGGAGGTGAGGTAGGCCAAGGAGAAGGTGGAGAGATATGGTGGATGAGTGTTTGAGGAAGAGAGATTTGGAAGTCGGTGAGGCTAGGGAACTGATAATAGACTGAGCTAAGTGGATGAATGTTGTGAGAAGTGCATGATCAGGGATTTTGGCACCCCTTGTGAGCATGGCAGCCTCCGGATTGACTCAATCGGATACGTCTGTGTGAAGCTGCTGAATGTGGTGAGTGTTTTGGCGTATTCAGTACAGCCAGGATTCCAGGGGCTTGATTGATGAGTGAATGGAAGTGTGGCCTATTTGGATTTGGCAAGTTTGTGCTGTCTGGACATTGCTACTCCTCACCCTACCCTTGGATGGGAAAGGAGGTCCGGATGATGATGATGGTGAATATGATATATATATATATATATATATATATATATATATATATATATATAAAAATATATATATATATATATATATATATATATATATATATATACATATATATATATATATGAAGCCTCTGTGGTACTATGGTAATGTGTGCGTTTTCGGACACTGAAGAACGAGGGTTCGCGCCCCGCCAGGATAATAAACTTAGGGAGCGTTCTTCTAGCCACGTACTACATTGGCGGACACACGGGGTGCGTAGTTGAACCAGTGTCACATACTATTAAGTATTCTTGCACCCAGTCAGCTTGTGTGGCCCGATTACATTTGGTTCACAGACTACACACACATCCAAAGCCACTCCAACACAACAATTACACTTACTAGCACATCTCACCCTGCATACAATCTCTACTAGACAGCCTAAACCACTTGGTAGACATACATTGTCTGTACCGTTCCCACATCGGTAGGGATAGGCCGGTCCTGCAGCGGACACTCAAACGGCTGATGAGATGATGAGATGAGAGGTGATATATATATATATATCAGCAGCAGCAGCAGTTTGAGTGTCTACTGGAGGACAGGCCTATCCCAACCGAAGTGGGGACAATACAGCCTACGTATCTCTACCAAGTGGCTTAGCCTGTCTTGTAGAGATTGTACGTAAGGTGAGAAGTGCTTGCACACTACAGTAAGTGTTATTGTAATGATGGAGTCGCTTTGGTTGTGTGTGTAGTCTGTGAACCAAATTCAATTGGCCCACGCAAGGCGACTGGGTGCAAGCATATTCATAGTATGCGATGCTGGTTCAACCCTTATGTCCACCAAAGCAGTACGTGGCCGGGTAAACACTCCCAAAGTTTATTACCCTGGCGGGGCACGAACATGTCCGCCAAAGCAGTACGTTGCCGGGTGAACACTCCCAAGTTTATTCCCCTGGCGGAGTGTGAAGCCTTGTTCTTACATGCGCGAAATCGCCACTCTACCACTGTACCACAGAGGCTCCATACAGTATATATATATATATATATATATATATATATATATATATATACACACACACACACACACACACACACACACACATACACAAATGCACAGTGCGTGCATCAAGTAGAACAAAACCCTGTTGTTGCTTCGCAGGCGTGGGTGTAATTTTCTGTAAACCATTCTCATAAACGTAACACGAGCAGGTTGCCTTGTCTCAGCACCATTACCTACTTTTTTCCACCACATCAAACATACCACACTATTCCAGACCAGGTCCTGCCTTCATGTACACCTCGCCACTTGAGACAATGATCTCCTTTCCTACTACACACAGTAACATCCCATGAACCTTCTCCCTACGTCACACCAAGACACATCTGGCTTTGCTTTCTACACTACTCCATACCATTTACTGTACCTTGTCTCATCAGCCCCACGACACCAATGTCTGTCTCTATTTTCCACCATGCTACACCATGCACATCCCTCTTACGCCGGACTACACCATACCATAATCTATCTCCCTACATCATATTATTCGACCCCATGATATTCCTTCCCCTGCTATGGCACACCACACCATACTACGCCCTGTCGTCTGCGCACCACATATTTACTTCTAACAATGAATGTTTAAAAAGTATGTGTAGGAAAACCTTTCTTAAGCATTGAAAATTAGCCAGAATTTATCAAGGCCTGTTCAGAGGCATGGTAAAGCGGTGCCACTCAGACGGCTTTGCTTCCTTGGGAGGGATATGATCTTGCATAATGTGTCCATGAAATATTCTCGTTAATGTTGGCGCTGTCACGCCCAGTTGATGGTTGTCGTTTGTGGATGGTATTTTCTCCCCGGACGGTGTTGTGGAAATATTCGTGAGTGGATGTTGTTTCATAACATTATGAGATATGACAGTCGTGCAAAATGATGAAGGAACCAACAAGGGAATGCGGAAATCACGAGAATTGCAAAATGAAAATGACAGTAAACTAAATGGCCTCTCCTTATTCTTGTTAGCCTTTTTCTTAGTCGTGGTCAGCTACTTCATCATCTTTAGTCAGCAGTGTCCTCCTCCACATACCCACATATCTCATGCCACATCATCTTGCCCTATGAATTTACCTCCCACAAGTCCTCAACTACCTCACTGGCTCCCCTTTGCCATCTTAACAAAGTTTCATCACCAACAGTTGAAGAAAATTAAGTGCTTTGATGACCAAATAATGAAGCGAAGGATGGCAAGTGACTGAATATTTCTGAGATATTAACTCGCCCCATCACGACATTTTCTGGGCAGTGGTACGCCCCAGTCCCGACATTTTTGGACATTTTTTTTTTTCCCTCAAACATCTGCTTTTGGTGAGAAACAACGAAAATTCATAGAGAAATCGCTCAGCTGAGGTTTAAAATACTCAATCCAGGTAGGAGTACCTCCTTACCTTACAGGGTTTTCTATCAGGCTGGCTGCAAAGAAAACGAGTTCAATGGGAGGATAACTATTCTACACCACTCATAAACAGTATTAATTTATTTATTTATTTGGTACGAATTTATATGTAGTACGAGAGTATATTGGTTTTCAAACGGTAATATAGGCATTATAAGCATTGTTTCACTCACTAAATTATCACCATTCCTGACCTTTTTTTGCCACATAACCTGATCATCATTTCTGACTGTTTCTTCCTCTAATGTTTGTCTTCCACATTCTCATCGATTGGGGAATCACTCTGGCCCTGAATTTCGTACCGTGGCATGACATGGCTTTACTGGCCAGGTCACTGATAACAGGTGAATTGCTGAGAAAAGGTCATGCAGGGGGGGGAGGAGATCATGCTGGATAAGGCATTGTCCCTGCCTGGCATCTTGTAGAGGAAGGTGTCCCGTGTAAACGTGCCAAAAATCACTCACGAAAATTGAAAATTGTGCAAATTAGGGACCTTGCAATGTTTCCGCGTTAATTTACGTCTCTGGGATATGAGTGCACATCATGTGAGGACGTGAATTCACGTCTCCAGGACGCGGCGGGTTAAACCTATATATTACTCAGTCCGGTGTGAAAGGGAATGCAGAAAGAATAAGCAACATTTTTCGTTGACAAAAGGTATACAAGGTGTGTAAAGCGATTGTCAGATAACTAAGTGCAGTCACTTGGTTTTAAGATCACCAAAGAAGTAATCAGAGATTAGGCCAAAATAACTGGGTCTTACTGATCTTATAGACAAAAAGCCAAAGCCTTCATGATGTATTTGTTTCTGCCAGTTTGTTTTTTATTAAAAAGTATAGTCCCATGCTTCTCCAGTTACAACAATCTTTACACAGTAACAAAATAATTACTATCATCCGGAACGACAGGAGGAGCCTAAACCAGGATTTTCATTATTCATCTCTACTCTGATCTCTTTAGCATAAAATCATCTCTCTACAGTATCTTGAACACTGAGAAGTAATAAGAAATTGACAAAGGAGAAATGATGTAGTATTGTTTCGTAATTTTTGATGGTGCCTTGTTTCATATTTCAAAGCTGCCATTCGACTATTTTACTGTGTTGAGTCAGCCATACAAGAGATCGAGCTCAAACCCTTTCATGGCCGTGGGTCCGGAATTTTACATGCACCCCAGGCCGACACCGGGGCCATTTTCTGAAGTTTCAAAAACTTATATTTTTTTTCTTGCCATATTGAAGAGAAAGTTCAGACGCACCTAACAGTGCAAATCCCAGCTTCCTAGACCCATTCTGTGGTTTGCATGGAAAGCAAAAGTTGCAGAAATATCGGCAACCAATAACCGCGCCGAGAGGTGCTGCCACATTGCAACATGGGACGTGTTGTTATCATTTTTTTTACCCCCCAAAACAATGTGAATAGTGCTGAAATGTTGCGCATATATTAGATATGATGATATCGAATGATTTCAGTACATAAGATGTTAGGATTGCTAATATATATATATATATATATATATATATATATATATATATATATATATATATATATATATATATAGATAGATAGATATATCTACCTATCTTTCTATCTATATAGATAGATAGATAGATAGATAGATAGAATATATATATATATATAGATAGATAGATAGATAGATAGATAAAATATATATAGATAGATAGATAGATATACCTATCTATCTATCTATATATATATATATATATATATATATATATATATATATATATATATATATCCACTCACTTGAT
The DNA here is from genome assembly GCF_032717465.1 of Coenobita brevimanus. Lineage (NCBI taxonomy): Eukaryota > Metazoa > Arthropoda > Malacostraca > Decapoda > Coenobitidae > Coenobita > Coenobita brevimanus. The sequence continues at coordinate 23,650,451 of NC_137021.1, read as the reverse complement.
GTAGTGCTGCCTACTTCTTCCTTAGCCTTTATCATTCTTTTTCTGTGCCTGTCGTCCTCTCTTCCTATTTCTCCCATCTCGCTTGTCACTAACTGCTTTTCTTTCCTTTACAGGTGGCCTTACATTGAGTGACAAGCCAAATGGTTTCCTGTAAGCCAAGAAACCATTTACAACGCTGGGTGGTAACCATATAACCAAATCATACGTGCTCCCAACGTGTCAGCAAGTGGACTGGTGGAGGGTTAGTGCCCCTCCCCGTAAAACAAATAATTCAAAGTCAAATGGCCACCCCTTACGGGATTATGGCGTCTGGCGATAGATAGATAGATATATATATGATTATTTTTTCACCTTTTTGATATAAAACATGTTTAAGGTAGTGTCGAGTTATTTTTTACGATATCATTGTGCCCATACGTGGAAAAGGGAGTCAAAGTGTTGAATTTCCAGTCCTAAATGAGAAAGCTGCCCGTCCGCGGAGGTTAGGCTCTCCCACGGGGGACGAAATTGGAGAGTCAGATCCGATTGAGAATGGGGGAGTCGAGTCGCAACTTGTCGCACCCACACCACGTGCATGGCTAAAAATGGAATCGTAATGCAATTTCAAAGCTACGAATAATTCTAATTATTATGAATAGAGAGACAAAGCAGAAATAAATACGTTTACAGACAGGGGGAAATGTATTCTTTCCTTTATAACACGTTCTCCTTTATCATTTTACCTTTTTATTTTTGCAATATATTTTGCTGTCTGTCTGTCGTGAGTGTGGGAAAGTATGACATTTTCTGCCTGGGTAAGAAAAAAATAGGTACAGCTGGATGTTTCCCAACACTGTTCACTGTCAGAATTGCGAGACGACCTGGCATTCGCACCTCGCATTGCAGGAAGGGAAGTTCTTTCCACCCACGAAAGCATCACGTGAACACAGAAAACTTTCCTGTTATGCTTGTAAAAGGCAAAGAATATCTAAAATGATTAAAGACAGTGCAACAAACCTGAGCAAATAGGTAAAGATACCAAACACTAATTCTCAGCAAACAATATTACGTTGCAGCAATGTTACTACAACGTTGTGTTTATGTTGCCACAACTTTATGGCATTACATTGTGACAAAGTAATCTTGCATGGTTTTCTGAAAGTTGCCACAACGTTATGGCACAACATTGTGACAATGTAATCTTGTATGGTTTTCTTAAAGTTGCCAGAACGTTGCAGTATAACGTTTTTTTGCAACTTTCAGGTAACATTGCCACAACTTTATGTAACCTAGTAGTAACCTTTATACAACTTACCAAAACCAACACATATTTGTATATCTGTGAAAAGGAATAAGCAAAGACAGTTTTCTCTATATTATATTTTTATTGTACTGAAATTTCCGAAATATACAATTGGTAATGAGTCCATTCAGTGTTCATAGAATCTTGCCACATCTTAATAATCTATCTATATACCTAGGCTACTTCCCCCAAGGAAAGGGAGGTAGCCGAGACAGGACGACACACTCCTAATTTACTTATCCATTCAAACACATTCATTTGCATCTTAGCCCCAAAAAGGAGAAGGGACAGATCCTCATCGCACCACACCGCACAAGGGTCAACTGCGCGGTGCAATCAGTGACATCCACAGCAGGGCCTGACAGCAGGGCTAGTTTACCCCTGCCACATCATAATAGACCCATCCCCTTTCCCGCACCCGACCTGACTAGCTGATCAGACCAAATGCAGGAGAATATCCCCTCAGGGCTGCATCATCGTTTATTCATTCACAATTTCTCTCCATTTATTTCTGTCATGCACAGCCACTCTTCTCTGCTCAACAAACATCCCTCTTGCATCCAGTACTCTTCACACTGTCCATCCATCCTATTCGTGGTCTCCCTCTCAGCCGTACACCTCTTACATCAGATCTAGTTATCTTTTTCACCAATTGCTCATTATCCATTCTCTCCGTATGCCCAAACCATCGCAACACCCTCTGCTCAACTCTACCAGCCATCTCCCGAACAACTCCAGTTCTCCTTCGCACTTCATCATTTCGCACTCAATCCATACGCGTCACTCCACACATACTCCTCAGACACCTCATCTCCATTACATTCAAACTTTTCCTCTCTGCTACACCCATATTCCGTGTTTCAGCCCCATATAATGCAGTCGGCACCACAACACCCTCATACAGCCATCTCTTTACATCCATTCTAAGTGAACGACATCTAAACACTTTTTTCATTCTTCCCAGCACCTTACCTACCTCATTCATTCTAAACTTCACTTCTGCATCTATTCTTCCATCCACAGCAACATGTGACCCTAAATATTTAAAACACTATACCTCCTCAAGTAACTCACCATTCGGAACTATATTCATCCTCCTACCATCTACCAACCTCGTACACTTCATAATTTTACTGTTATTCTCATTTACTTTCAATTTCCTCCTATCACACACCCTTCCAAACTCCTCTACCAACTGTCTCAATGTCTCTTCTGAATCAGCCACCAGTGCAGTATCATCTACAAACAGCAGCTGCTTCAGATTCCACTCTCCACCATCAACATTCACCAGCCTCAGACCTCCACCTAAAACTCTTGCATTCACCTCCCTTACAACACCATCCATATATATAAAGGCGACATCACACATCCCTGTCTCAGCCCTCCTTTCACGGGAAACCAATCACTCACAGCATTTCCCACTCTTACACAAGCTTTACTATTTACATGAAAACTTTTCACCCCTTTTAGTAACCTACGATAAAGTCCATACAATCTTAAAACAGTCCACAACGCATCCCTATCAATTCTATCATATGCTTTCTCTAAATCCATGAATGCCCAAAACACATCCTTGCCTTTCGCTAAATACTTTTCACACACTTGTCTCACAGTGAACCTGATCCACGCATCCTCTCCCTCTCCTAAAGCCACATTGCTCATCACCAATCACTCCCTCCGTACCCTCTCTAACTCTCATAATTAACACTCTACCATACACCTTACGTACAACACTCAACATACTTATCCCCTAAAGCTAGTACATTCATACTTATCACCCTTGCCTTTATACAACGGGACCACACAAGTACTTGTGTAATTATTATCATTATTATTATTATTATTTTGTATTAATAATAATAATAATTATTATTATTATTATTAGTAGTAGTAGTAGTATAATTATTATTATTATTATTTTTATTATCTAGCTATTGCCAGACGCCTTAATCCCATAGGGGTGGCCACAAACAAATCGCCTCCATGTCGCTCTATCCCCCGCCATTTCACAGCCCTGCTCCCAGCTCACCCTCCCCCCTCTCATATACCTCTCCACTCCATCCCTCCATCTCATCCTTGGCATTCCTCTCCCTCTCCCCCCTCCACCTCACTCACATACATTCTCCTCGTCAGTCTCTCATTCGCCATCCTCTCCACATGGCCAAACCACCTTAATGTGTTTCTCCTAACGCTTCCAATCACATCCACTCCACAACGCTCCTTTACTTCCTCATTTGTCAGTCTGTCTCTCCATGTGACTCCACATGCTCCTCTCAAATAACTCACTTCCACTGCTCTCACTCTTGATTTCTGTCCATCCAACAAGGACCAAGCTTCACTTCCGTACGTTAGAGTTGGTATCACAATACAGTCATGTATTACCTTTTTCACTTCCCTGTTTCTTATCACTGCTCTCAGGAAACCAGCAACCTTTCTTCCCTGTTGTACCCTTTCAAGCACTTCACCCTCTAAACTTCCATCCTTACTCATTACACTACCCAAGTACTTAAATGCACTCACATTTTCCATTTCCTCCTCATCCAACCTCACTGTACATTCACTGACTTTACTTCTCTCGAAGACCATCACTTTACTCTTCCCTGCATTCACCTTTAGATTCCGTTTCTTACACACTCTCCCAAATTATCCACGAAGCCTTGCTGCACCCCTTCGTCTTCACTTTACAACACACCATCTGCAAACAACGGTACTGATAGTTTTCAAACACTGCCCTTTCTCACTAGAGCCGCTCCAACATTCACTGCCCTACCTTGTATCTCTTTTATAACCCCATCCATATATAGACTGAACAACAATGGAAACAAGACACATCCTTGTTTCAATCCAGCCTTCAAACAGAATAATTCACTCAGTTTACTATCCACACTCACTGTAGCCTTTGCACCCTCACACATACTCTTCACGGCCTTGAACACCTTCCTGTAACTCCATATATTCTTAATACTTTCCACAATCCTTGTCTATCCACCCTGTCATGTGCTATCTCTAAATCCATGGAGGCTGCATACAACTTCTTTCCCTTCTCTAGAAACTTTTCCACTAAAGATCTAAGAATGAATATCTGATCAACACAGCCTCTTCCCTTCCTAAAACCTCCCTGTTCTTCTCCAACAAATTTCTCTTTTATTTCCCTCACTCTGTCATATACTTTTCCTATTGCACTAAGAAGGCAAATGCCCCTATGATTACCGCACACTTATTTTTCCCCTTTTCCTTTGTACAGGGGAATAATTATACCTAACGTCCAGTCCTTCGTGACTCAACCTTCCTCCCAGGCCAGTCTACACATCTTCCACATCCATTTTATTACTATCTCTCCCCCATGCTTCAGCATTTCACCACAGACTTCATCAATAATAATAATAATAATAATAATAATAATGATAATAATAAACTCTCATCTTTAATGTCAGGACCAACTTGCCTAACCCCAGGCTCCTCCACTTCTCATGGGGCAACATAGGATTGTATGATGAATGGATAATCGGTTTGGGATTTACACACATAGTGGCACATTAAACAGCGAACTAGTGTTTATATGTACCAGCCATGCTCAAAACCAACCAAAGATATCTCAATAAAACCTCTTCGGCATATTTCCATTGAGGTCCTTTTGGGATCAGGATTAGTTGGGGGCAAGGGGGAGTAGTTAGTGCTATTCTTGAGCTAATCTTAGCTCAAATAAAAAATAATTTGCAAGCACATTTTTTTCCCACTGTCCCCTTTTGTCGATAAGGGCTATGGTGTTGCCCCTGGCCAAAGGACTTAAGTCTGGAGTGTGTAGCACTTTATGGGTGGTTGCCCTTCCTGATGTCTACCAATAACCCTTGGGTGGACTCGAACATCCGACCCTTCAACCAGAGTGGAGAGCTTTAACCCACTAAGCCATGGTTGCAAAAAAATACAATAAATAATAAATATTAGTTTGTTGGTAACATGCTCAAAACTAACAGTGACTTTGAAGTGTCTAGTATAATAATAATAATACATACATACAGGGAAGGCAGAAAGGTTGCAAGAGGATAGAAAAAAGGCAGAATTATAGGAGAGAAGTGAAAAGCAATTGGGTAAATATGCTTTGGGGCAGATGAGAGAAGTGGAAGGTGTGTGCATAATATTCACAGGCTGTTGCATAGAACTGTGTGCCTCTCATGACAAGAGAGTCTCTAACTGGTAGGCCTTTAGTTTCAAAATGTAGGTTGGCTCTGGGGGTGGTTTTGGTGCAGCAGTAACAATTTGAAAGGCAGTGTTTTGTATGGTTTGTAAGGTGCTGCAGTGAGTGTTGGAGAGGATGGGAGTCCATGCCCGAGAGGCATAGGATATTACTGTACTGACCTGGATGCATCCGGCTGGATGGACCCGTCCAGAGTGTGTTTAAGAGACAAACAAATCAATAACATGGCCTAGATTAATACATATAACACATTCTGAATTGGCAATTTCCAGAATTATTTTCTTACACAATAATAGGGACCTTTTGCATATGTAACAAAAAGCACAATGATATGAAACAAAGCTTTTACTTATTTGATGCAGTACACTCTTGCCGTATATGACATACGAGTACCTCCATATTCCTCATAACATTCTACATTGTTGCAAACGATATAGCATTTGCTAATTCCAAACCTCAAGTAGCACTAAGAATTGGTCTTCTCATTACAGTATATCAACACATAACATCTTACAGTCCAAAGACAACAGATAATAAAAAGAAACAACTTGTAACATTCTGTGTGTGTGTGTGTGTGTGTGTGTGTGTGTGTGTGTGTGTGTGTGTGTGTGTGTGTGTGTGTGTGTGTGTGTGTGTGTGTGTGTGTGTGTGTGTGTGTGTGTGTGTGTGTGTGTGTGTGTGTGTGTGTGTGTGTGTGTGTGTGTGTGTGTGTGTGTGTGTGTGTGTGTGTGTGTGTGTGTGTGTGTGCCAAATTAAGTTGTGCTGATAAAAATTTTTGAAAAAATTTGGAAAATTGTCCACCGCAAGATATGAAGAGTCGGGCACTCTACTGGCTGACAGGAAACTGATGCAAGGAGTGGTTGTTTCTATGATTAAACAAGTGGCTTTGTTATTGTCAGGTCAAGGGTCAGGATTCAGGTTTTGATGGTGTACAAGGTCCTCCCAACACCCAAGATTATCTTTTTGTTGCAAAAATCAATCAGAAATACCGGTAACAAGAACAGTATTGCATAAATAGTTACAACTGTCCTCACTCCCTGATGTCTGTTTGGACAGGTATCACCATATAAGTTTAGAACATCCACTAACTGTCCAATAATAAAGAGCCTTTGTGAACAAAAGAATACTACTAAATGATCAGGATCACAGTGATGCAGAAATCAAAAGGCCTATATCCTAATGAGTAAACATATTAATAATTATCACAGGCATGCATGACAGAACATACAACCTAGTAATTACTTTCATCCACATAAGCTCTGTTTGCACTCCCCCAGTAAACTTTCCCTCAGTTGAGGTAACTGGTTGTTGCAGCCTGAGACTGAGGCCTTCCTGGCTCTGGGTCTGACCTATAAGCATCAGTCCTTGTGCTTGAAGACATTTGTGGTTTTCCAAGCAAGCTTCTCTCTTCTAAAAAAAAAAAATAATAAAAAATAAATAAAAATGTCAAAATTGCAATGCATAACATATTAGATATAAAACATGCAGAGTTTCTCTTAGTTCCTGGGTTCATCTTGCTGGAAACACCTGTATACTTTAAGAAGAATTAGGTTACTATTATTTTAAATTTGTAAAGCTTGGCTGAAAGTTGGCAATGATAATTGCATGTGACACATTTCACAACTGAAGACTTTATACTGCAAAAGTAAAGTTCCATCCTCCAATATATTTAACCCTTCAGGGAATATAAATACATCCTCAATTACTGGTTGGACCTTTGTGACTTACCATCATAGGTTCTGCCTCCCCATTCCCTCAGGAAAATTGGCAGTAGCTACAGGAGACATTTGGCTTGGGCCAACAATTGGGGATGGTTGTGAGTTCCTCACTTCACGGAACTGCCTAGGCATGTATGACTTGGTGTGGATGAATGGGGCCTAACAATCAAGTCTCACTCTTCTGTTAGAAAAGCATTTGATAAAAAAAATAAGTGGACTGTTGGAGAAAGAAAGAACCTAACTCTATTTTGACTTGCCAACAAAAAGGCATGCAAGGAGTTTTTTTCTGCTGCAAGAGTTTGGTAATCTGGTCAGGCTAATGTAACAGTCAACTAAAACGTTTCACATTTCAGAACTCTTTCCAGTAACATTATGGCTTCTTAATCGTGCAGTTATTTAGTAAACAGGGACATCATAGGCAATTCTGCCACACACAGTGCTATAAGAAATGTCATCAGTATGGACTTATTAGATTCCTGTAACGACTTGGGAACAATAGCCTGTACAGGGGTGCGCTTTCAAGGAAATCCTTGACTTTTCCCATAAGGTACATTAGGTTAATATGGTCATTGCTGTTATGACATACCCTTAGTTGAAGGCATAAACTTGACAGTTGAGGCCAAGACCTGGATGGTGTGGCTGATGAAAAGTTGGTCCTGTATTCACCAGGTTCATCTTCATCTGAAGACGAGAAAATATATAAACAAGATGCTGAAAATGCTTGCATCTTATTAGCAAAGCAGAAGTCACGCTCCTCAGCAAGTTCAGTGTCACATTAGAAAAACTTTTAAAGTGAACAATACTATTTTTTCCATTTCAGTTGGTGGACCAATAGTTAAATCCTAAAATATTTACAATGTTTTTTCTTTCAGAGAGAAGTAAGAATTTATGATTTATGAATCACCTACCATTGGTGTGTTTTGCAGTGTTGAAATTTAGTGGATTTGGAAGGTTAATAGACACACGCTTCTTACTGCCAGAAAAAAACATGTCTTCCTGGCTAGGATGACGAGTGTGCGGGAGGTTCTTCTCTTCTGCATTCTTTTCTTCATCTGAAGCAAGTATCAAAGCTGAATAATTGAACTGTATAACCAATCATGCATTCAAGATGTTTCACAGTTTGTACATCTAACAAAAGTGCAGCATTTTGACAACTGGGCAATACAATATGGATATAGCACCAACCAACACAATTTATACTAGGCCATGGTTAGGATTACGGCAGCCGTAAGTACACACTCACAGACTACTGTCACGAGTCAGCTAGTGACATTGGCTTTTGTGGGAAACCACGAACTCAAGTGGAATCCCAGTTTATCGTTCGGTTAACCGCTCATGGTCGGGAGTCTTTTCAAATCAATTTTTCATTGTCATACGTGATCGTCTTTGTGTGAGACATTAGCGCTTCCGCTGAGCGATTTGTTTTGAGTGCGTTTCGCTCACTCTAGCCGTTAAAAAAATGCGGCGATAGCTCTCCTTTCTTTCCCACGAGTTGGGCAGTCAAGTGTCTACCGTGACGGAGTGAGGTTCTGTGCTCCAGCAGTGAGAGGTCAGCTAGCACCCAGGCTCCACTAGACTACAGTTCTCCAGGCTCCCACCCTTCGTTGGTGATACACTGCATTCATTGACCAGTATTTCCTTTTCGTTTTCCTAGACTTAAGAGTTTAGTTAAGGTGTTTTTCCTAGACGTAAGAATTTAGCTTTTGAGTGAGTGAGTGAGTGCGATCTCATTAATTTGATTTTTGAAATGTAACGTTAAATTTATTTTGTAATCAATAAATTTAACAGTTCTTCTTCTTGAGCTTAATGTAATGTAAACTCGTGTTTCATTTCTCCATAATTAAGCTTATTTCCCTTATAGCTCCTAGCTTGCATAAACGTTTTGCCATTCATAACTGGTACTTAGGCCAGTCTTGTTGTATTAAGCTTAAAATCCGTTGTGCCTTCTAGGAGTTAAGCATCAGCAAGAACCTGATATTATTAATAGTATTAGTTATTTATTGTCAGGGGTGAAGTAACTTTCTCCATAGGCTAACAGTACATAATAAACAGCAATTGAGTAATTATTCTCTGCTGTGTACTGTTGAGAAAGTTTATAAATTCTCGTTCTTAGAGAATCGTGCGAAGCAAGCCAGCGTGAAGTAATCATTGCTTGATTTAGCAAGACAATCATTGTCCCTGCTCTTCAATATTATTGAACATTAACATTATCCCTTAATAACTGCATTTATTTTAAAAACCCCGTGACAACTACGATTATGGCAGCCATAATCTAACCTAAAGTAACCTAATCTATTTCTAACCTAACCATACCACCAAACATAACCACTAAATTCTAACGGCTTAAACTGAATTGTAGCGGTATAAAGCTAACCTAACAACTCTATTATTCATTATATGTATACAAGCTCTGTAAGTGCCATAATCATAGTCCATGACTATGTGTATAATTACGGCTGGCGTAATACTAACCACTTTGTTCATATTAACCATCACCACTGCAGAAGTCCTCCTGCTCATACTTCTGAGGTTTCTTCCTCTCTCTTTGTGGAATGTTGTCATCCATCTCAATGTTGGAAATGTCCTCTGCAAGTTTGGCTTGGCAAAGAGCCTGTTCATAGGTGTCTGGAACCCAAGTGTAAGGTGCATGGCTTACATGAAAAATATATTTTACTAATTCTGTAAACTGTACAACCAACATCTAAATAATAATAAAGTACCTTACATTTGCTAATATATCTGGTTAACATCATTAATTTGGTAAATTTTTACACGTTTCCCTCATCCGATTTTTTCATCCACCCTCAGTGTTTCATGTTGTTTTTGGTGTGATTCGATCAATTTTGACCTTCGTTTCTATCGCCAGTAGCTAGTTTTTGTCGAACGCCACTAACGACTTCCGGTGGAAAGGACTGGTCCAAATCAATTAAAATACCCACCAGAAACAACAGAAAACACTCAGGTTGGATGCCTGTTTTCACGTGAAACGTCCTCTTTTTATTGCGAAGGGAAAATAACCTGTTAAATTTTCGTATTTACACTGAACTCCCAAAGTTTAAAATTTTATTTTTCTGAGGGACTGTAGTGTTTGTCGTTTGAATCTGATAATCATTTATGTCGGAAATAATTTTCTGCTGTCCTTCCCCCTCCCCCCAGGAATACTGGGGGACCTGTGGGAAACCGGGGTTTTGGGTGGGGGAAACACTCAAAAGCGAGTGATTTGCTACTGGAACTGTTATCAAAATCAAACGAAAAACACTGACATCCTTCGGAAAATATTTTAGTTTCTTAGGGAGTTCGTATTTCCTAGCTGGGGGCTTCTCCCCCCAGCCCTGGCCGTGCTTCCTAACTGGGAGGCTTCGCCTCCCAGACCACCCCCCCCGACCTTAAACAAACCTCAGTTACCTAACCTAACCGGGTGTAAGTACGAAATAATGGCTTTACCTACGGTAGCATAAACTGACCGTTCATGTTTCCTAACTGTAGGGCTTCGCTCCCCAGCCCTGGCCGTGCTTTCTAACTGGGGGGCTTCGGCCCCCAGACCCTCCATGGCATTAACCAAACCTCATCTAACCTAACCTAACCGGGTGTAAATAAGAAATAATATCTTAACCTAGCAGTTTGCAATTCCTTGTCTTCATCTGAAGAGTTGTCTGTAGTAGTAATGGTATCTGGTGACAGGCAACACTTTCTGATCCTCACGTAAAATGAGACTTTTCCCTTGATTTGGGTATTTTGTTCCTGTTGATGGTAAAATACCATGCGATCACACAAAGGCTACAGTTTTATCTTCTTGCTGGTAGAACTGTGAAATAGCAGTGACGTAATAAATTTTACAGGCTTCCCAGTCCATGGCTGGAGACGAACTGACTTTCAAATCTTGTGGGCCCTTGCGTGGGGCATCTGAAATCCTACTTTGAGATTGGCTGAATCATGTGCCACGCATGCGCTTTATCCACCCACACACATAACACTCACCAACGAACACACACAACTGTCCGACCACGGCAGGGAAAATCTCTCTTTCCCATAGAAAATAATAACAATGTAAATTGCATACCTCATCAACAGTTGATTTAAGAGTGAAGTGTCATAGAAGAAAAAGCTTAGAATTGAGCAAAGTATAAGGTGAGTTAACCCTTTGAGATTCTTATTACTGTTTCGATCGTCATCTCAAATCCAACCTCATAGATTCCGATGACGCTTCTCATTGTCATTTTACGAAACTTGTATAATTTACACCATAAATCGCATTTACTCTTCATAACAAAGAGGCTCGAGCATGATGTCACGGAATGGTTGCTCTGTGCGTGGCGGTACTGCACAGCTAGTCTGACTCATGGCTTTGTTTCTTTATGACTTTGTTCTTGGTGAATATTTTTCTACAGCAAGGTATGAAATTATTGGTTTTTGCTTAAATTCAGACTCGTCATTTTGACTTTTTATTTTCCTTGTTTTCCTTTTATGAACATACTACGATAAAGTACACCTATTCTGCTTGAAAATAACACCAGAACCAGCATCCTATCATAAAAAGTGTATTTACACTGACCATAGAAAAACATCGCGAAGCGAATATGCGGTCGAGACGAAAATAAAATAGTGCATCTCTTTCCTTTCGCTTTACTGCACAATGAAATGCAAGTATTACCATAATCAATATATCATTGTAAAGGTAATTTATTGTGTTTTTGCTTGGTTTAAACCAAGTTTGCATATCTTAACTCGTTATTTTTTGCCGAATATTTTTCTACGGCAAAGTATAAAATGTTTGCTTTTCGCCTAACTTCAACTCGTCATTTTGACATTTTCTTTTCTTTGTTCTCCTTTTTTTAACATACTGTGATAAAGTACAACTATTCAGCTTTAAAATGACATCAAAACCAACATTCTTTCATGAAAAGTATATTTACACAGAGCGATCAAAGTAAAATATCGGGCTGCAAAGATCTGGGTCAGCGTGAGTGGCTGACTCTAGCACAGACATAATCTGTCCTGCCCAGAAACGTGATAGGGGTAATTACTTGAAAATGTTACCCAAAAGTCGAAAATCGCATGAGGTATACGTGTGAAGTTAGGTCTTCCGGGACTAACTTCCAATTACAATCACAGTGCGTGCTCGTCTGTGATTGTGATTGGCGGAAGTAAATCGCGTGTAACTCGTTTATTATCAATTTGCGAGAGGAATGTCATAGAAGAAAAGATTCTTAGAATGACCAAATCTGCTAGAAAATGTTAACGAAAAGTCGAAAATCGGATGAAGGAAACGTGTAAAATTTGACCATTAATTTTTTGGTGTCTTTTGGGCCACAGAGTATAACAAAAAAATTCTAGCTCATAGCAATTAAGGAATTGTACATCAAGTATAGTGGAGCACTCTTCCTTTTCCTGTGAATCAGTGAGCAGCACAAGGAGCCTAGTCATGCACTTCAACACTGCTTGTAAAAGTTCCAGATAGTTAAGAAAAAAATATATATATACCTTCAAACATCAAGGAAGTTTTCAGAATGCATCTTGTAATTATCAACATCCAGTACTCACAAACCTTGCTGGAGAATTCAATGCACATAGTACAAGGAACTAGAACGTTACCTGGATAGGATAGTATCGTGATTTCATATTTGTTCCACCATTTGTTGTCTGGCAACTCTTCGTTCTTCACTGATTTTGGCCAGCAACAAGAGTGCCTGAAGCAAGCAGAAGATATGAGTTTTATCTTACATAGAAATATTGTTCATAGCAACTGATAACAGTAATGTATGTTTATAACATACCACAACTAGCCAAGCAGATGAGTAAATAAATACACCTTTCAAAACCTTGGTTTCCTTACCTACGGGTGATCTATTATTTCTCCCAGTTTTACCTAAACATTTGCTTACTTTTCATCTCAGATATACTAGGTCTTAAATAACATAAGAGAACAATGAAGTTTCCTTGCCTTTCAATGAGAAAAGATGAGATTTGGAGGGTTTTATTCACAACAGAACGTTGCCTCGAGTCAAGAAGTTCGAATTTGTAAACAAGTGGTTGTCATATGTCGTTTCGCACTGAATATGCGATATTATTATAATTATACCTTAGTATACAGTCACAATGCAAGAAAAATATTCATGAAAACATAACACGGATGCTTTATAACATTACGAGTTCATGCAACAAAAAGAACATCAAAAAATTATCAATCATGACAGAACAAATAGCACCTTCGTGTACTCATATCGTTACCCAGCTATTCGGCGTTAATACGATGTTACATAAATGAAAACAGCTATTGCAAAGTCGATAGTGGAATATTTCTATCTATCTATATACCTAGGCTGCTTCCCCCAAGGAAAGGGAGGTAGCCGAGACAGGATGACACACTCCCCATTTATTCATCCATTCAAACACATTCATTCGCATCTTAGCCCCAAAGGGGAGAAGGGACAGATCCACACTGCACAAGTGTCAACTGCGCAGTGCAATCAGTGACAACCGCAGTAGGGCCCGACAGCAGAGCTGGTTTACCCCTGCCACATCATAATAAACCCATCCCCTTACACGCACCTGACCTGACTAGCTGATCAAACCAAATGCGGGAGAATATCCCCTCAGGGCTGCGTCATCATTTATTCATTCACAGTTTCTCTCCATTTATTTCTGTTACGCACAGCCACTCTTCCTTGCTCAACAGATATCCCTCTCACATCCAGCACTTTCTTCACACTGTCCATCCATCTTATTCGTGATCTTCCTCTCAGCCTTACACCTCTCACATCAGATCTAGTTATCTTCACCAATCACTCATTATCCATTCTCTCCATATGCTCAAACCATCGCAACACCCTCTACTCAACTCTACCAGCCATCTCCCGAACAACTCCAGTTCTCCTTCGTACTTCATGTCGCACTCGATCCATACGCGTCACTCCACACATACTCCTCAGACACCTCATCTCCATTACATTCAAACTTTTCCTCTCTGCTACACCCATATTCCGTGTTTCAGCCCCATATAATGCAGTCGGTACCACAACACCCTCATACAGCCTTCTCTTTACATTCATTCTAAGCAAACGACATCTAAACACTTTTTTTTATTCCTCCCAGCACCTTACCTACTTCATTCATTCTAAACTTCACTTCTGCATCTATTCTTCCATCCACAGCACCATGTGACCCTAAATATTTAAAACACTCTACTTCCTCAAGCAGGGAGGCGGAGGCTGAGTTGGTAGAGAGTTGGCCTGCAGTCCTAACGGACACGGGTTCAAATCCCGCTGGGGCAGGGAACACTTTAAAGGATTTGAATTTCATATAATCAGACTTTATTGATCTACCAGAAGACCCGCCGACATGTCGTAAAAACACCCCCGCTAATACGAATACACCAGTCCTGTATGAGACAGCCCTAGCATGTATTCATTATGGACGGTGGGTGTTAGCGCCGAAGTGGTGACATGTAGAGGTGTGCGGTACGTAGGAGGACTACTGGGCCTTGAAAGCAGGCTGTGACGCCTATGCCCAGAGTCGGTCACATAAAAAAAAATAAAAATCACCATTCAAAACTATGTTCATCCCCCTACCATTTACCAACCTCGTACACTTCATCACTTTACTCTTATTCTCATTTACTTTCAATTTCCTCCTTTCACACACCCTTCCAAACTCCTCTACCAACCGTCTCAATCTCTTCTCTGAATCAGCCACCAGTGCAGGATCATCTGCAAACAGCAGTTGCTTCAAATTCCACTCTCCACCATCAACATTCACCAGACTCAGACCTCCACCTAAAACTCTTGCATTCACCTCCCTTACAACACCATCCATATAAATATTAAATAACCAAGGCGACATCACACATCCCTGTCGCAGCCCCACTCTCACGGGAAACCAATCACTCGCAATATTTCCCACTCTCACACACGCTCTACTATTTACATAAAAACTTATCACTCCTTTTAGTAACCTACCATAAAGTCCATCCAATCTTAAAACAGTCCACAGTGCCTCCCTATCAATTCTATCATACGCTTTCTCTAAATCCATGAATGCCCAAAACACATCCTTGCCTTTCGCTAAATACTTTTCACACACTTGTCTCACAGTGAACCTGATCCACGCATCCCATTCACCTCCCTAACAACACCAAGGCGACATCACACATCCCTGTCGCAGCCGCACTCTCATGGAAAACCAATCACTCACAGCATTTCCCACACTTACACACGCTCTACCATTTACATAAGAACTTTTCACCCCTTTTAGTAACCTACCATCAAGTCCATACAATCTTAAAACAGTCCACAAAGCCTCCCTATCAATTATATCGTACACTTTCTCTAAATCCATGAATGCCCAAAACATATCCTTGCCTTTCGCAAAATACTTTTCACACACTTGTCTCACAGCAAACACCTGATCCACACATTCCCTCCTTCTCCTAAAGCCACACTGCTCATCACCAATCACTCCCTCTCTACCCTCTCTAACTCTCATAATTAACACTCTACATACACCTTACGTACAACACTCAACAGACTTATACCCCTAAAGCTAGTACATTGAAACTTATCACCCTTGCCTTTATACAACGGGACCACACAAACACTTGCCAAGTCAATTGGCACCATACCTTTCACAAAGCACACATTCAACAATCTTAGTAACCAGTCAACAATAGTCACTCCATCACCATTCAGGCATTCCACAGCACACCCATCCATACCTGCAGCTTTCCCTGTTTTCATCTCCTTTACTGCCTTCTCCACTTCCTCCTTCTTGATCAAAGAATCATTCAGCTCTCCCAACACATTTATTCCTTGCACCCTTCCATCCGCCACAATCTCAGCCACCTTTTCCTCCTCTACATTTAACAATCTTTCAAAATACTGTGCCCATCTCTTCCTTACTGCATCCATCTCAGTTAACATCCTTCCATCCTCTGCTTTTACTCGCTCTTCCTTCCCAGCCTCTCCCTTTTGCACCCTTTTAACCTACTTCCAGTACATTTTCTTATTCTGTTGAAAATTCTCAGTCAGCCACCTACCCAACCTCTCATCTCCTGCCACTTCAGCATCACGCACAGCCCTTCTCGCCCTATTCCTCTTTTCCTTATACCTCTCATATGACACCTTATCCTTCCTCTGCAGCCACACTTCGTATGCATGGCTCTTCTCAGCCACAGCCATACTTACTTCCTCGCTCCACCATTCATTTCCTTTTCTTACACCACCACCCACACATCTCACTCCACACACCTCTTCTGCATGTCCCACCACAGCACTCTTAAACAACTGCCATTCCCCCTCCACACTGCCATTTTCCTGATCTTTCATTGCATTCCACTCATCTTTCAATTTCTCCTGATACTCTATCATAATGGAATATACTCTCCAATATTTCGCTTATTATGGTATACTTAGGCCCATAATTCACAAATGCAAAAAAATTCTCAGAGACAAAAACTCCAAGCAAATTTAGACTTAAAACACACGTCACCATGAAGCGCCAGCAACAGAGTCCCCAGCAGATAGTTGCAGGCTCGTGGGAGGGTTTTCTCCCTGCTATATGACAGCTCGATCCTCCCTCTCTATTGCCTGCGGCGGTCCGTCTGTCCTGATTTGCTGGGATATTTCTGGCACACTTTAATATTCATATATAAATCAGTTTAATATAAACATTAGAACAACGTAATTCCACTCACTCAATGTTGAGGTGCCATATGATCTCTACACTGAGTGACAAGCCAAATGGTTTCCTGTACCCAGGAAACCATTTACTACGCTGGGTGGTAACCATATAACCGGGGTTTCTGGCAGGGTTAAGTGTACCCCAGATTCCCCTATCCAAAATCACTGAATCATGGCAGTTGTTTCAGAGAGCCTCGGAGGGCCCAATACCTGCCCAGGGCCCCAACCAAATGGGCAGACTCGCGTGGCCATGTGGAATGTGAGAGGCGTGAATGAGGAAAGCAAGAGGGAGGAAGTGGTGAATGTGTTCAAGAGTGCGAGATATGCTGTGATGGCATTGTGTGAAACGAAGATGAAAGGGTGCGAAGTGGAGGAGTGGGCAGGTGTGAAATGTGTAAGATCGGGAATGAATGGGCGAGGAAGATGCAAGGAAGGAGTTGCTTTATTGATGAATGAGGTGTGGCAGAGTGGAATGAGAGACTACAAATGTGTTAGCTCGAGGTGTATGTATGTCAAGTTCAAGTTTGAGAAGGTGAAAGTGGCAGTGATTGTAGCATATGCACCATGTGAGGACAGGAGTGAGAGAGAGAAAGACAGGTTTTGGGATGAGCTGAGTAAAGTAGAGGGAGAAATGCCCAAGAGCTATAAAGTGATTGTGATGGGGGATATGAATGGAAGAGTAGGCACTGGTCCTGAGGATGACATAATGGGTTGGTATGGAGTACCAGGAGAAAATGATAATGGGAAGAGACTAAAGGATATGTGTCAGGAGAGGAGGTTGTGCAATTGTAACTCGTATTTCAAACACAGAGATGCACTTAAATATACATGGTATAGAGGGAACGGGGATCGTGTTGAAAGAAGCCTGATTGATTACGTGCTCGTAGAGAGGTTGATGATGGCAATGGCTGCTGATACAAGGGCTGTGAGAGGACAATGTGGAGGTCTCTCAGATCATATGATTGTGGTATGCAAGATCAAGCTGAAAGGAGTGAGATGGATCAGGAGAGAGACAAGCAGTCAGGGAGAAAGACTGAAAGTTGAGAAGCTGAGGATCAAAGAAATGGCAGATGAATACAGGACCAAAGTAGAGGACGAGTTAGAATTACTGAATTGGAATGAAATGGATCTGGACAGACTGTGGAATGCATATAGGGATTGCTTAGTTAGGAATGCTAAAGCAGTATGTGGTGTGGCAAGAGTAACTACAAAGAAGAAAGATACAGCATGGTGGGATGAGGAGTAAATAGAGTGGTGGAGGAAAAGAGGAAGAAGTGGCTAAAGTGGTTACAGGATAGGGGTTCAGTTGAAATAAAAACTGAATATGTTGAGAGCAAGAAGCATGTTAAGAGACTAGTGAAAAGGAAAAAGAAGGAGGTAAATGAGGATCTAGGAAGAAAAATGAATGTGAACTACTCTGAAAATAGAAAGTTATTCTGGATAGAGGTACGGAAATGTAGACGTGAAAGCGGTAAGAAATGGGATGGTGTGAATGATGCAGGTGGTAGATTATTAACCCATGGAGATGAGGTAAGGACCAGATGGAAAGAATATTTTGAAAGCCTGATGAATGGGGATAGAGAGAGCAAAGCAGCTGTAAACATGATTGGTTTTGGGGGTGTGCAGAAGGAAACCAGTGCCAGGAGACGTGACACACGCACAGGTGAAGAGTGCTGTGAAACGGATGAAAAATGGGAAAGCAGCTGGGGCTGATAAGGTGTATGCAGAGATGCTTAAATGTAGTGGAGAGAGGGGAATGAAGTGCTTGTTGGAGATATGTAAGAAGGCATGGATGAGTGAAACTGAGCCTGCAAAGTGGAAAAAGGCTGTAATTGTACCCCTATATAAAAATAAAGGTGAAAGGAGTGAGTGCAAGAATTATCGTGGCATAAGCTTACTGAGTGTGGTAGGGAAGGTATACAGAAGAATTATTATAGAGAAAGTAAGAGAGATATCAGAAGTCCTAGTGAGTGATGAACAGGGTGGCTTTAGAAGTGGCAGAGGATGTGTGGACCAAATATTTGCAGTGAGACAGATATTAGAGAAGGCTTGTGAGAAGGACCATAAGGTGTTTATGGCATTCATGGATCTGGAAAAAGCATATGGCAAGGTGGACAGAGAAGGATTGTGGAAAGTTTTGCGCATGTACGGTGTAGAGGGTAAGCTGTTAGGTGCCGTCAAGAGTTTTTATGATGGTTGTGAAGCATGTGCCAGGGTTAATGGGCATCTAAGTGAATGGTTCACAATCAGTGTGGGCGTGCAACAAGGTTGTGTGATGTCCCCATGGTTGTTCAATGTATATATGGATGGGGTGATGAGAGAAGTGAAAACACGAGTAATAGAGAGAGGGATGGTATTGGTAATGAATGGTGATGGATGGAATATCTTAAATTTGTTGTATGCTGACGATGCAGTACTGCTTGCAAGTACCGGACAAGAACTTGGTAGGCTAGTGCAGAGTTTTGCTGATGTCTGTAAGCATCGATCCTTGAGAGTAAATGCAGAAAAGAGTAAAGTGATGGTTATTGAGAGAGAAGGTGACTCCCAGTGCAATGTAACAGTGAATGGAGAGAGACTGGAATTGGTGAGAGAGTTCAAATACCTGGGTACAGTGATAGAAAAGAGAAGAAAATGTGCAAAAGAAGTTGAAAGTAGGGTGACACAAGGAAGAAAAGTAGCTGGTGCAATGAAGGCCTTGATAAGAAACAGAGATTTGAGTGTTGCAGCTGCATGAGGCTTACGTGAAGGAGTGTTAGTGCCAACTTTAACATATGGATGTGAGACTATGGTGTGGCATGAAAATGGAAAGTCAAGTGTAAAAGCAGTGGAGATGGGACTGCTCAGGAATGTATGTGGAGTACAGAGGGTGGATAGGATACGAAATAATGTGATTCGTGAAAGATGCGGAGTGAGGAAGTCGGTGGACACCAGAACTGAAGAGAGTGTACTGAGATGGTATGGTCGTGTGAAGAGAATGGGCAACAAATGAGTGAAGAAGGTATATCTGAGCGAATTCGAAGGAGGGAGGAGGCGAGGTAGGCCAAGGAGAAGGTGGAGAGATATGGTGGATGAATGTGTGAGGAAGAGAGGTTTGGAAGTCAGTGAGGCTAGGGAACTGACAGGAGATCGAGCTAGTTGGATGAATTTTGTGAGCAGATGTGCATGATCAGGGATTTTTGGCACCCCTTTTTAATGTGACAGCGTCTGGATTGACTCTGTCGGACACAATATGTGAAGCTACAGAACGTGGTGAATTTTTTGATGCGTATCCGATAGAGCCAGGATCTCGGGGGCTTGAATGATGAGTGAGTGGAAGCGTGGCCCATTGGATTGGGCAATTTTGGGCTGTTTGGACATTGCTACTCCTCACCCAGCCCTTGGGTGGGAAAGGAGGTCCAGATGATGATGATGATGATGACAGAAAACATAGCAGCAACATTTAGACAATGTGTCAGGATAATGTTGCTATGTGGTTGCGAGATAACGTTGCGAGTAAAAGTTTTTATAACATTGTTAAAAGTTATAACTAATATAACTTATAGACAACTTTTCCACAACGTTGTACATACGTTGTGTGTTTGCTGGGTTTTTCCTTTATTTTCATGTCTTTTTTGTTTATGCCTGTGTTTATTTATAATCGTAAACAGGGCGGTTGTGCGTGTTTTGCAAGGGAGGAGAAAGATGATATTTTCTGTCTGAGATAATGGGTGTAACTGTGTGCGTTTAGGCATGGCCACGAGCGAAAAAATCGTACATCCACCCGTCATGGCAGCATGTGGTGACCTGACAGATGAGCAGGTCAGTCTCATGTCTCAGATGTTCGTTCACTTCCCGAAAGTTGTACCAGTTTTCTACAAATCGCACTGATCAAATGATCCAAACCAGTACAACAAACCTGAGCGAGTAGGTAAAAATATCAAGACAAAAAAGTATTTTTCACTTATTATCATGCCCATTTTGTTTGTGTCTGTATTAATTCATATTCGTAAGCAGGTGGTTGTGTGTGTTTTGCAGGAGAGGACAAAGATGACATTTTCTGCCTGGGTCGAGATAATGGGTGTAGTTGTGGTTGTTTAGGCATGGCCATGAGCGAAAAAAAAAAATCGAAAATCCATTCATCACAGCAGCAGGCTCTGAACTGCTTGATGAGGTGTATGAACCAGGCTTTCCAGAGAGAAAAAAAAAACTTTAGCCCAAATTTGACTAAAAAAAAAGCCAACTACTTCGGCAAAAAAGCCAAAATAATGGGCTAAAAAAGCTAACCCTTCTCCATATATAAAATATATTTAAAATAAAATATTACTATAGAACTGCACTAAAATCGCCTGGTATGAACAGTCAAAACAGAATTTTGCTACCTTTGGCTGAAAAATAAAATTTGTGCAGTGATCAGTTGTCACTGATACTGATAGACTAAGCAATTTAAAAATTGGTTATAATTGAAAATGTCTAATCAGAAATCATTGTTTGCTATGTAACACACACAGTAAGGGACAATTTTTGAATGGCTATAGCCCTACCTTTTAATTTATTTCAATAATGGTTAGAGGAATTAAGAAAAAAAATGGTTTTAATTTCTTTTTAATATTATCATAGAGGGGTATATAACATAATAACATAATTGAATCAAATCTTTATAACATACCATATATTTCAAATCTTTATCATATTTATGCATTATTGCAATTACCCTTTCTTAAGGCAAATCTTTAACTATATTTTCTTGTAATCAACAGAATTGGATAATTACAGAAATTTCCTTTTAAAGTACCAAAGCAAATATTTTCTCAATGAAATGCGTTATCAAAACCTTTAAACATAATCAAATGCATCTTCACTTTCATTTGATTCATTACTTGCAGTTGCTTCATACATAATTCCACTTTTAAAGATCTGAAACATTCGTGCAGAAGGCACAAAATCCTTACAACATTTCCCTCGAAAATGCAAATGAGTGCGGATTCGGATGACTGCATCTAGCATCTTAACACTCATTCGGTTTCAAAGTTTGTTTTTTACATACGTAACATGTGAGAAAACCCTTTCCACTACCGCGTTACAGATTGGAGTGACTAGGCATGATAATCATTACTCAATGAAAACCTGGAAAGGATAGGAGTTCATGGCTGTTTCTGAACCTACACCTACTGAAAACTTTACACTGTCTGTAGGTATTTCTCCATTGAAGAATGGTTCATCCTTCCAATTTACATGCAAGATTTTCCTGTACTGTTCTTCAATCTAATCATACTTATTCTTTAGCAGATGGTGGAAAGGGAGATCTTGAAAGTTTGTTTTTTTACCTGACTCAAAAATTTTGATGGGTTTAGAGCTGTTACGTTCTTGAAGACATTTTGACTAGTTGGAAGCCATTTTTCCAACTGCTATACAGCCTCTACAATGAAACTTGGACACCTCACCTTTACTTCATGGATCTTTTCTACAGAACTGGGGTGCTTTTCTAAGTATTTCTCAGCTTCAAGTTTAAACCAAGCTCCAAAATCAATTTTATCCATTGGTAGACTCTGTCCCCGTTCATCTTTTATTCTGGCACACAAGCTTTTGTAGTGCCATCTTAGCTCTTCCTCGAAACTTTGTGGATCTCCATTAGTCGATTTGAAATAGGCATTGACTCTCAAATTCTGCAATTACTGGTGTGACACATTGTACATACGTGTAATTGGCCTGATCATTAAGCATTTCATGCAACATACGTGCTTTGTATCGTGTATCAGGGGTACATTCTCTCTCTGAACACAGGAAATAAGCTTTCAGCTCTTCCCAGTTACTTAAAATATTGCTTAGCAGTTTCCCCTATACTAGCCACAGAGTAACTGATGCCTGTTTGTAGAGGATTGGTGTTCCCATTCGTTCATCATTAGGGTTCATCATTTTGAAGAGTGGTACATGCTTCTCTTCTTACATCACTTTTAGAGAACCATTAAGGAATTTCGGTTAAGAGAAATCCTAAGTTAGTGGGAAGCTTATCAAATGCTGCCTGGACACATAGTGCCAGAGAATGACAGATGCATCTTACCTATACACAATCAGGGGATTCCTGTACGATCCGACTCCACACTGAATTATGAGTACCTACCATAACAGAAGTCCCATCACTAGCATATCCTATACAATCTTGAAGCTTCAATTCTAATTTTTCTATGGTAATTTTAATTGCTTGAAACAATGCCTCACCTGTTGCTTGACTTGCTGGGACTAGCTCAATAAAATCTGTTACAATTCTCTTCTCAGACTTACTGTAATACCTGATGACAAGACATAAGAGCTTTTTTTTAGAAACATCTGTGGACTCATCAACAAGAATAGCAAATTTCTGTCCCGCAGCATCATGTGATATTTCCTCTACATAGGCAGGAGAAATAACAAGTTCAAATCTTGCTGCACTTTGTTCGGTGAATGTTAATCTTGGCAAGAGTACTTTCCTTACCATTTCGCTTAATTACCTCGCTGAGATGATCAACTGACACAGTGGAACAGTGACAACATATGGCAGTAGCTATCTCCAGCTCTGCCCGTTTAACTTCGTCAGGAGCATTTTGAGTAAAATTTAGAGGTGAAGTTACCAACAATGACTGCTTCTTTTTCTGGTGTTTTTCTGTTTTTTCATGATTTTGAAGAGAGCATAAATTAGGCATCAAGTTGCAATGACACAATTTGCAGTAGGCCTCACCTGATCCATCACTTGCCTCCTTCACCCAGAGGAATGTTGTTTGCCATTCATTTCTGTATTTTCTGGAGGACTCGTATGAGCATTTCCACTTCTTAGGCATTGTGTTTTGCCCTTGAGAATATTGATCCACTCCTTAAAAAAAAAAAAAAAAAAAAAAAAAAAAGCCTGTCAGATCTCACAAGGCTAAGTACTGTACTTATATCCACACACTGACAATGACAAACACATTGAAAGCCATAGGCCTACAAAATAAAGCTCCAAGATGGTTCAGACGTGAATACAGACATGACACTATATCAGTTCATAGGCTTAAGTAAGATTGTCAAGGCATCAGACTTGAATCAACTGAAACAAGAAAAACATTTTACATAGACAACAGAAGCTACACAAAACCTCACTTTTGTAGAAACGGACAGAGTATCCTACTTAAACCCAACAAATATACATGCAACTAAGCTAAGTCCAATGGTAGATTTAGATGTAGTCACAACATAAAATACAACACATACTAGACAAGCATCAGCATATTTAAGTACTCCTACGTCTAAGCTTCCCCAGTCCTTAATTTCCCTGCACAGAACCCGAGAGCCAAGATCAGCCTTTTCCCCCAGTGCCTAGAATCAAAATAGTCAGTATGATATAAAGGCCTAGGCCTAAGTAATAATAATATCCCCACCTCCCATTTAGGAAACACCCTATCTTAAATAGTAGCAGTAGGCTAATGTAGTCTAATTGGCTTAGGGCATAATAGCCCAGATTCAGTTCTTTACATTTTGTTTAATTGTTGATTTCGCCTAATTGTATAATTTTTCCAAGAAGTTATTACAGAAGGACAGAGGCATATCATCACGTGAGAAGGAACCTAATAATAATATAGACAAAATGTAGTACTGTACATACCAGAGGCAGTAGCTGGGAGTTTATTATATTTTAATTTTAGTCACTTTTTAGATAGAGTTCATTACAGTATAAAGAAAATGGAATATTACATTTTCTCTAAGTTATTGTATGTGGAACTAAATTATTTCTAACTGTTGAATTCGTAGTTTTATAACCCAGTGGGCAAATGTCACATTTTTCATTTGGAAAAGATGTGGATTGGAAATGTCTAAAAGACGTGGATATCTGATCTTTTCTTATACTTCGTTTCACGAGAATTTAAGCACGTGTAATAGAAGTGTTGAAAATTCATGGGCAATACACAGCAATATCTGGTGGCATAAATCACATGCATGCAAATTAGGAAGGCTGTCTAGAAACCAATTGCAAAGAAAATACATACAGTCACTCCCTAACTCCAACAAGTTCTTCCTGTGCTGAATAAAAGTAATAAGTTAGCCACAATAAATTGTCAAATTCACCAGCAATTAAAGCATTGTTAGCTTATATGTCGATTAACTCACACAGACTATAATTTATTCAGCTTGGGAAGAACTTGTCGGATTTAGGGATTGAATGTAAATTATTTTTATCCATTTGCTTTCTAGAGAGCCTTCCTAATTTAAGTCGCATAAACTTGTCTAATGATTGATAAATAAAGTGTCAAGATGCATCATAATCATCAACGGGTAAATTTTCAATAATGTGCAAACTATATAAATCTCCTGCAAGTTTCATAAACTGCATACAGTACTGTAACTACATCAGTATAGTTAAGGTATAGTTAACGGTGAACGGAACCCATGAAACTTGGTTTGACTATAAGGTGCAATACATCAATAGTCTGCACAAGATTGGACACTAATGAATATATGTATGTTTAAAAATAATACACAGAGTAGTTGTTTAATTTATATATTGTGTATTACAGAAAAATCATTCATACTGCTATCTTAAAGAGTTGATGAGGTGAAAAGCTTTGGATTCCACCTTCTGCAGAAGAGCTCTATGTGATAAAAGAAAGTAGCTAATCAGAGAAATTAATTAAAGCAACTAATTAGGGAAAAATAAAATGCCATAGGGGAACTTAAAGGTATGCTAAAGGTTAACAGGGATCAGATAGGACGGTAAGGATAGCAGACAACCAACAACCATCATCACTTTCAGCAGAGTGTTCATTTCAGTAACCAGATCCATTGCTTATCTTAGAGTAGAGAAGAAAATATAAGGACTACAAACAATTAATCAGAAACCCTGGGAGCACTGTGAAAAAAAAAAAACACTACTTAGGTGCTACCACCAAGAATAATAATGTACAGTGTAGGTTCTGTGTGACAAATGGAGAAGCTGTCCACCATCCTATTCAGGAGAGTGCTGGCTGTGTGGTATGTGCGGTTCTATACATGTAGGAAAATTACAGTGTTAGATTATCTGAAAGAATAAAACATAGATACTAGTTTCAGGACAATAATAAGTGCAGTAAATCAGGGATTCTTTTTTTTTTTCAGTCATAGTACAGTGGGCTCGCACAGTAAGCAAGTTCACAGTACATGAATTGCATAGTATGCAAGTGACCAAAAATAATAACCAAAACACCTTCACTGCGCGAGTTTAGCTCACAATATGCGAGGTAGAGGCAAGGAGTGACCCAAAACCGCTGTTTTCCCTGAGTAAGCGACCCCCCTCCCCGCACAACATGCCCATCGCGACTTAGTGGCTCTTGGTGCTCAAGAGGATTCTATAGTAAGATCTCGCCAATAACGACTTCGACAATAAAGATTTCGGCAATAACATTAAGTTAGAATAGAGCCCAGTTTCTTTAATAATGTTTGGATTCGCTTGAATGACAGTTATTTCGCGAATGCTAAGTTGTTATACGGCAAATACGTTCATAACAAGATAAGGAATGAAGCAGACAAACAAGGAGATGAAGGAAATTGCCTAAAATGTGAGCAGTAGCGAGGAGGAGCTGTAGGAGCCTCCTCTCACCACCTCCCCTGACATGCCTGCTCCACCCCCCCCCCCACCCGACTCACCAGCCGCCTCCACCTCTGAAGTCCCACCTGCTTCACCTGACATACCTGCAACCCCCACCATAATGACTGTTCTTGCATTGTGGAAGAAATATAACATTCGACAGGCCGTAAATTTCTCCATCAAAGCCTGTAATAATACAACACTGGCAACTGTTAAACACACGCGGTGCGGGGGGGGGGGGGGTGCAGCTGGGGCATTCTAAATGTGTTGCCGTGACTCAGAACCCCTGTTATTTATGCCTATCAGGCCTGTTGTCTATTATTGTTAAGGTGACTCACCATATTTTTGTTATTGTAGCTATAACTGTAGTATACAGTATGTCTGAAAATTTTTCCCTTTATTATGTCCCTAAGGGCCAAAAAAAAAAAAATGTCAAGGTATGAGGGGTTACTGCCCATATGTAATTTTTCCAATAAGATTGTGTATTCACAGTGCACGATTTCAAAGTGTGTGAGGACCAGGACCACCTATCCACTCTTGTACTGTGCGAGCCCACTGTATTTATTTATTTATTTCAGTATAGGTAAGAAATAACCCTTTTTTGCATGATTTAGGGAACAACTTCCACCGCAAACGAATCCTAAGGCCTGTAATTGGGTGAAGTCAAATCCGAAATAATATCCTTTAACTGGTACTAAATATGTGTATATTAATATAATATAATATATATATATATATATATATATATATATATATATATATATATATATATATATATATATATATATATATATATATATACAAATTTAACTTTTTTCTCTGGGGTGAGGATTTACTCATATTTTAATTTTAACTGACAATACTTTCAACTGCAAATGATCACATACTTACCCAACCCTGTCCTGACTCCCATTAAGGGGTTGAAGTCAAATGCGAGATGAAAACTGTAAAATCGAACAAATTATTTACATTTTAGTATTACTCTAACCTAATCTAACCTGGCCTAATCCCTGTCCATGGTTGAAGTCATATATGAAATTAAAAAACGGGAAATAAAACTGAACGAAGTGCTTTTTAACCTGTCAACTGCGGCATTAGGTTTCGTGGTCGATCCACTCATGCACAAAACAACGGGATTTTTTTTCCACAAAAATAATTTTTGCTCTTGTAAATGAAAGTGTGCATGGAAAAGAATATGAAACCAAATATGAGTTCGTTATTTACCTTAGTTTGGCCGTGGTACGCTATTTGTGGACATTTGGGTGAAAAATGTAGTGTGCTTTTTTAAAACTGAAAGAGCTTGATCATATGATGTACGTTGCAGTCACGCACACTATTCTTCACATGATGTATGTAGCAGCTATTGGATTAATTAAATTAATCTAACCTACCAAATCAGACCTAATCCAATAAAATTTAATGCTCAGCCTAACCTACATTAAAAGTGAAAGCATCTTACCTAACCTAACGTGGCCTAATCCCTGTATGTGGTTGAAGTCATAAAAAAAAAAAAAAAAAAGGAATTAAAATCGAATGAAATGGTTTTTAATTTAACCTAACCTACTTGTACGAAATCAGACCTAATCCAAATATAATCCTCAAGCTAACCCACATTAACTGTGAAAGCTCATAAACTGTGGGGCAGGGACGGGCTAAGGTCGCCCTTCTCAAGCCGTGACTAAACAGTGACTTGTTACTGCACAATAAAAACACCTAAAGGACATGTTTGCGAGAAAAATGTCATATATGAAACCCCCCCTAATTTGAGGAGTAAATATCATTGGAAAGGCTGGAATTCCCCTAGGCTGTGACTAAACGAAAACATAATACTACCTAAATTAGCACTATACAGGTTCCCAACAGAATTAATGCCTAGCCTATAGGCTAGCCTAGGCCCTGTACATTATGCGGATAGGCTAGGCAATTTAGACCAAGCCTGTGTGGTTGACCAGTTTATTTAAGGCTAATTTCTTCAACACACTACAGTCTTTATACCTAAAGCTTATATATGATTAACTTTTGATATTGAAAATTGATACAGGACTTCAAAAATCTTACCTTCCCTCAAAGCTTGTGCCTTTATACATATGGTAAATGCTGGGTTTGAATGTTTGTGCAAGGTTACCTTTGAAAATACTCAAACTTCGCTATAGGTAGCAAGATGGAATGGCAAAATAGCTAGAATAATGTCACAGATATTAAAATATCAATTGAAATGGGTCAAATAACCATAACATTTATAGCACATTATTAGATGTAAATATTAAATATTTATATATGATCAAAGTCAGTTCCTCTATATCTAGCAAGAAAGTATAGCTAGATTGTATGAGCATGGCAACACTGTGTTTGAGGCGTGTTGTTTATGTCGATATTGGTGATCTAGTATCATTTTGCATTCGTTAAAAAATAATAATAAAGAAAATGTTTAATAAGCACATAAAAAGTATTACTTTGAATATCATATCTACTGTACCATCATTTATATCGCTTAATTAAGAGAGATGATCATTTTAGGTAACGAGTTATCCACAACCACTTAACCCGAGACGTCCCGTCGACGTATGGATACATTGCAACATTTTGCATTTGCCAGTCCCGACGACGTACTGGTACATTGCGCAATTGCAAGGTTCATAATTTGCACAATTTTCAATTTTTGCGCATGATTTTTCGTACGTATACCCGGGACACCTTCCTCTATTCCTCTACAAGATACCAAGCAGGGACAATCCCTTACACTGCATAACCTCCCCCCCCCCCTGCACGCCATTGTCTCAGCAATTCACCTGTTACCAGTGACCTGGCCAATAAAGACATTCAGGGCCAGAGTACAAAGTTTACATAGCATAGAGGAAGAAACAGTCAGAAATGATAATCAGGTAATGTGGCAAAAAAAGGTCAGGTATGGTGATGAGTTAGTGAGTGAAACAATGCTTATAATGCCTATTTTACTGTTTGAAAACCAATATACTCTCATACTACATATAAATTCGTACCAAGTAAATAAATAAACACCGTTTATGAGTGGTGTGAAATAGTTACCCTCCCATAGAACTCGTTTTCTTTGGTGCCAGCCTGTTAGAAAACCCAGTTAGGTAAGTAGGTACTGCTACCTGGATCGAGTATTTTAAACCTCAGGTGAGCGATTTCTCTATGAATTTTCGATGTTTCTCACCAAAAGAAGAGGTTTTAGCCAAAAAAAAAAAAAATCAAATATAACTCATGATTGGGGGGTGTCGGAGGTGCGAAATAGCTTGAGACATGACGGATTAAGCTGCTGTCACACTGGGACAAATGTGGCAAACATGCTAGCCAGTTTTGCGACCTGCTAGCCAAACTGACTCACAGTGAGCGAAATTTCGACTGTGCGGCGAAATGGATAACAATTCTCACTCACAGCTGGTTGGTGGGATTAGAACTCAAATAAGCCTATATTAATTTTGTAATTGGTGAGAAAATATTCTGTTATTCAGAGAAGGAAACTTTAACTAAAATTGATAAGTAAATACAATTTAATTCTTGTGGTTTTTAGTCATTTTTATTTTTTTCTTGTAACATGAAATTAATATTCGGACACTCAGGTGACCAGCCACGGAGGCTGTCTGTTTTGTCTCCAAACAGCAAGTAAAAATCAGAGTTCGATATGGATCCTGCGGCAAAGAAAACTCTAGAAGACTGCTTTGTGGCTCTGGAGTTGCTAAAGTACGTGAGGCGGTTACAGAAATTGAGGAAAAGGGAGTCGGTACTGCGTGGTGGTTTGTTTACAAACGACCACGAGGCACCAAGGCAGACGACACTGTCAGCCGTTTTGGCTGGCAAAAACACACAAGTGTGACAGACACTCGACTCTGCTAGCCGTTTTTCACTCGCAAAACTTGCTCGCATGTTAGCCACTTTTGGTCTAATGTGAGGCCGCCTTTACGTCTTTCTCTCTCTGTCTCTCTCTCTATCTCTCAAATACGGAATTCATGGAGAAGGTTTGGGGAGGCCTTTGTTCAGGACACAAAGTGGCTGATGATGATATATATATCATCATCGTCATCAGCAGCAGCATGACCTGCCAACCTCCATTTGTGTTCCTTTATAACTTCTTCAATGTCTTTTATTAATTAAGTCTGCTCTCTCACCGAAGATGATGTGTTCTGTCCCTCAAGGATATTCCCAAAGAGCAATAGAAACGACAATGTTAGGAAAATCCTTATATATATATATATGTATGTATCTTATTTCCAATCAATAAATATTATAAAGTGCTAATAGGCAGGCTACATAATTACTTTAATATATACCAAAAACAGGCATAAACTCACACTGCTCTAACTGCAGCATCACAATCGGAACTAATCTATTTCATATGAATTCTACCACCACATACATATCTCATGCTATTCTGAGAAAATTCACATGAATTCTTCATCCAGTTTTACACGAGATCTCCTCAACTAAGTTTCCACGTGGAAAAGATGTAGAAATCTGGTGAATACTGTTGTACATGAGATTTCACCAAATATCCACGACTAAAAGATGTGGAATTCACGAGCTGTGCCCACTGGGAAGTAGCATCATATTTCACTAAGAAAATATCAAAACCTAACACATATCAGAGAAAAAGGCCAAAAAGAAGCCAAACTTAACAAAAAAGGCAACCACTTAAAAAAAAAAGCCAAAAAGAAGCCAAACTTTAAAAAAAGCCCACCAGCTACTTTCTCGAGACAACCACTTTAAAAAAAAAGCCAGATTTGAGAAAGGTGGCTTTTAAAGAGCCAACCTGGCAATCCTGATATGAAAGTGTAGTGTACATCAGTCCGAAGACATTCAGAACTATTGTTCGGTTCCAAAAAATTTTCGCCGCTTTTTGTAGGCCGCATTCAAATGACGCTGGCGGCCATTTATTTGCCAAACGTCATTCAACGCCGGTGGCCGTTGAGGGGTTAATGCTGGCATGTAGGGAGAACTCTAGTATTGTATTGATGGTAACATCAGCAGTCGGCAAAGAACGTTTCCCAGATGGGGATTGTTAACCTGTACCATCCCGTCGTCGGCATGGTGTTGACAATACAAAACATCTCATTTAATCCCAGTGGACGTGATGGTGCCGACAGCTCAATTCGAGCACTGTAGCATGTCTCAAACTGCTTCAATCAAGCTAATTTTTTGCTAAAGAATAGCTTAACATATTGGCAACACCGTGCCCAAGCATTTGTAGCAATGAGTTTGGTTCTGCATGACTGGGTAACATCAGTGTGGCATTGTCAGTCATAGAGTTAGAATGCTGCGAAAATCACGCCATTTTTCCTCCTCATTGGGCTATAGGAGGCTGTTGAAATGGTCATATGGACCTTTCTGTCCCTTTATTTAGTGATTCTTCAGAACAGGAAGACCTAGATGACTCTTCTTGGGAGGAATATGAGCCAGTGAAAGAAGATATTGAGAATAGGGAATCCCCCATTCTCCTCGCCTGTTCTCTCTCATCCCTCCCAGCTGGGCGGGAAAACGGCACTCTTGGCTTGAAAAACTGGGCTAAAAACACGACGGATGGCCATCCTGCTTTTATTTCTCCTATAAGAAGTAGCCTACTTTTTTTTTTTTTTTTGCTTTTCCTTGATTTATATGCCCTTTTGGATTGTTTTTTGCAATAATTTTTTTTTTTCCCTTTTTGGTCCTGTATTGGGTGAGTATAAAATTGCAAAAATGCCTAGGATGGTACGGGTTAATTTACCTGAATAACAGGACAGCAATTTCATACTGAACAGGAGCACCGGCCGAAGCGTACTACCACGGTGTGCAGTGGTGGTATATTTGCTGTAGTGAGATTGCTCATCTAATTGTCGCTGTCGTGTTCGTACCCTTCTACTACGAATTGCGCCTTACATCTGTCTACAAGGTACAGTGCATAATGCATTCAAACCCTCCCATGGGCAGGACAGCTCTAGGATTATTTCTTATATCTGAGAATGTCACAGAACCCTGAGGTTAATACTGTCTCATGTCACTTTCATGGGCACAATAATTCTGATATTCAATCCCAGTTAACAGTATATGGTAATACTCAGCTGAGGGTGCATAAGGGAGACTTGGAGTGTTAATACTGTCACTGTTAACAGCGTATGGTCAGGACAACTTTAGTACTCTACCTTACCTAATGCCAGAAGGTTTTATTCGGTTCTGAATTTCATAAGATCCTGAGACTTACTCTAAATAACTTCATTCTACCATACCTTGAACTAGAGACATGTTTTTATGGAGAACCTTAACAACAAACATCGTGCTCAGAATATTATTAATGAGTGTATTCTACATAACTATTTTCTGTATTCTGTTTTGTGGAGGATGCGGGCGTCGATCATCCACTCACTCAATAGAGATGCCATATGATCTCTATACTGAGTGATAAGCCAACTGGTTTCCTGTACCCAGGAAACCATTTACTACTTGCGTGGTAACCATATAACCGGAGTTTCTGGCAGGGTTTAGTGTCCCTCAGATTCCCCTAGCCAAAATCATTTAATCATGGCTGTTGTTTCAGAGAGCCTCGGAAGGCCCAAAACCTGCCCAGGGCCCCAACCATTTGGGCAGATTCGCATGGCCATGTGGAATGTGAGAGGTGTGCATTGAGGAGAACAAAGGCTGGAAGTGGTGAATGTGTTCAAGAGTGAGAGATATGCCATGATGGCATTGTGTAAAACTAAGATGAAAGGGTGTGAAGTGGAGGAGTGGGCAGGTGTGAAATGTGTAAAATCGAGCACGTATGGGCGAGGAAGATGCCAGGAAGGAGTTGCTATGTTGATGAATGAGGTGTGGCAGAGTGGAATGAGAGACTACAAATGTGTCAGCTCGAGGTGTATGTATGTCAGTTTGAGTCTGAGAAGGTGAAAATGGCAGTGATGGTAGCGTATGCACCATGTGAGGACAGGAGTGAGAAAGACAGATTTGGGGATGAGCTGGATGAAGTAGTGGGGTAAATGCCCAGGAGCTATAAAGTGATCGTAAAGGTGAATATGAATGGAATAGTCAGCATTGGTCCTGAGGATAGCATAATGTGTTGTAACTGAGTACCAGGAGAAAACGATAATGGAAAGCGACTAAAGGACATGTGTCAGGAGAGGGGGTTGTGCATTTGTAACTTGTACTTCAAACACAAAGATGCACACAAATATCTCTATCTATCTATCTATATACCTAGGCTGCTTCCCCCAAGGAAAGGGAGGTAGCCGAGACAGGACGACTCACTCTCCATTTACTCATCCATTCAAACACATTCATTCGCATCTTAGCCCCAAAGGGGAGAACGGACAGATCCTCACCGCACCACACCGCACAAGGGTCAACTGGGCACACAAATATACATGGTATAAACAGAACTAGGATCAAATTGAAAGAAGCCTGATTGATTACGCGCTCGTAGAGAGGTCGATGATGGCAATGGTTGCTGATACGAGGGCCGTGTGAGGACGATGTGGAGGTCTGTCAGATCATATGATTGTGGTATGCAAGATCAAGCTGAGAGGAGTGAGGTGGATCAGGAGAGAGGAGCAGTCAGGGTGAAAGACTGAAAGCTGTGAAGCTGAGGATCAAAGAAATGGCAGATGATTACAGGACCAAAGTAGAGGAGTTAGAATCACTGAATTGAAATGAAATGGATCTGGACAGCCTGTGAAATGCATATAGGGATTGCTTAGTTTAGGAATGCTAGTGTGGTGTGTGGTGTAGCAAGAGTAATAACAAAGAGAAAGGTACGGCATGGTGAGATAATGAGGTTAAGAGAGCGGTGGAGGAAAAGTGGAAGTAGTGGCTAAAGTGGTTACAGGACAGGGGATCAGTTTAAACAGTCTATCTATCTATTGCCAGACGCCTTAATCCCATACGGGGCGGACACAAGCAAATCGCCTCCACGTCACCCTGTCCTCCGCCATATCACTGCCCTGCTCCCAATTCACACCCCTCCCTCTGAGATACCTGTCAACTCCATCCCTCCATCTCATCCTTGGCATTCCCCTCCCTCTCTTCCCCTCCCCCTCACTCACATACACTGTCCTCGTCAGTCTCTCACTCTCCATCCTCTCCACATGGCCAAACCTCTCCTAACGCTTCCTATCACATCCACATCCACACCACAACGCTCCTTCGCATTCTCATTTGTCAGTCTGTCTCTCCATGTGACTCCACAGGCTCCTCTTAAATAACTCATTTCCACTGCTCTCACTCTTGACTTGTGTCTCTCCAACAACGACCAAGCTTCATTTCCATACGTTAGAGTTGATATAACAATACTATCATGTAATGACTTTTTCACTTTCATGTTCACTTCTCTGTTTTTTATCACTGCCTTCAAGGAACCAGCAACCTTTCTTCCTTGTTGTACCTTTTCAAGCACTTCACCCTCCAAACTTCCATCCTTACTCATCACACTACCCAAGTACTTAAACCTACTCACACTTTCCATTTCCTCACCATCCAACCTCACTGTACATTCACTGACTTCACCTCTCTCGAAGACCATAACTTTACTCTTCCCTACATTTACCTTTAGATTCCGTTTCTTACACACTCTCCTAAACTCATCCACCAAGCCTTGCAGCTTCCCTTCATCTTCACTTAACAAAACAGTATCATCTGCGAACAACAGTACAGGAGTTTCCAAACACTGCCCTCTCTCATTAGGGCCACTCCAACATCCACTGCCCTACCTTGTATCTCTTTTGTGACCTCATCCATATACAGATTGAACAACCATGGAGACATGACACATCCCTGTTTCAACCCAACCTTCAAATACAAAAACTCACTCAGTTCACCATCCACACTCACTGCAGCCATAGCACACAGCATTCAACAATTTCCCATCTACTCCATATATTCTTAATACTTTCCACAATCCTTGTCTATCCAACCTGTCTTATGCTTTCACCTAATCCGTGAAGGCCGCATGCAACTCCTTTCCCTTCTCTAGAAACTTTTCCACTAAAGATATAAGAATCAATTCTGATCTACACAACCTCTTCCATTTCTAAAGCCTCCCTGTTCTTCTCCAACTAATCCCTCTGTTATTTCCCTAACTCTGTAAATCAGTATCCTACCGTATACTTTTCCTATTTCACTAAGAAGACAAATGCCCCTATGATTACCACACACTTTTTTTTCCCCTTTCCCTTTGGACAAGGGAATAATTATACCTGATTTCCTATCCTCCGGGACTCTACCCTCCTCGCAGACCAATCTGCACATTATCCACATCATTCTACAATTACCTGTCCTCCATGCTTCAGCATTTCACCACACACTCCATCACTTCCTGGGGCTTTCCCGATTTTGACTTTCTTCATTGTTTCCACAACTTCCATCCTACTGATTTCTTCCTGTTGTGCGGTATATTACACCACAAGGTATTGTACCTCACATTTCACCTACACACGTCGTTTCCTTCCCTCGTGGCTTTTCCCCACCTTGTTCTAGTACTTAGCATGGCTACTAGTGCCTATACCAATAGTATTTAATTTCTCATTCCTCCTCATCTGTACTAGTGCCGCTGCCAGTTATATTCGATTTCTCATCCCTCCTCACCTGTACTAGTGCTGCTTCCAATAATATTCAATCTCTCTTCCCTCCTCACCTGTACTAGTGCCGCTACCAATAATATTCAATTTCTCTTCCCTCCTCTCCTGTAGTAGTGCCTAAACCAATCAAATTTGCCTGGCGACCTAAGCTTACCGGTGCTCCGCCTACCTCATTAAGGGGGTTAAAATCGAGCGGGTGACCTAGCCCGCCCTCCTTGTACCTCTCAGCTTCACCTGGCTGAGTACCTGCCTTGCTTTCAGTATCTTCTGGTTAATCTGGCCACGCAGTACGACTTTACATATACAATGCATGTAAACACATTAGCTCAGCACTCCCGCTCTGCATTAAATTCCATGTTCATATTTTAGTCTGTAATAGTTTATCCTGTTAATTGGTCTACACATGATGTAAATGTGAGAGTAATTACCTTGTACTACCTTGAAGTCATGCAATAACTCTGTATTGTTCCAAGTCAATAATCACTGACCTGTATGTTTCTTCCCAGCACTTTTGTGTTTATCATTACCATTTGCCTTCCCTAGTAAAATATCCCCATAGCCAAAAACGCTACAATGGTGACTTCCCAGAGTGTTTTAAGAAGATGGATTCCTGAACACATATCCATCTACCCCTTCCTACGTTCACGTACGATATTAATGCGTGGTTCACACAAGTTGATGCCACATGGCCTAAGGATACCAGTGATGACGACAAATTGAGAGCAATTGTCCGCACTCTCCCAACTCAAGTAGCTGACCCTGTGCAGGACGTACTCCTGGCACCATCTACTGAACACAAATACAAAATCCTGAAGGAGTCTGCTGCAGGCCCTCGGCAAATCAAAGCAGGCACTTTTAATGGAGCTAGATGCAATTCCTTCCCAACAGCAACGCCCCTCGGCCCTCCTTGCCCACATTCAAGCCACTCTCACGGCAGCTAGGGCCACCTTATCAGATGCCCTTCTCCGACACTGACTCCTCCAGCTCATGCTACCAGACTTCCGACTCCACTTAGAAGCCCTGGGCCCTGGCGCATCCCTTGCTGAGTTCATCGAGAGGGCGGACACTCTTTACGAAACTCAGCAGCATTATGCTAACCATCCAGTAAGTGCACACACCTCTTTTCTCCCTGTCATAGCCCCCAGTGCTACCCCTAGTGAAACAGTGGTGTCAGTAAACAGCACTGTGAACAAAATCGGTTCCATGTCAGAGCTATGTACCTTATTAGCAAATCTAGCAAATAGAATAGACAAGCTGGAAAGTAAAATAGGTGGCTACACCACTCAGACCCCCAGTGTTGCAAATCATTCACCAGCTCCCCAGTGTTCCGACCGTGTTCCCCCAGTGAACCATGGTCGTAATGCTACTACCCAAACAACAAGGGACGATTTCGTGTTGTGTACCTATCACAAGCGTTTTGGCATGAAAGCCAGATGATGTGCACCACCCTGCATATTCACGAAAAGCATATGGCGGGAGGCAGTCCCAGTAGTGTCTCCCACCACACACACAAACGCCTCCTGATTATCAGCACACCCAAAGCCACGACACGTTCCACTGGCTCCAGGGAACTACTGTCCCATGGAGTTTCAGCTGTCGGCCCTAGAGTGCCTCTGCTTGACCATGCAGCCTTGGCCCGGGAGCAGAAGGACGATCAGGAACTACAAGCATTGCTGAAGTCCGCGACCTCATTTCAACTGCAATAGTTTGATGTCACCAGCACACCCCGGAAACTCTGGTGTGACATATCCTGCGGTACAGCATGGACCCATATTCTCCAATGATTCCAAAGGCAAGTCTTTAGTCATTACCACGAGATGGCACACTCAGGCATTCGTGGTATGCACAGCTTACTTAGCCAGCTAGTGGTATGGCCAGGTATGAGGCGTGACACCAACAACTGGGTCCGAGCGTGCATGGCTTGTCAGGCAGCAAAAGTGCATCGCCACACCAAGACACCACTTCAACTGTTGCTCACACCAACTCAACGTTTCCACACGGTCCACACTGACATTCTCGGCCCCCTCCCTGGATCTAGGGGTAACCGCAATATCTTGACGTGTATAGATAGAGTGACAAGGTGGGTCGAGGCCATGCCCATCCTGGATGCTACGACTGACTGTGTGGCATATCACTTTCTGGCCTCCTGGGTCACCCGTTTTGGTGCCCTGCAGGTGATCATCACAGACCAAGGCCCTCAATTCGAATCTCGGGCCTGGCAAGACCTAATGGACTTCCTAAGTGCTAAACGCCACAGAACCTCTGCATATCACCCTCAAGCAAATGGGATGATTGAGCGCTGCCATCGTCGCCTGAAGGAAGCACTGAGGGCACTTCCCCACCCTGTGAATTGGGTGGCTGCACTGCCAGTTATCCTCCTAAACTTGAGGGTTATGGAGAAGGAGGACACTGGTAATTCCCAGGTGGAGCTAATGTTCGGGGAAGACTTGAGGCTGCTGGGGCAGTTTGCCCTAGAACCAGGCACGCTGGCCCTGGTTTTCCTCCCAGAGCTCCAGCAGGCAATGCAGGCAC
Source organism: Coenobita brevimanus (assembly GCF_032717465.1). NCBI lineage: Eukaryota > Metazoa > Arthropoda > Malacostraca > Decapoda > Coenobitidae > Coenobita > Coenobita brevimanus. Next base: position 23,611,946 of record NC_137021.1, on the reverse strand, counting down.
TATAACCACCTACACATGTGGTTTCCTTCCCTCGTGGCTTTTCCCCACCTTGTTCTCGTACTTAGCATGGCTACTAGTGCCACAACCAATATTATTCAATGTTTCATTCCAGTTCATCTGTACTAGAGTGCTGCTACCAATAATATTCGATTTCTCATCCCTCCTCATCTGTACTAGTGCCGCTTCCAATAATATTCAATCTCTCTTCCCGCCTCACCTGTACTAGTGCCGCTACCAATGATATTCAATATCTCTTCCCTCCTTTCCTGTAGTGGTGCCTATACCAATCAAATTTGCCTATTTAGGCGACCTAGGACTACCGGTTCTCCGCCTACCTCATTAAGGGGCTTAAAACCAAGGAGGCGTCCTAGCCCGCCCTTCTTTTCCCTCTCAACTTCACTTATACTTGCCTTGCTTTCCGTATCTCCTGGTTAATCTGGCCACGCGGTACGACTTTACACGTACAATACACGTAAACACATCAGCTCAGTACTCCAGCTCCACACTAAAATCATCGTTTATATTTTAGTCTGTAACTAATTATCCAATTAACTGATCTACACATGCTGTAAATGTAATTACCTTGTATTATCTTGAAGTCATGCAATAACACTGCATTGTTCTAAGTCAGTTATCATTGCCCTCTATATTTCTTCCCAGCACATTCATGTTTATCCTTACCATTTGCCTTGGTGTAGCCCCTAGTAAAATATCCCCGTAGCCAAAAACGCTACACTGTCTTCTCACCTTCCTCCTTGAAACAGGAACTGAATATACTAAGAGCAAGAAGCACATAAAGAGACTAATGAAGAGGAAAAAGAAGGAGGTAAATAATTTAGGAAGAAAAATAAATGCAAACTACTCTGAAAACAGGAAGTTATTCTGGAAAGAGGTGCGGAAATATAGATGAGATATCGGAAAGAAATGTAATGGTGTGAAGTATGTAGGTGATAGATTATTTACCCATGGGGATGCAGTAAGGACCAGATGGAAAGAATATTTTTGAAAGCCTGATGAATGTGAACAGAGACAGCAGAGCTGCTGTAAACGTCACTGGTTTGTTGGGGGGGGGGTGCAGAGAAGGAATGCAGTGCCAGGAGACGTGCCACTCGCACAGGTGAAGAGTGCTGTGATGCAGCTGAAAAATGGGAAAGCAGCTGGGGTTGATGAGGTGTAGGCAGAAATAATTAAGTGTACTGGAGAGAGTGCACTGAAGTGCTTCTTGGAGATATGTAAAAAGGCATGGATGATTGAAACTGTGCCAGCAGAGTGGAAAATTGCTGTGATTGTACCCCAACACAAAAATATAGGTTAGCGAAATGAGTGCAAGAATTATCGTGGCATAAGTTCATTGCGTGTGGTTGGGATGGTATATGGAAGAGTTATTGTAGGGAAAGACAGATATCAGAAGTCCTAGTGAGTGATGAACAGGGTGGCTTTAGGAATGGCAGAGGATGTGTGGATCAAATACTTGCAGTGAGAAACAGCACAGAAGGCTTGTGAGAAAGATCATAAGGTGTTTATGGCATTCATGGATCTGGAAAAAGCATACGCGAAAGTAGACAGAGAAGGATTGTGGAAAGTTTTGTGCAAATGAAGTGTAGATGTTAAGCTGCAAGGTGCTGTCAAGAGTTTTTATGATGGTACTGAAGCATGTGTAAGGGTTAATGGGCATCTAAGTGAATGGTTCACGATAGGTGTGGGCGTGCGACAAGGTTGTGTGATGTCCCCATGGTTGTTCAATATCTATATGGATGGAGTGATGAGAGAAGTAAACACACGAGTAATAGAGAGAGGGATGGCGTTGGTAATGAATGGTGATAGATGGAATATCTCAAATTTGTTGTATGCTGATGATGCAGTACTGCTTGCAAATACTGGACAGGAACTTGGCATGCATTTGCAGAGTTTTACTGATATCTGTGAGCGTCGTGCTTTGAGAGTAAATATAGAAAAGAGTAATGTGATGGTTACTGAGAGAGAAGGTGACTCCCAATGCAATGTTACGCTGAATGGATAGACTGGAATTGGTGAGAGAGTTCAAATGCCTGGGCACAGTGATAGATAAGAGAGGAATATGTGCAAACGAAGTTGAAAGTAGTGACACAAGGAAGAAAAGTAGCTGGTGCAATGAAGGTGTTGATAAGAAAAAGAAGCTTGAGTGTTGCAGCTGCACGAGGCTTCCATGAAGGAGTGTTAGTGCCAACTTTGACATAGGGAAGTGAGACTATGGTGTGGCATGAAAATGAAAAGTCAGGAGTAAGTGCAGTGGAGATGGGACTGCTGACGAATGTATGTGGTGTACAGAGCGTGGATAGGATACAAATAATGTGATTCGTGAAAGATGTGGAGTGAGGAAGTCAGTGGACACCAGAATCGAAGATGGTGTACTGAGATGGTTATGTCATGGAGAGAGAGAATGGATAACATAACAATAGAGTGGTGAAAAAGGTATATCTGAGCGAATTTGCAGGAGGAAGGAGGCGAAGTAAGCCAAGGAGAAGGTGGAGAAATATGGTGGATGAGTGTGTGTGGAAGAGAGGTTTGGAAGTCTGTGAGGCAATGGAACTGACAAAAGACCGAGCTGGCTGGATGAATGTTGTGAGCAGAAGTGCATGATCAGGGATTTGGCACCTCTTTTCACGTGGCAGCGTCCGGGTTGACTAATGGATACGGGTATGGAAACCTACAAAACGTGGTGAATGTTTTGGGGTATCCGATAGAGCCATGATTCCGGGGGATTGAATGATGGGTGAATGGAAACATGGCCGATTAGACTGGGCAAATCTGGGCTGTCTGGACATTGCTACTCCTCACCCTGCCCTAGGGTGGGAATGGAGGCCCGGATAATGATGATGATGATGATGAATATTCTATATAACACTGAAAACCTCGTTTTATCTCTTCCCCAGCGATTAATCTGTATATTAAATGCTACCATTCTCTTGTAGGTAATTATGACCGTTTATTAGTGACACCGTCTGCATGTAAGACGATATTAAGGTGTAGCCTACTGAGCACAGTAAATCGCTGCGGAAGAGCTGGTACGAAATTCTGATAACTCATTACAATTCGCCCCCTTGTGTGTGTGTGTGTGTGTGTGTGTGTGTGTGTGTGTGTGTGTGTGTGTGTGTGTGTGTGTGTGTGTGTGTGTGTTTGTGTGTGTGTGTGTGTGTTTACAGTACCTGGAGCAGCGGTTTGCCTCGCGAAGTGTGGGCTTGGTGGCTGGTGGACTGTTCTTGTTGGCGACTTTGCTGTATAATGCTGTCGTCATCTACGCCCCCGCTCTCGCCCTTGCCTCCATCACCCACTTCCCCATCTGGATCTCAATCATCGCTGTAGGACTCATTGCCTCCATATACACCGCTATCGTGAGTAAGACGTATACGGTTAAGCAGAAAAATTATTCCCTAACTCGGAAATTTCATTAAGTCGCAATAATTCCCCATTTGAATAGTTCATGGTACTGATATAAAGATAAATATGTAATTAACTACCTCATGGTTTTCTCCAAGCTCACACTGCAGTGCAGCCTCCCACACCAAAACACATTTACTTACTTTATGCACGGACTACCATGGCACAGACAGTCCTTCAACAAGTCTCATCAAAAGACTTCTGGGAGCGACTGGCTGCAGTATCCACTTTCCTGTAGTCGACTTTACTTACAACCAGATAATCCCAGGGTTGTAACAGCAACAACAATATGGTCTCGACAACTGTAGTGCATCATTCAAGTTAATGCTAGGAGATAATATTCAGACAACAGTGAGTTATAGGGGCCTAATCGTGTTACCCGTCCCATTCTAGTACCATTGTTGGCTTATACCTCATGATTTGATTCAGCTGTCAGTGAGCTATAGGATCCCGAGGGTTAATACTGTTATTATTAATCATCCCATGGTCAGGACGACAGACGTATTCAGTTGCAAATATAGCCATATATGTTTATTCAACTAGCGTGTGTACAGGAAACTATGAGTGTCAATACTCTAACCATTAACTCCCACATGGAAGCAATAACTCTAGAACTCTATACCAACTAATAATTTTAGAAGAAAGTGCATCGTAGCAGCCAAAGTATTTGCCATCATTAACTCTCTCCAATGATCACGACAACTCTGGTATTTGTTTCCAACGGCACCAAATTATTTTTCGGGGGTCAAGTATGTCCATGTTACTCTCTTATCGCCCGTTTTTACCAAGGCGGAACGATAATGTTTTTGCCCGCGTCTGTGTGTGTGTGTGTGTGTGTAATTCATCGGGTCATTAAGGATCACGTGATGGTTGTGATCATCAGCATTTTACCCTCCCAGAACACGGCTGAGAGCTCATATAGTCCGATCTAAGGGCAAAGCCTTGACCTTCACACTCGCACACACCCATCCCCTTGTTCTAGGGGGACAGTAACCACCCACCTCGTCAGTGAAACTTTTAGCCTCTCGAGCAAGGCGCGAACCCCCGTCTTAGCAGATGCTAGGTGGGATCGTTACCACTGAGCCAGGGAGCGGTGTGTGTGTGTGTGTGTGTGTGTGTGTGTGTGTGTGTGTGTGTGTGTGTGTGTGTGTGTGTGTGTGTGTGTGTGTGTGTGTGTGTTTTAAATAACAGAACAGAGGAAAAACAAAAGAATAAGAAAATAATCCATACACCAGATTAGTGGTGTCCTCCATTCATAAAAAATCTGTAACAGATGGACCTGAACAGCTTTAGTTTGAAGTCTGGGTGGAAACAACTCTAGAGAAGCAAGTTTCAAAAAGATGCAGTTTGCGGAATAAAATATTTGTGCAGAAGTTCTGCAACATGGCAGTGTGACATACTAGTGATGAGTGTTATCAGATGCCCATGTGGTACACTGGAAGGCATGGAGAGGTGACACAGTGGATGCAACTTCATCTGAGGATTTGGCATAAAAGTACCCGTATAATAATGCACGGGAAGCAACATTCCTTCTTACCTGTAGAGGGGGTAATTTGTTTGTAACAGCAGGGTTATTAATAATTCTAACAGCTTTGTTCTGAATTTTGTCTAGTTATTTTAGTGCAAACTCTCCACATCCATTCCACAAAGGTGAGCAATATTCCAGCTGAGAGCGCACATGACTTATGAACTGCAGCTAACTGCTCGTCAGTGATGAAGCTATGAACTCTGTATAATAATCCAAGTTTTTTTGAGGCAGTTTTAGCAAGTGAACTGACATGAGAGGTCCAGCTGATGGCATTGTTAAGTGAAACACCGAGAATTTCAGTAGGGGAGACCGGGGCTAGTTGGCACACTTCTAACTTTTTCGATGATGGAAGGAAAACTATGAAGAATTTTGGTTTTTTATTGCTTTCATTGAAGAATACAAACATTCCTCTATTTTTTTTCATGAAATAAAAGAATGGTTTTCTTTCCAAACTAAAGCAGAGTATTCTTTAGAAAAAAAAAAAAAAATACGGTACTTAACACTACCAAAATGCCCCATATATGGGGTAAGTTGGCACACGCTATGGGGTAAATTGGCATGTCACATATAAATAGCAAACTCGATCCATGTAATTGTTAGTATAGACACAGAGTATCCATAAAGCTTAATTTCAAGAAGATACAGTTCCAACAAAAAAATATTTTCTTAGTAAGGAAAGTAAGCAACTTTTTATTACAAAATAAATAAAAACTCTTTCTTGCATATTGTGGTGATAATAATTATTCTTCCAGATCATAATAGCATATAAGATAATTGACTTAATCTAAATCATCACCTGATTCATAGTTATGGCATGTATATAACAAACCTTTATCGGTGCAATCTTCGTGGGCCCACAAGTTGCACACTCTACATTGGATCCACACTTCTCGTGGCTTGCTATAGGAAAGAGGCTCCATGCACACCAAACAGAGAATGTCCACTTTATCAGAGTTTTCCTCGCCAGCAGGAACAAGTTTTGATTTCTGTGATTGCTTTTTCTTCTTCGTTTCTGAAAATGTTTCTTTTGGCTTTATGTGTGTTTTGTTCAGATTCCTTTTCAAGTGATTTTTTACTGGTGTGCATGAAGCTAAATAATGAATGTATTAAGATAAATATATCACAAAAGCAATATAAATCAATATAATCTGAAAACAGGATGAAAATAAATAAGCCAAGGTTATTCATATATAATATGGGGCAAGTTGGCACTGTGCCAATGTGCCTCTTTTTTTTTTTTTTTTTTTAGCCAACTTGCCTCATCCATACCATTATTCTACACAAACGATTTTCGTATACACTAAGAAATCTTGTGTGATCTGTTTTCAAGGGTAAGTAGTCCTTAATCCCTAAGTAAAATTACAGCTAAAATGAATATCACTCACCTATAACCAGACGCATGTTACAACAAACAATGTATTGAAGTGAAAATTTACTTACCAGCATCAAAATTGAACTTTTCCTCACTCCAGTCAAGTCATGCGACCTTCACACGTAGCTGTTTGTTGGTGATTGAGGATCCACCCGGTGATCATGTGGTGTGAGTAGCAAAGCTATCTAGCGGTAATTAGTGGAATTATTTCAAATGTGCCAAGTTACCCCTGTTGCCAATTGCCCCAGTCTCCCCTACTCATGGAGATAGGCTTCTTATTGCCATTGAAGGTAATATGGGAATCTGGCAATATCTGTCAATTAGTCAATTGTATATATATGTGGTTTTACTAGCATTAAATGAGACAAGGTTAGTTTGTCCCCATTCAGTGATCCCAGATAAGTTGTGATTTATGGAGATAGCTGTACTGAATTGCAGGTTGGATATATTAAACTTTGTGAATTGGTGTTTAAGTGTGAATGAACCGTGAAGAGCTCAGTCATCTGCATGTGAATGGATGGGATTATTGCTAACGGATAAAAGATCATTAATACGAATTAGGAACAGGGATGGACCCAGAACTGATCCTTGCGGCACACCAGCGTTAACTGAGTGGACACTGGAATATACATTATCTACTTTTATCTGAATCTCACATCTGAGAAAATCAGAGGAAGAAAAGACATTAGACCTTAGCAATAGAGTTTGGTTAGCAGAGAATGGTGCCACACTCTGTCAAAAGGTTTAGAAAATAATATGAAGGACTACTCCATGAGTTTCTCCATGCTAGTCAATTAATTGATGGATGTTATGAGTCACGAGATTAAGTGTATCAATGGTGTATCCTTCATCGCGAAATCCATAGTGTCCATCACTGATTAAGTTGTTGGAGTCAAGATGTTTAACTAGGTGTATATTCATTACAATTTCAAATATTTTACCAAAAGAAGACATGATAGTTATTGGGCTGTAGTCAGAGGGGTCAGAGGAACTTCCTTTCTTCGGAACTGGGTGGATATTGGCTTCTTTCCAAGAATTAGGGAATGAAGAACTACGTATGCATAGTCTGAATAATTAAGCTAGAACAGAAGCATTTTCTGGGGAGCACTTTTTCAAAACAACTAGAGGAATTCCATCTGGCCCTGGAGCTTTGTTGGTTGGTAAATTGTCTACGATGGATTTTACGTATCTAGTTTACATTTTAAGTGGAGCAGTTTCGGGAGAGTCAAGTTCTAGTACTGGAATGTTCTGGGTGACTTCCTTTAACCCCTTGCCCACGGGGATCGCTGGACCGTCCCCTGCCCCTCCCGTGGGGATTGCAGGAAATCTGGACAATACATGATAAGTTAGCTACTTCCAGGTCAATGGAAGTATCACTTAGCCTTTTCCCTATTTTTTAAATATATTTTTAATATGAGAATAGGTCGTAAGGGACATTTCAGTGGGTAAAGAACAGGGAAAATTAGCGACCAAATGCACGTGGGGTGTTGCCAGGTGATATAGTAGCTACTTCATGGCCAGTGTTAGTATCAATTAGCGTTTCTTCCTTTATATATATATTTTTTAGTATCAGAATAGGGCATAGGGCATATTTCAGTGGAAAGTGAATGGAAAAACAGGCTGGGAGTTGCGTTGCACGGCCAGGCTGTAGCTAGGAGGGGGAGGGGGTAAGGGAGGAGAGGTTGGGAGGCGAGGCAAACACAGAAAAATGGCTAAATTCGTAACACTGGATGAGAGTACTAAGGGTATTAGTAGCGCTGCCTATAGCTACACACTGGCAGTATCACTAAGCTCTATAATATGGAGATGCTTTCTCACGGGTAGGACCACGTAGTTTGTGTAACAGTAGCCAGGTGCCCAGGGCGGTGCTGATGTTGTTTATCTACACCACCGATGCCCACGTCTTTTGAAATCAGCTGATGCATTCGGAAAATTTAGTGCCATGGCCCACTGCTTAGCTTATGTAAACAACAGCGAAACAGAAACAGCAAGCTAAGAACAGTGATCCAACTGTATTTACATTGTGGAGGCGATGAGCGGTGGTGTTTCAATGTGGCGGCCAAAGCTACATGCTCGCTGCAGAGATAACCTCTCAGTGTTATAGGGCTCAGTGGGCTGTACTCATAGATGATAAAAGACCACACTTCAAAGCCTGGGCGATTTAAGAAATCCCTGGATCACAGAACTGACGCCCTGTGGTATGGTACTTATGTAACGAGTGTCACAGTAGTGACGTCCCACAGGTAAGGGGTTAACGTAGAATTTCTGGCAAACATACTGGCAAGATATTCACTTTACCATGCAGGTCATTTGTAATGTTACCATTTGAAGGTGTTAGTGAGGGATTGGTTGATGACTTGTTAAAGTTATTACTAAACAATTGAGTGTGTGTCTGATACCATTATATACTGTACAATGAACGGCCTGATCTATCAACATGAATCATTCAGGGTATCAAGATATGGCCAAAATCTTGGACGACTTCGAAAATGTACACTCGGGGTCAAGGTCAAGGTCACTAAAATGGCTGCCAAAGGTCAACTACTTTTAATATGGACTCTGTTACAATTATATCTCGTGAACGGTTTGAGTTATCAACATGAACCCTTCAGGATATCAAGATATGACCAAAATCTTGGACGACTCGAAAATGGGCACTCGGGGGCAAGGGCAAGGTCATCAAAATGCCTCCCAAGAGTCAACTAATTTTAATAAGGATTACCCATTACCATTATGTCTCATTATCGGCTTTAGCAATCAACATGAAACTTTCAAGGTATCAAGATATGGGCAAAGTCCTGGACGAGTTCGAAAATGGGCACTCTGGGTCAAGGTCAAGTTCACCAAAATGGCTACTAATAGTCAACTAGTTATGATATGGATTATCTCTCACCATTATATTTCATGAAAGGCTTGAACAATCAACGTGAAACATTCGGGGTATCAGCATATGGCCAAAATCTTTAACAAGTTCAAAAAGGAGCACTCAGAACCCAGGTCCAGGGCATGCAGAGCCAAGGTCAAGGTCACCAAAATGGCTGCCTAAAGTCAATATGTGAGGAGTGTACTGTAGCACCAGTCGAGCAGGACAGTACTCCTAAACTGGATGGAAAGCTGATGACAAGGAGAGCTGGAACTCCTGTTTCATCAGCCCTCAGGACTAGTTCCTGACCATACCCCTTTGCTGAACTTTTTCAGTGTTTCAGTAAAACAGAGATCAGGCCAGCATGCTCTTCAATACAAGTTTCTCTAGCTATCAACACCAAACTACTTGCACATTACAAACTGTACTACCTTTAAAAAAAAAAAAAAAAAAAAAATGGCGTCTAATTACCAAGCCTCGGAGTCCCCTTGGGGGAGGGGACCATAAATGCCGCCACCATCCACCCCTCTCCCGGTGATGACTCGACGAACAGCCTGGAACCACTGTCTGACTCACGTCTTCATTTCTGGAACATTCACGGCCTTTCCTTTAACTTTTCCTCTTTTGAGCACTACCTCTTCTCGTCTAAACGTCACCTCGTCTTAACTGAGATCAGCTGTCTGAGGGAACTGATAGCAAAACCCTTTCTGCATCCTCCTACTTTCTCTATACTCATTTCAAAGCCAAAGGTGGCTGGTGTGTACATGTACACAACGACCTATCATGCTTTCATGTTCCTGAACTTGATTCTTCTGAGTTCTCTACTTCCTGGCTTCTGCCTTCGTGTCATTCGCTGACTAAATATATATGTGTTGTTTACTTATCACCTAATTCTACTGACTATGAAAAATTCTTCGACGATCTTATTTTTAAGGTAGAACACATCCTATCTATTTTGCCTTTCTCTGGAATCTTCATTCTAGGAGATTTCAGTGTTCACAACCACCTTTGGCTCTCCTCTTCTTTCACTGATCCACCTGGTGAACAAGCCTATATCTTTTCTATCCATAATGACCTAATGCAGCTTGTACAGCACCCTTCCCGTATCCCTGACCACCTTGGAGAGAGCTCAAGCATACATGACCTCTTCCTTACAACTAATCCTTCTGCTTACAATGTTATTTTTTCCTCTCCGTTGGGCTCCTCCGATCACAACCTTATTACCTTAACCTCTCCTATCACTCCGGTATGGCCTGTGGACCCTCCAAACAAACGTCAATTGTGGCACTTTAGAGCTGCGGATTGGGAGGCCCTCAGGCAGTAATTCTTAGATTGTCCCTGGAATGGTTATTGCTTCCATGGCCGGGAGCCATCTGAGTGTTCCTTGCACATTTTGGAGGCTATTCTCGGGCATGGAAGCATACTTTCCTTTCTCATATCCATTGACTAATGCAAGAAAGCCTAGGTTTAATCACTCTTGTTCTAATGCTGTCTACAAAAGGGAGAGGGCTTATAAAAGGTACAGGAGCCAACCCATCCCTAAATCACATCTTTTAATGTTTCTGCCCGGAATCTTCCTAAGTCTGTTCTTCGCTCTGCTAAAAGTAATTTCATCCACACTGAATGCTTTCAACTCTCCAACTTGAATTCTTCCCACTCCTTCTGGCATCTTGTCAAAAACCTTTCTAACAATTTTACCTCATCATTATTCCTTCCTCTTTTCCACTCTGATGGTTCTGTGGCTATTTCTTCCACCGATAAAGCAGATCTCATTGCTCAGACTTTCTCCTCCAATTCCACCTTAGACGATTCCGGTGCTGTTCCTCCATCACATCCCCCCTCTGACTTCCTCATGACTGACATTAAAATATCTTCAGCTGATGTGTTTTCTACCATCACTGACCTCAACACTAACAAGGTATATGGGCCTGATGGGATCCTTCCTGCGGTCCTCAAGAACTGTGCTTCTGTGCTTACACCCTACCTAGGTAACGCTTTCGCTTTTGTCTGTCAACTTGTACCTTTCCTTCTTGCTGGAAGTTTCCCCTTATTCAGCCAGTTGCAAAGAAGGGTGACTATTCCCAACCCTCTAACTATCGCCCAGTTGCTTTAACATCCTGTCTCAAAAATTTCGAGCCTATTCTTTAAAAAAAATTTAAATCATCTTTCCCAGCATAACCTTCTTTCTGATTGCCAGTATGGGTTCTGTCAAGGATACTCCACTGGCGATCTTCTCCTCTACCTTTCAGACTCCTTGTCATCCTCTTTCGGGACTTTGGCGAAATTGCCATCGCACTTGACATCTCAAAGGCTTTTGATTGAGTCGGGCACAAATCTCTAATTTCCAAACTGGCCTCTTACGGTTTCTATCCTTCTGTCTGGGCCTTCATCTATAGCTTCCTTTCTGGTTTTTCTATAGCTGCTGTTGTAGACGGCCATCACTCTTCTAGATCTATCAGTAGTGGTGTTCCTCACCAACTCTCTTCCTTTTATTCATCAATGACCTTGTAAGCTGTACATCTTAACCTAATCACTTATACGCTGATGATTCCATCCTTCACCTTTCTGTTCAGTTCAACTAAGGTTTTAATAATATCCAGCTTCATCCCGTATCATCCTTAAACAAATTTGGGGTTCCATTCTCTCGGGACTTAACTTGGAATGATCATTTTACATCTCTTGTACAAGCTGCTTCCAAGAGATTAGGTGTGCTAAGCCCACTCTCTACCTTCTTTACCTCTGCACGGTTGTTGACTTTATACATGGGTTTTATTCGTCCCTGTGCAGAGCACAACTCTCATGTGCGGGGAGGCTCCCCACATACAGCTCTTCTGAATAGGGTGGAGTCAAAGGCTTTTCGTCTTATTAACTCTCCTTCTCTTACTGGCTTCCTTCAGCCTCTGTCTCTTCGCTGCACTGTTGCATCTTTATTTCTTTTCTTTTGCTACTTCAATGGCCATTGCTCCTCTGAACTGTCTGCTTGCATCCCTCCACCTTTATGTCTAGCAACAAACTCGCATCCCTTTCCTGTCCAACTCTCTAATGCAAGGGTTAACCGTTACTCCCAGTCGTTCTTATGTGCAACAAGTCAGCTCTGAAACTGTCTCCCTCTGTCTGCGTTTCCTACATCATATGAACGTCAGTCTTTCGATCGCAGTGTATCCATGCATCTCGAAATGATCGGATCTTAAATTTAGCTCTCTTTCGTTTTTTTTTTTTTTTTTTTTTTTTTTCGTAGGAACGGTTTGCTTGCTCCTGGCCTTTGATTCCTTCTTCCTTGCATTAAAAAAAAAATGGTTTTAATATGGGTTGGCATTTTGTGAAACGTTGTGACTGAATCCTACAGAGATTTGTCAATTTTCTTCACATTTGGTTTGTAAGTAGCACATAACTTCTCCAACGGCTCATTCTGGCGGGCGATTAGCATTCGGCCTCTGAATGCTTATCTTTAATTTCCAGACTGTAATCTAACACTTGCATTTTAATTATTCTATACCCATTAGTTATTGTAGTTGATAAGGGACGGTTGTGGAATATAGGAGGGTTGTGTAGGTGAATTAGGATAAAAATGATGAGTAACTGAAGGAATTATGGTACAGTGGCCATAGTATAATCGATTTAACTTTGCCCAGATTTCTGTCCCTTTGAAGCTTATTCCGCATAGCCCAGTGACAGAACAAGACAATGCTATAACTCTCCATCTTTTTCAGCAGGTCTTCGTGACTTGCATCATATTCTTGTGTTGGTATCTTGGTAAAGTAAAAGTGATATAGTAAGGGATGTAAAAACTGAGACCACGAAGGTGTGGACAATCTTTCTGTTTTTGATGGTAATACCTTAGGCTTATGGTGAAGATAGAAGGCTTCTGACCATACACTATCGTTGCTAACTAAACCCAGTATTGTATGTTGCAAGCAGATGACATCTACAATTCATATATTCCATTAATGACTCAACAAATTTAGGCTGGCTTACCGTACTCCCTCGCCCGCTTACTTTTAATATGTGGCTGTGAGATCGTAATGATTTCAGTCCCTTCAGTTCGGTTAGGTATTTTCAATTATTCTTCTGATATTTGGCAACTGCCAGATGATTATACTTAACGAGAATGAAACTTCTTGTAATGAAGTTAATGGAGGCTGTATCTAATCCCGCATTTCCAAGATGGATATCCTTAGGTGTATAATTGAATTATCTAGATATAGCAAGAACTGAATGAATACAGCGGTGCCAAGTCCCAGATTATCAAGATAGGTATTTTTTTTACGTTTCTTAGTATTAATAATCTTCTATAAACACAATGGCATGCCATAAATCAGGCTTTTGCCACACAACGTAGTCACGTTGCTAAAAAAGTGCTTTGTTGTCTGATTTGACGCAAGTTCAATCTCAGGATGGGGTAGGCGATTGTTTCCTTATTTCAACATGGTTAAAGCCGACTTTTGTTGATATTCAACAGATCCCACCGACATGTCAAACCTGTGAATTGCGATGTGCAGCCACAGCTGTTCCACACTGTGACATACAGTTCCATCATCGGGTTGAAAATAAATTTTTTTGTGCGTGATTTTGGGGGCAGATAGTTAATGCACGACTTGAAATTTGTCATTTGGAGGCATCTGGAGCATTTTCAGCTGCTCAAAGCTTTCTGCACACGCGTCTCATTCGTCTTCATTTGGTACTGCGGTAGGTCAAAGTCCTGCCCACCAATCTTCAAAAATTTACCACGTCTACACCAAAGTAGATACTAGGCTGAGTTCTTGTTCCAATATATTTATGCATGCGATACTAACAAAATTTAATTATGAGTAATATGGATAGTAGATGCCATCAAGCAACTGTGCCAGCGGCGACTATTGCAATTTCCAATCATGCTTGTCAGCAGAGAAGTGAAGGCGCAGCCGTATTCTTCACCAATATCCGTTGTCTTAGCACCAATCTAAATTCTGTTCATTTATTCCTACAGTCTATATCCCCTCTGACCCTGTTCTCACAGAACCACAAAGCTCACCCTGTGCTGAAATATCCCCATTTTGTTTTCCTGGTTGCCATCTTCTCACAAACTTCCGTAGCAAGGGTGGCACCCGTTGTTATATCAAATCTCAATAAGCAGTTGACACTATTTTAAACTTCACTTCATCCAGTTTTGATTACTCATTGTATAAACTAAATTACCCAAATATTACCAAATATATCTATGCAGTCTATCACTACCCCAGTGCCTCTTCAAAACCCAGTGTATTTGACTCCATATCCACACAGTTCAGTGACCTTAGTCTTGCCCTTAGCACCAAAGTTACCATTTTGGGTGATTTTAACATACATAATGTTGAATGGTTATTGCATTTTGCCTAATCGTTTGATCTCATGCAGCTGGTAAAGCAACCAGCCAAAATACCAGATAATCCTGACCCTAATGACCATCTCTTGGATCTATTCCTGACAAATGATCCAGATCAATACAGGATAGAAGTACTGTCACCACTTGGATCCTCTGACCACAATCTCATCAAAGCCTCAGTAGTTAGCCCCCCCCCCCCACCTCCTCGTTCTGAATCTGTCAGGGTGACCCGATGGCACTTTGTTAGGGTAAACTGGGGTGGATTTAGAAAGTACCTTGCTGACATTCCATGGCAGTCTTTTTTTCTCTAGTGATGCCAATTCTACCCAGTCCCACTTTTGCGACTTAATACTACCTGGTGTGGATTTATTCATACCAATTCAACAGTTCACTAAAAGATCAAACTCTCCAAAATTGTCTGATAGCAACGGTGGCAGAGCAACAGCCCAAATTTCATTAGCATAAAATTTACCTAAAATAAAATAATCTAAATCACTCTTTCAATTTAAAATTGCTAGAAACCATGCAAAATCTGTAATAAATCTCGCTAAATCAAACTTTCTTCAAAATCAAGCATTAAAACTACTGAACAACCCTAATGGCAATAGAATATTCTGGTCAACTGTCAGTTCTTTCAATAATATCTTGAACAAGTCATCACCCAATCTCCCACTAAAAGTTTCAGATGGCAACATTACAAATGACCTGCGTGGGAAAGCAGACATCTTTGCCAGTACACTTGCCAGAAATTCTACCATAGAGGAAGTCAACCAGAGTGTCCCAGTACTATAATTTGACTCTCCCGAAACTGTTTCACTTAAAATACAAAGATACGTAAAATACATCCCAGACAATTTACCTATCAACAAAGCTCCAGACCCAGATGGAATTCTTTCAGTTGTTTTGAAAAAATGTTCCCAGAACTTGCCCCTCTTCTAACTAAATTATTCAGACTACGCATACAGTACGTACTTCTTATTTCCCTAATTCATGGAAAGAAGCCAATATCCACCCAGTTCCAAAGAAAGGAAGTTCTTCTGACCCCTCAAATTACAGACCAATAGCTGTCACATCTTCTCTTCGTAAAGTATTTGAAATTTTAATTAATAAGCACAAAGTTAAACATCTTAAATCCAACAACTTAATTAGTGATAGACAATATGGTTTTCGCCACGAGAGATCCACCATTGACATACTCAATCTCCTGACTCATACCATCCATCAATCAATCGACCTACATGGAGAAACCCATGCAGTAGCCCTTGATATTTCTAAAGCTTTCGACAGAGTATGACACCGTTCCCTGATGTCCAAACTCTCTTGCTATGGACAAACGTATTTTGTTCCTCTGCTTTCCTCATATCTCAGTAACAGAAAAACAGAGTAAGAGTAGATGATATATTTTCCAATTACTACACAACGCCAGCATGCCACAGGGATCAGTTCTGGTGCCAACCCTGTTCCTGGTTCATATTAATGATCTCTTATCTGTCATCCACAACCCCATCCATTCATATGCAGATGACTTATTGTTTCATAGTTCAATCACTTTCAGACACCATTTGCAAAGTCAAATATCTCCAACTCCCAATTCAGTACAGCCTTCTCCATAAATCAAGACTTATCTACGATCAGTGCGTGGAGATAAAACAACCTTGTCTCATTTAATGCTAGTAAAACCAGATATGTACAATTTGCTAATTGACAGACATTGCCAGATTCGTATATTACCTTCAAAGGTACTAATATTCCCATCTCCAAAAGTACTGAAATTCTCGGCGTCTCACTTAACACACTTAACAATGCCCTCAGCTGGACCAGATTACTTGCTAAAACCGTCTCAAAGAAACTTGGATAATTTTACAGAGTCCGTAATTTCTTCGCTGATGATGGAATGGATGTGGAGAGGTTGCATTAAAACAACAAGACAAATCTTAGTACAAAGCTGTTGGAATTAATAATAACCCTGCTATTATAAATAAACTACCTCCCCTACATGTAAGAAGAAATGTTGCCTCCCTTGCACTATTTTACACATATTTTTATGGCAAATCCTCAGACGATGTTGCATCCATTGTGCCACCTCTCCATGCCTTCCCTTGTGCTACACGGGCATCTGGTAGCGCTCATGACTGGAATGTCACTCAGCCATATTGCAGAACTTCTGCCTATCAGAATTCTTTCATTCCCCGTACTGCATCTCTCTGGAACTCGCTTCCCCAGAGTTGTTTCCCTCCAAACTTCAACCTACAGCTGTTCAAGTCCAACTGTTACAGATATTTTATCAATGGAGGAGCCCAGTAATCTGGTGTATGGATTATTCTTTTGTTTTTTCATTTGTTTTTCCTTCTTATGTCCTGCCATAAAAAAAAAAAAAAATGCTTACGTCCGACCTTCAACATAACAATGTGTTTAACCCCTTTACGGCTAAACTACAAAAGATATTAATGTGGAAATGTGCACATCTATTCTACGGCATGGTTTCTTCGAAATTATAGCTATAAAACTGTTTTTTGGAGAAAATCTTATTGATGATTGTTTTTCGGCGGGCTAAAATAACCGAACTTCAAAACACTGTAGCGACAAAACTGTGGCAAATGAATTGAAACCTGATTTACATATACTTTATCACATCCTCCAATAAATACGAGAAAAATATTTTCAGTGTGCTGTATTTAATAGGACAAGGTTTTGCTTATGGCATGATATCAGTTCTGAATGAAACGTCACCAGAATGTATTCAATACAGACGGTGGATATAAATGCCGAGGTGGAAGCATATGAAGATGTGTGACATTTGGGAATACTTCGGAAACGAGCTTTCATGTGTGTGGCCAAAATTGGACATAAGCATAAGACATTAAACAGGAAGGTGCATTGAGAAATCGCAACACCTTCACCAACCAACTGGTCTAAGGATGAATCTACCCTGTAGCCTTAAACGTCGACTGACTGATCTCCAAACCGGATACTTCTATCCTTGCATGACACTAAGCCCTTATGCCAGGTTTGGCCCAAGTCAGATCAGAACAGTTTGAGTGACATTGCCATGTGACAATGACCATAGACCTTTTTTTGTGACCTTGATCTTTTAGTGATTGTTCTCTAAGCAGATTCCTTTACCCTTGCCTTCCGGGAGCCTTGCACGAACCTTTATCTAAATCGGATAAAAACTGTTGATTTTGTCCTTGCCATGTAACACTGCCTTTTGGCCTGTTGTTCGCAAAACCATCAGGTCAGCTCCTTGGGAAATCATAAACCCTTCCCCAAATCCTGGTACAAATCAATACAAAAACTTATATGACTATTTTGTTCACAGGAGGGCACACGGATCTAGTTCTGACTTTGCAATGTATTCTTGACTTTGTCCTCGGATTCAAACCCCTTCCATCACGTCTTACTCTCAAACTATCTCCCAAGTTTAGTCTAAAATGGATATAAACAGATTAGGCAGACATTGTCTGCTCAAGGTATGACCTACCCCTGTGAAATTGGCCTTTGGCATATTGTTCCCAAGAAATATAGATCAGCCTCTTCAACGAATAGCAACCTCTCCACCAACTTGGTTAAAATCAGATGAAACTTTATTTTGTAGAAACTCTCTCTCTCTCTCTCTCTCTCTCTCTCTCTCTCTCTCTCTCTCTCTCTCTCTCTCTCACACACACACACACACACACACACACACACACACGGAGTCAAGGAGAACAGACTTGTGCTCACAGCGCTCCATACCGAGCCAGCACGGCCAGTGGCATTACCTAAATTAGTATCTTTATATGAGTCAAGCTCTGTACCAGGTTAGACTAAATGATTTTTTATTATTAAAAAAAAATAATAAGTTTAAACAAGATTTGTTCAAACAGAAAAGAGAACCAAGTGGCGAAAGAATGCGCTCAGTCAGCTGATGTTTGTTTAGACTACAACTGCCCAAGGGAATATAAGTACTCTGTGCTTTTAGTATTGCAAAATGGACACGTACTTCAGTAAAGCAAATTTGGAAAAGAAAAGGGATAAAGTTAGAAAGCAAGATGATGATGATTTCTACCAAGAACTGGTTGAAATGGAGGCTCACAATAGACTGGTTGAACGTGTACACAAACTGGAGATGGCTTTCAAGAATGAAATTGATGAAATAAAGAAGCAGATGCACTTGCAAAAGGAAGAAATAGAAAAACTAGGAAGGGAGGTCAACAAGAAAGACACAACCATCAGTGAACTAACAGTGGAACTGAGTACACTTAGGAAGAAAATGAGTGAAATGGCAAGTACAGTAGTCAGTCACGAAAGTATTATGGAAGAGTTAAAAAATGATACAGAGACAATTAGGCAAGTAAGCAGTCTGATAGACCAGAGCAGTGATATTCAGGAGAAGATAACATAGGTGAATGAAGCTGTGCAAAGCTACAAAAATGATGTGGAAACCACGTATGCCGAAATGGTGAAAGTAAAGAAAGACTTAGAAACAAGGGTAGAGGGAAAAAAAACATTAAAAAAGAAGTGAAAAGAATAATCCAAAACAATCCAAAGTTAGTCAGAGATTCAGTAGATAGAAACAAATCTATAGTAATCACTGGTATAGAAGAGTAAGAAGTAAAAACAAGATCACAAGAGACAAAAAGGAGATGGCAAATGTAATGAGCTTACTGAAAGAAGTATCAGAGGAAATCTGTAGTAAAGATATAGAGGAACACAAAAGGTTAGGGAAATACGAGAAAAGCAAGACAAGACCTCTAAAGGTAACTTTCCAGAGTGTAAACACCGTGGAGGAGATACTAAAAAATGCAAAGAATCTTATGGAAAAAGAGGAGTTCAAAAATGTATGGATAAAAAGATGCCTAACACAAGAGGAACTGGAATTACTGAAAGAGAAGAGGGAGGAAGCAAAAACAAAAAATAAGGGAAGATCAGAAGAGGAGAAGAACACATTTCTTTTACAAAGTAATAGGATTGCAGGTACGAAAGTGGTACACAAACAGGAGGGAATAAAATGGAGGAAGGTAGTAGAACTATGTCATGACAAGTATATAAACAAGATGATAAACTTGATGTACTCAAACGTGGATGGAATGGTATCTAAATTAGTAGAGATGAATGATTATGTGAGAGAAAATGAACCACATATAATATGCCTAACTGAAACAAAATTAACACCAAGGATATCCAATGACATACTAAACTTAGAGGAATACAGTATATGGAGAAGAGACAGAAGCTTAAAAAAAGGAGGAAGAATTATAATATTAACTAAGAAAAATCTAAAAGTCAATGAAATAAACCTAGATATACCATCAAAAGTAGAACTGACTGCAGTAGAGATCAACACATCTGAAGGGAAAGTAACTGTAGCCAATTTGTGCATGCCACCCAGATCAAACACATGGGAAAGAGACGAATATGAGGACCTGGCAGAGAGTACAATTCAGAGTTTAAGAGCATTACTACATAAAATGGAAGAGAAATCGGAAAGAATTATACTAACTGGAGATTTTAATACAAATATAAATTGGAATACTCTAGATATAATTAGCCAAGAAAGCTGTTGGGACCAAAAGCTCCTGGATCTCGTGCAAGAGTTTTTCCTAACGCAACATGTGAGGGAAACCTCCAGAAAAAGAGGACTCGATGTACCTTCAATGCTAGATCTAATATTTACTAGGCAAGGAAATGATATTGACAGTTTAATATATCACCCTCCACTCGGCAAAAGCGATCATGCAGTACGAAATTATAACTTCAGGATAGCATATGACATAGTTAACAGCAATGAAAGTTACAAAAAGAGCCTAAACTATAAAAAGGGAAAGTATCATGACCTAAAGAAGTATTTCTTAGAAGTTGATTGGGAAAATGAGCTTAGAGGACAAGATTTAAATGCTGTATATAAAAAATTCTGTGAATTTTATGAAATAGGAGTCCAGAAGTACATCCCACAGCACAAAGAAGCAGATAAGAAAATACAGAAATGGTTCAATACAGAATATAAAAAATCAAAAGAAAGACGAGATTTGTTGTGGAATAGATACAGAAGACACAATAGTGAAAGGGCGTATAATAATTACAAATAGGCAAGAAACGATTATACAAGAATAAGGAGGGAAGCCCAAAAACAGTTTAAGGAGGATATAATAAATAAAAGTAGTGATCAACCAAAGCTGTTTTACAGCTACATCAGAAGTAAAACCAAAGTAAAAGATATAATACAATCCATTTCGGACGAGGGAATCACCTAAACACAAGAGAAAGATATTTGTGAAGCGCTAAATAAAAATTTCCAATTAGTTTTTACAGAAGAAAAAAATTTTGAGAGGAACTATGTGGAAAATGCATGTCCACACATACTACCAGATATACAAATATCAGAAAAAGTAATACAGGAGGAGTTAAGTAAATTAGACAGAGGAAAAGCAAGTGGTCCTGATGAAATTTCATGTTGGGTACTACGAGAATGTGCAAAGGAGTTAAGTAAACCATTATTTTTAATTTTCAAGAAATCGTTGAGTCAAGGTAAACTACCTGATATTTGGAAGAAAGCAAATATTGTTACCTTATTCAAGAAAGGGAATAGACAAAATCCACTCAACTACCAACCAGTATCATTGACCAGTGTTGTAAGCAAGATATTAGAAAAGCTTATAAGAAAAGCTTGGGTAAATCATCTAGAAGATCACAGTATGATAACAGAAAGACAGTTTGGTTTCAGAAAAGGAAAATCATGTGTTACTAATCTGTTGAGCTACTATGACAGTGTAACAGACACAATGCAGGAAAGAGAAGGATGGGTGGACAGTACCTATTTAGATTTCAAGAAAGCTTTTGACACAGTACCACACCAAAGACTTTTATGGAAACTGTACCATCAAGGAGGAATTCGAGGCAAACTGTTTTGTTGGATGCAAGATTTTCTCATAAAAAGAGAAACGAGAACAGTACTAAGGGGAAACTACTCATCGTGGAAAGAAGTGACTAGTGGAGTACCACAGGGTTCAGTGCTGGCACCAATC
This sequence comes from Coenobita brevimanus, assembly GCF_032717465.1. Taxonomy (NCBI): domain Eukaryota; kingdom Metazoa; phylum Arthropoda; class Malacostraca; order Decapoda; family Coenobitidae; genus Coenobita; species Coenobita brevimanus. Next base: position 23,590,424 of record NC_137021.1, on the reverse strand, counting down.
ATGTTTTTAGTGTATATAAATGATATAAACAGTAACACTGGAAATGCAAGCTATCTGAATGTGTTGGCAGATGATGCAAAAATACAAAGGAGAATTACTAACACAGACTCTTGTAAAGGGCTACAAGAAGAATTAAATAAACTTCATGAATGGAGTAATACATGGCAAATGGATTTCAATGTGGACAAGTGTCATGTAATGAAGTTTGGTAAAAGTGGAAAAAGACCTGATTGGGATTATACGTTAGGAAATAAAACCCTACACACATCAGAAAGAGAGGACCTAGGTGTGATTATCAATAACAGACTATCTCCGGCTGACCACATCAGCGAGAAACTACGGAACATGTATACACTGCTTGCAAATATGAGAATAGCATTCACATACATAAATGAAGACATGCTAAGAAGGATAATAACATCATTCATTAGACCAGCCCTAGAGTATGCATCAGTAGTCTGGAGTCCTCATCCCAAAAAACACATAGACAAGATTGAAAAAGTTCAAAGGGCCGCTACAAGATGGATATCAAGCTTAAGGGACCTAAGCTACGAAGAAAGACTAAATAAACTGAATCTACCAACACTACAGGAGAGAAGGAAAAGAGGTGACATGATAATGCTATATAAATGCATATTAGGGAAGGAGAAAATAGACATAAATGATTACTTAACATATGGGGAAGCATCAGCAAGAGGACACTGCAAAAAACTACATAAGAAGAGAGGTGATAAAGACAAGGAAATTAAGTTTCTCAAACCGAGCAATTGATCAATGGAATGCACTTCCGAATGAAATAGTGTGTGCCAAAACAATTCACAAATTTAGGGATATGTACGATAAATATGGTTTAAGACACGGGACAGTACGAGCTTGACTCATTCCTGTAAAGATACAATTAGGTAAGAACAATTAGGTAAGAACACACACACACACACACACACACACACACACACACACACACACACACACACACACACACACACACACACACACACAGTAGTATCTATCTGTCAATCAACATAATTATCAGTCATGCTGTCCTCAGACGCCTCATTTCTGAACGAAAGTGATTGTCAATCTTTCTAGGGTTTCACTTCCGTAATCAAGTGGTGATCATAATCACGCCCTCCTTCGTCCATTCGACGTATTATTTCGGTCTGTTTTCTTCAGTTTATATCTATACCCACCTGTCTGTCTATGTACCCATCCATCTATATATATATATATATATATATATATATATATATATATATATATATATATATATATATATATATATATATATATATATATATATATATACATAATCATCTCATCAGCCGTTTGAGTGTCCACTGCAGGACCGGCCTATCTCGACCGAAGTGGGAACAATACAGCCAATGTATCTGTACCAAGTGGCTTAGGTTGTCTGGTAGAGATTGTATATAGGGTGATAAGTGCTTGTACGTGTAATTGTAGTATTGTAGTAGCTTTGCATGTGTGTGTAGTCTGTTAACCCAGTGTAATCGACCTGCACAAGCCGACTGGGTGGAAGCATACTTTATTGTAAGCAACACTGGTTTTACCATACCACCCCTTATGTCCGCCAAAGTAGCATGTGGCCAGGTGAACTCTCCTAAATTTTATTACCCTGGCAGGGTGAGAACCCTTGTTCACCCGTGTGTATGTGCAGGGGAATAATCCCACTACTGCCTTGCATGTTCACTGGTGGTGGATAGGGAAGTGTCTCGTAGACAATTATACGAGATACCATCTTAGATGGCATGGACCGTGAGATCCCTTTGGTACATATATAGAGTGAATTTTACTCCAGGTACCCCCTTTTTTTTTGGGGGGGGGGGGATAAGGGCTAAGGCGTTTCCCCTGGGTAGGGGACTTTGGTTTGGAGCGTGTAGCATTTTATGACCGGACGCCCTTCCTGATGTCTACCAATGACCCTTGGGTGGATTCGATCCTCCGACCCTTCGGTCAGAGCGGAACGCTCTAACCCACTGAGTCACGGCACCACCTAATATAGTACCCCCTGTGTACATATATGCACCACCTAATATACTGACTAAGGAGGCAAAAAAATATCATCTCACCATAAACTGTGGTAGGGACGTGAAAATATTCCCTAAAATTCTGCCAACCAAACATAAATTCTACTGGTAAATATCTTACGAGCGTGTCTGTTGGATTTTCATCGACTAAAGGTCCAACCGCACTGCTTCCTTTGCCTACAAGCAGTGTGCCACCAAAAGTGAGCAGGCACTGACTCGGTAGATCAGAGAATGGGACATTAAAGTAGTTGAAATCTATGAACGTCTTCACGTACAGTGTAAAAAGCTCTGCAGCAGATTATAAACTTGAGACCTTACTGACTGAATCTGAAAACATTAGTTGTGATATTTTAGGTCAAAGCGATATCTACAGAAATAAAGAAAATTAATTCAGTTTCAAGACACCAACCACCTATTTTACAACAGAGGCAAAATGAAAGAAATGGCGGTGTTGGATTTCTAATTAACAGGCATCTTGAAGGAACATTATTAAATTCAGCTATGTTTCTACGACGGTAGCATGGATTAAATGAGACTATGCATAAGATACACCCTGTAAGCAATACAAGTATATGTACACACTTCTCAAAGCACAGATGAATAAATAGAAACATTGTATGAGGACATCTAACAGACTACGAAAGAAGACATGATCAGATACACTATACTCATTAAAGACTTTACTGAAAAAGTTGGCAAACCAAAAACAAAATGGAAATGCATATATTGGAAAATTTGGTGTGTGAGAGAAGAACAACAGAGGTGAAAGGGTGGAAAATTTTGCCGATATGAATGACAAGAGAATAATGGAAAAAATTTCCACAAAAGAACAGGGACGAAAATGGACCTGGAGAAGCCCAAATGAAGAAACAATGAATGAAACTGACCTCATTATTAAAGATAAGAACACGATCAGTGTCACAATTATCAAGAAAGTAAATATGTGAAGCGATCATGAAAAGATGGGTTGCACAGACAAATTCAATTTCAGAAGTTAAACAAAGAAGCTTTTCAAAAATATGATGTTCCCAGTTAAGGTAAGTGAAAACACAACCATCTTCCCTTTAGAAATAAAGAACAGATTTCGGGCTATAAGGAAAAGCACCTTTCACTTAGAAATAAAAGAAAACAAGCCGGTAGGCAACGGTGGCCAGCTCTAAGCGGACCAAGCTTTACTAGCAACCGGAAGTCAGTTCCAGTTCTACGAGTCATTTCTGTATGAAGGTAAACCAGTGCAACATTAGCTTTTCATATTTTCATATTTTCTGCACTTGATGACCTTTGACCTCTGACCTGGCGAATATAGGTCATGCATGTACGACGCAGATTTGTTGTACTCCTTAACGTCTATAAACATCCAAAGTTTCAGTGGATTCCATTAACCCAATGTGGAGCTAGGGAACTTGAAATTCGCAGAATGGCCCCTCAGAGGTACACCTTCTAGTTGGCACTGCCAGTGACTGGAAGTGTTTTGACACTAAATTTCATTTTTATATGGAGTTACTCCAGTGCAACATTGCACCTAAGAATCATGGCCTAGGCTAAACCCTTTCATGCGCGCATAAGTTTAATAAGTTTTGTGTTCTATGTCAAGTCTGCATTTCTCCCCCCCCCCCCCGCCATCCGCACGCTAAAAAAAAAAAAAAAAAAAAAAAAATTTTCTCGGCTTATTTTCACAACCCAAACATTTATTTTGCCACAAAACCCACATATTCCTATTCGTTGATGTTTGTTCTACATTATAAGCACACACACACACACACACACACACACACACACACACTATACATACGCTAGGGCCCCAAGAATAAACATTCATGAGCAAACATCTCACTTCCCAACATCATAAGTTGAATGTTTACTAATCAGTCTCTACATGTAATACCTCATTAGAAAGAATATTTTATTAGCTTTCGAAAGCTGGAAGTCCCAGTTCGATACGAAGTATGGTGTTCGAGTAATAGCGAAAAAGTAAAACCCATTTTCAGCAGACAAGTTTTTTCTCTTCTTTTCTTTTTTCCGGGGAGCTCTGGTGATTTTTTTTTTTTTTTTGCCACTATTATGTTTGTTTTATCATCCTATGCAGAATTTCATTGGCTTTCATTTGAGTGCATATCGGAGATCCTTGGCCTCATAGTTTTCGAGAAAAATGCAAAAAACTACAGTGTATTTTCCCGCGCACTGAACCGCCGTCAACCACACTCACTGTATTTTCCCATAGTGCGCTACCATTTTTTTATGCTTGCTAGCTACGCTTTCTTTGGTTTTATACCAACAACTATTTTGTAGAAATATTTCTGTTTAGTTTTTAGTCCTCTCAGAAGCCATACACGAACAATAAACCTGTTGCTACCAACTGAAACTGAAACTGTACTTATTTTCCTGTCATTTGTGTTGAGATGAATAACAATATATATGTACGTGTAAATAGACCGACATAAAGATATGCAAACAGATAAATAAAAAAGAATATCACCTACTTCTCCAATGGCAATGGTCTTCCTGCAGGACCAGACGGGTTGGGAGGTGAGGAGTTTTGTACTTTGTGTGTGTTCTTACCTAATTGTGTCTTTACAGGAATGAGTCAAGCTCGTACTGTCCCGTGTCTTAAACCATATTTATCGTACATATCCTTAAATTTGTGAATTGTTTTGGCACACACTATTTCATTCGGTAGTGCATTCCATTGATCAATTGCTCTGTTTGGGAAACTGAATTTCCTTACGTCTTTATCACTTCTCTTCTTATGCAGTTTTTTGCAGTGTCATCTTGCTGATGCTTCTCCATTTAAGTAATCATTTATATCTATTTTCTCCTTCCCTGATATGCACTTATATAGCATTATCATGCCACCTCTTTTCCTTCTCTCCTGTAGTGTTGGTAGATTCAGTTTATTAAGTCTTTCTTCGTAGCTTAGGTCCCTTAAGCTTGATATCCATCTTGTAGCGGCCCTTTGAACTTTTTCAATCTTGTCTATGTGCTTTTTGAGATGAGGACTCCAGACTACTGATGCATATTCCAGGGTTGGTCTAATGAATGATGTTATTATCCTTCTTAGCATGTCTTTGTTTATGTATGTGAATGCTATTCTCATATTTGCAAGCAGTGTATACATGTTCCGTACCTTCTCGCTGATGTGGTCAGCCGGAGATAGTCTGTTATTGATAATCACACCTAGGTCTTTCTCTCTTTCTGATGTGTATAGGGTTTTATTTCCTAACTTATAATCCCAATCAGGTCTTTTTCCACTTTTACCATACTTGATTACATGACACTTGTCCACATTGAATTCCATTTGCCATGTACTACTCCATTCATGAAGTTTATTTAATTCTTCTTGTAGCTCTTTACAAGAGTCTGTGTTAGTAATTCTCCTTTGTATTTTTTGCATCATCTGCAAACATATTCAGATAGCTCTCATTTCCAGTGTTACTGGTTATATCATTTATATACACTAAAAACATGATTGGTGCCAGCACTGAACCCTATGGTACTCCACTAGTCACTGCTTTCCATGATGAGTAGTTTCCTCTTAGTACTGTTCTCATTTCTCTTTTTATGAGAAAATCTTGCATCCAACAAAACAGTTTGCCTCGAATTCCTCCTTGATGGTACAGTTTCCATAAAAGCCTTTGGTGTGGTACTGTGTCAAAAGCTTTCTTGAAATCTAAATAGGTACTGTCCACCCATCCTTCCCTTTCCTGTATTGTGTTTGTTACTCTGTCATAATAGCTCAACAGATTAGTAATACATGATTTTCCTTTTCTGAAACTAATCTGTCTTTCTGTTATCATACTGTGTTCTTCTAGATGATTTATCCAAGCTTTTGTTATAAGCTTTTCTAATACTTTGCTTACAACACTGGTCAGTGATACTGGTCGGTAGTTGAGTGGATTTTGTCTATTTCCTTTCATGAATAAGGGGACAATATTTGCTTTTTTCCAAATATCAGGTAGTTTACCTTGACTCAAGGATGTCTTGAAAATTAAAAATAATGGTTTACTTAACTCCTTTGCACATTCTCGTAGTACCCAACATGAAATTTCATCAGGACCACTTGCTTTTCCTTTGTCTAATCTACTTAACTCCTCCTGTATTACTTTTTCTGGTATTTGTATATCTGGTAGTATGTGTGGACATGCATGTTCCACATAGTCCCTCTCAAAAACTAATTGGAAATTCTTACTTAGTGCTTCACAAATATCTTTCTCTTGTGCATAAGTGATTCCCTCGTCCGTAATTGATTGTATTATATCTTTTACTTTGGTTTTGCTTCTGATATAGCTGTAAAACAGCTTTGGTTGATCACTACTTTTATCTATTATATCCTCCTCAAACTGTTTTTGGGCTTCCCTCCTTATTCTTGTATAATCGTTTCTTGCCTGTTTGTAATTATTATACGCCCTTTCACTATTGTGTCTTCTGTATCTATTCCACAACAAATCTCTTCTTTCTTTTGATTTTTTACATTCTGTATTGAACCATTTCTGTATTTTCTTATCTGCTTCTTTGTGCTGTGGGATGTACTTCTGGACTCCTATTTCATAAAATTCACAGAATTTTTTATATACAGCATTTAAATCTTGTCCTCTAAGCTCATTTTCCCAATCAACTTCTAAGAAATACTTCTTTAGGTCTTGATAATTTCCCTTTTTATAGTTTAGGCTCTTTTTGTAACTGTCATTGCTGTTTACTATGTCATATGCTATCCTGAAGTTATAATTTAGTACTGCATGATCGCTTTTGCCGAGTGGAGGGTGATATATTAAACTGTCAGTATCATTTTCTTGCCTAGTAAATATTAGATCTAGCACTGAAGGTACATCAAGTCCTCTTTTTCTGGTGATTTCCCTCACATGTTGCGTTAGGAAAAACTCTTGTACGAGATCCAGGAGCTTTTGGTCCCAACGGCTTTCTTGGCAAATTATATCTAGAGTATTCCAATTTATATTTGTATTAAAATCCCCAGTTAGTATAATTCTTTCCCATTTCTCTTCCATTTTATGTAGTAATGATCTTAAACTCTGAATTGTACTCTCTGCCAGGTCCTCATATTCATCTCTTTCCCATGTGTTTGATCTGGGTGGCATGTACGAATTGGCTACAATTACTTTACCTTCAGATGTGTTGATCTCTACTGCAATCAGTTCTACTTGTGATGGTATATCTTGTTTTATTTCATTGACTTTTAGATTTTTCTTAGTTAATATTATAATTCCTCCTCCTTTTTTTAAATTTCTGTCTCTTCTCCATATATTGTATTCCTCTAAGTTTAGTATGTCATTGGATATCCTTGGTGTTAATTTTGTTTCAGTTAGGCATATTATTTGTGGTTCATTTTCTTTGACATAATCTTTCATCTCTAGTAATTTAGAGACCATTCCATCCACATTTGAGTACATCAACTTTATCAGCTTGTTTATATACTTGTCATAACATGGTTCTACTACCTTCCTCCTTTTATTCCATCCTGTTTGTGTACCACTTTCCTACCTGCAATCCTATTACTTTGTAAAAAAAATTCTTCTTCTCCTCTTCTGATCTTCCCTCATTTTTTGTTTTTGCTTCCTCCCTTTTCTCTTTCAGTAATTCCAGTTCCTCTTGTGTTAGGCATCTTTTAATCCATACATTTTTGAACTCCTCTTTTTCCATAAGTTTCTTTGTATTTTTTAGTATCTCTTCCACAGTGTTTACACTCAGTCACCTTTAGAGGTCTTATCTTGCTTTTCTCATATTTCCCTAACCTTTTGTGTTCCTCTATGTCTTTACTACAGATTTCCTCTGATACTTCTTTCAGTAAGCCCATTACATTTGCCATCTCCTTTTTGTCTCTTGTGATCTTGTTTTTTACTTCTTCCTCTTCTATACCAGTTATTACTATATATTTGTTGATATCTACTGAATCTCTGACTAACTTTGGATTGTTTTGGATTATTCTTTTCACTTCCTTTTTAATGCTTTTTTCCTCCACCCTTGTTTCTAAGTCATTCTTTACTTTCACCATTTCAGCATACGTGTTTCCACATCATTTTTGTAGCTTTGCACAGCTTCATTCACCTGTATTATCTTCTCTTCAATATCACTGCTCTGGTCTATAAGACTGCTTACTTGCCTAATTGTCTCTGTGTCATTTTTGAACTCTTCCATAACACTCTCGTGATTGGCTACTGTACTTGCCATTTCACTCATTTTCTTCCTAAGTGTACTCAATTCCACTGTTAGTTCACTGATGGTTGTGTCATTCTTGTTGGCCTCCCTTCCTAGTTTTTCTATCTCTTCCTTTTGCAAGTGCATCTGCTTCTTTATTTCATCAATTTCATTTTTGAAAGCCATTTCTAGTTTGTGTACACGTTCAATCAGTCTATTGTGAGTCTCCACTTCAACCAGTTCTTGGTAGAAATCATTTTGCTTTTTACCTTTATCCCTTTTCTTTTCCAAATTTGCTTTACTAAAGTATGTATCCATTTTGCAATACTAAAAGTACAGAGTATGTACTTACAATCCCCGTGTTGCTGTAGTCTAAACAAACTTCAGGTGACTCAGCACATTCTTTCGTCTTGGTTCTCTTTCCTGTTTGAACAAGTCTTGTTTAAACCTATTATTTTTTTCCTTTTAATAATGAAAAATCATTTAGTCTAACCTGGTACAGAGCTTGACTCATACAAAGATACTAATTTAGGTAATGCACTGGCCGTGTTGGTTCAGTACGGAGCGCCAATGTCGCACGACTGCCTGCCTCGATTGACTCCCTGTGTGTGTGTGTGTGTGTGTGTGTGTGTGTGTGTGTGTGTGCTCTTCCTTTCGAGCACGTGGGTCACTCTTTCACTGTCTTTTCACATAAAACATAACCAAATCTATTAATATATGAGATACACAGTATATTTCCCTAATGAAATGTAAATGCACGGGTTCCGTACTTCATGTTGCATTTCGCTACCTTTGCGCTAGCTCAAGTGTATGACACGCACTCTTCTTTACGAGCATGTGGGTCAGTCATTCACATTATTTTCACATAAAACATAACCAAATCTATCAATATATGAGATACACAGTATATTTCACCTATAAAATGTAAATGCAGGTGTTCCTAACCTGGCGTTGCATGTCGCTACCTTTGTGCTAACTCAGGTGAATGAGGTGTGCTCTTCCTTACTAACTCGTGGGTCACTCTTTCACTGTCTTTTCACATAAAACATAACCAAATCTATCAATATATGAGATACACAGTATATTTCCCTAATGAAATGTAAATGCACGGGTTCTGTATTTCATGTTGCATTTCGCTACCTTTGCGCTAGCTCAAGTGTATGACATGCACTCTTCCTTACGAGCATGTGGGTCAGTCATTCACATTATTTTCACATAAAACATAACCAAATCTATCAATATATGAGATACACAGTATATTTCACCAATAAAATGTAAATGCACATGTTCCTAACCTGGCGTTGCATGTCGCTACCTTTGTGCTAACTCAGGTGAATGAGGTGTGCTCTTCCTTACTAACTCGTGGGTCACTCTTTCACTGTCTTTTCACATAAAACATAACCAAATCTATCAATATATGAGATACACAGTATATATCACCACAACAAGTACATGCATGTCTTCTGTAGGTCAATTACATGGCCCCTAGCTGGGTGGTAAGGTGTACCAGACGATGATTTTCAGATGATCATGTGGTTCACTTTCACACAGAACCAAATATTTCATTTTATGAGATACACAATATATTACACCATTTAACCCGTCACGTCCCGACCGATTTCGCACTTCCGATACCCCCCCATCCAGAGCTATTTTGGAAACATTTGTTTTTTGGCTAAAACCTCCGCTTTTGGTGAGAAACATCGAAAATTCATAGAGAAATTGCTCAACTGAGGTTTAAAATACTCGATACAGGTAGCAGTAGCTCCTTACCTTACTGGGTTTTCTATCAGGCTGGCTCCAAAGAAAACGAGTTCTATGGGAGATAACTATTCCACACTACACATAAACGGTATTTATTTATTTTTTTGGTACGAATTTATATGTAGTACGAGAGTATATTGGTTTTCAAACAGTAATATAGGCATTATAAGCATTGTTTCACTAACTCATCAGCATACCTGACCTTTTTTGGCGACATTACCTGATCATCATTTCTGACTGTTTCTTCCTCTAATGCTATGTAAACTTTGTCCTCCACATTGTCATCGATTGGGGCATCACTCTGGCCTTGAATGTCTTTATTGGCCAGGTCATTGGTAACAGGTGAATTGCCAAGATAGTTGTGTGCGGGGGGGGGGGGAGGTTATGTGGTGTAAGGCATTGTCCCTGCCTGGCATCTTGTATAGGAATAGAGGAAGGTGTCCCGCGTATACATACCAAAAATCATACGTGGAAATTGAAAATTGTGCAAATTATGAACCTTGCCACTGTGCGACATATCAGTACATCGACGGAACTAGCTGTGACAAAACGTTGCAACGTACCCATACATTGATGGGATGCCTCGGGTTAAAATTACATATCTCACATTGCATTTTGCTACCTTTGTGCTAAATCAGGTATACAAGACGTTCTCTTCCTTACGAGCATGTGGGTCAGTCTTTCACGTTATATTCACATAATACATAACCAAATCTATCACTTTATAAGGTACACAGTATATTTCACCAATAAAATGTAAATGCACGTGTTCCTAACTTGGAGTTGCGTGTCACTACCTTTGTGCTAATCATGTGAACGAGACTTGCTCTTCCTTATGAGCATGTGGGTCACTCTTTCACTCTTTTCACATACAACATAACCAAATCTATCAATATATGAGATACATGGTATATTTCACCACGACAAGTACATCCATGTCTGCCGTAAGTCAATTACATGGCCCTTACCTGTGCGCTAAAGTGTGGCACATGATGTTTTCCTAACCAGAAGATGCTGCATTTCACAATACACATAATCCAATCCATCATTTTATGTGACATACAGTATATTTCACCACAACAGTACATGAATGTGCTCTGTATGTCACATTTGCGATACCTAAGGTATCGCAGATGATATTTTCTGATGAGCACATGGTGCAGTGTTTACGTTCATCCACACAAGCATACGATAAACATATCACTATAACACTGATGCTTTATTTCACACAAACAGCTTATGGAATAAATATAACAATTGATAAAATGAAATATCCCTATAAAAACCTCCTCTATTCATACTCTCCTGACAACGTTGTGCCATGGCTGTAAGGCGTACATGACTCATGCCCTAGCCAATATTTTATCACGTACGCTCATTGCACTATATTCCTATCTATTGCACAATAACACTATCCACCATATATCAGCCTAAAGCAAGGATTTCATCAACCTTTTGACAAATATTCTGTTCAAGACAACGCCGTGTTGTAATGTGGTTTCCCGCCTCCCCCTGCTAAAAGTTTCACCATGTCCTTGCTCACTAGCTGTTCCACACTATATTGACCTGATTCACTGTCACTATTGTTCAATGGCTGAATACTCACATTGGATGCAGGGTGGAGTGAGTGTAGTTGTTGGGACACGGCAAAAAACAGGATAGGCCTAACACAATCTTCGTTGGGCCAACGGCTGATAACGGCCAGGAATGATTCACAAAAACCTAATTCCCTATTGCAAACACCAAAGCTAATCACAGTAGTGGCCAAAAAGTAAATACAAGCATTATTGATATAGCGGGATATGACGCGTGCCTGGGACGGAGGTAAATAGAGTATGATTTAAAGGTCTTGCCACGTGCTGCCTTCTCCCTTGACTGCCAATATGGTACTAATCAACCTGTCCGGGCTGCTGTATGTCTCTTGACCCATAGTTGCCAACTCATTACTTTAGATGGGCAGTGCGGAAACTATGATGCCTCCAAAAATGACGCCGATTGACCGAAAACTTTGTCTTTGAAGAAGATTTCTATGCTTTATGGATGACAACAAATGCGTCAACGAGTTGGGGCCACCCCCATAGCCAAAAGATGACAAGCACATCAATGCTGGTGAAAGGGTTAATAATCTTTGGAGCCTTAGTGTTTTACATGAGCATCTCATGATTTTAGGTATTTTCACCATTTTTGCATTTTTGACTTGACCCCTGACCCAGCCAATGTAACACATAGGTGTGTATATGGAGTCAAATACGCTGAGTTCTAATGAGACGCGGGGGAATTATATACTGTACAGATATATTTGGCATTATTAAGATAATTTAGTATGATAATGAGTAATAAAAATCAGTAAAGACCAAGTTCTCACTAGTGCCACTCATATTCTGATTTAATTTAGCAACAAGTGCCACCCTTGTTACTTAAGTTGGTGAGGAAATTGTAACCAGGAAATCTCTTTGGGATAGGTCAGCATAGAGATTTGACCTTTTGTGAGGAATACAACTAGAGGGGTTATAGATTCAAGTAAGAAGTGATCGAGATGTAGACTGGGATCAAGGCCTCAGATGCTGGTAAATTTTAAGGCTGAACCTACACTTCTCTGCTGATGAACATATTTTTGTTTGTAGCAGCCACAGCTGCTGGCACAGTCGCTCAGTGATGACCAGGAGACCCCTGTGCTACCACCCTTAAATTGTCGGTGGTGGCAATCCAAGGTACCACCACATATTGAAGTGGGCATTGTTAAGTGGTGGGATGAAACAAATGGTGTGATGTGTAATGTGTACATAGTGTGGTGTAGACAATTGGAGGTATATGTTTGTGAGAGTATACTGGCCTACTGTCTGTGTTAATGAAAACAATGAATATGTTCAACAAAGGGAGATGATAGGAAACAGGATCTGAGGACTGGTGAAGTGGGAGATCCAGTTCTCCCTGGCATCAGCTTGCCAGCCACCTCAGGAGTACTGCCTTGTTTGACTGGTGTTACAGTATACACCATCAGGTAATACCTGTGTATTAGTAAATTATTTTAGTGCAACCTCTCCACATCCACTCTATGAGGGTATGATACTGTCTGGATTTTTTTTTTTTTTCCTAGGCTTGTGTCCAGGTGAATCAGGAGAGTGACTGTGTGTTACAATTGATTTTTCATGTTCTTCATCAGTTAGTGATGACAATAAAAATTTAAACTTTTTTTTTTTTTGTTAATCGGAGCAAAAGATTACATAAACAAGTAACACGCACTCAGTAGCCTCATTCGCCTGGATACAAGCCCAGCAAATGATTTTTAAAAAGTCAGATCAGTAAGATCGTGACAGATAGCAAGAATCCACCTGAACCACCTCGACACTATTACCAATTTACCATAAACATGGTCATTGAAATTCTCAGCTTTTCCTGTACTTGCAGCCAAATCCCCGACATCCAGTTGAATGCATTTAACATCCGTCTGCTCAGACCATGCAAACGACCCAATACTTCACTGTTTTAGATCAATATCTGCGTAATGCACACGATACAGAATGGTGGAAAGATTAGGAACATCATCTTCCACGTTCCTATGTCCGACTCACCTCGTAGATTTCAGCCCAGGTGTTCAAAACATCACACACCTTTCTAAACTGACCCGATTCTTTTTAACTGGATTCAACAAGAAGGAAATCTCATTAAGACATAAACAAAGCTTTCGATCCACTGCCAAGGCGTAAAATGATTAACTTGATCTGAAGCATAAACAAGGAAAACACTGAAAAAAGCAGGTAAGCAACTTCCTCTTGAACAGACATGGCAAGTGGTAAACCACAGCCTATGGTTCAGATTCAGACTACTACCCAGCAGTATCCGACAAGGGTTTTTAATTTTTCCCTTCAGGATTTAACAGTTCTCCCTTCATCGATAAGTATTAAGGTTGTGTGCTGATGACCTACCAATTGTTTCACAACACTCCAACGCTCAATAAGTAGTAGATCATCTCAATTACTTGAACAAACAGTAACATGAACAAAATTAAAATTACCGCATCACCTGCTTAACCAACTGTTACTCTCTTCCTTCCAGATAGATAATGAATCTCAAGCTACCAATCAAGTCTCGCCTTTTAACCAAATCACTTGGATTGGAGAGAGATCCCCAAATTCTTGAACTTACAGTACACTGCATACTTAAATAATTTTCTATCCAGTCAAAGAAATCATGAATAATAGGCATATTGTAAACTCGATTCTTAAAAACACTTCGACATTATCTTTGGATACCTCATGGAATCAATGAAACAGTGAACTGCGTGAGCCCCTGCTAAGCCCCATCATAACAGCCACAGACATGGATATTAGGCAGAGACCACTGACACACGTCATTTGTCCCAAGAAGCAAAAGTACTTCCAGGTCAAGGATCACATGAGCTAAAATTGTTCACAGTTCATTATTATGCACACATTACATCACATCAATGTGACTATACTGCAACACCTTTAATGAAAATATAAAACAAGCATCTTTTTCATGATACACAACCTGTCTCAAGGAAATCCCTCCTTTTCCTCCCAACACTACATTTCACAAAGATATACAGAACCACTCAGCTACATCAGCCACCCAAAACTTTTTTTTTTTTTAATAACAGAGCAGAGGAAGGAAAAACAAATTAATAAAAACAAATCCATACACCAGATTACTGGTGTCCTCTGTTCATATAATATCTGTAACAGTTAGATTTGAACAGCTGTAGGTTGAAGTTTGGAGGGAAACAACTCTGGAGAAGCGAGTTCCAAAGAGATGCAGTACGAGGAATGAAAGAATTCTGATAGGCAGAAGTTCTGCAATATGGCTGAGTGACATTCCAGTCATGAGAGCTACCAGATGCCCGTGTAGCACGAGGGAAGGCATGGAGAGGTGGCACCATGGATGCAACTTCGTCTGAGCATTTGACATAAAAATATCTGTAAAATAATGCAAGGGAGGCAACATTCCTTACTACTTGTAGAGGAGGTAATTTAATTGTAATGGCAGGGTTGTTAATAATTCTAACAGCTTTGTTCTGAATTTTGTCTAGTTGTGTTAATGCAACCTCTCCACATCCATTTCACAAGGGTGAGCAATATTCAAGCTGAGAGCGCACATGACCCTTATAAATTACAGCTAACTGCTCGTCAGTGAAGAAGTTACGGAGTCTGTACATTAATGCAAGTTTTCTTGAGGCGATCTTAGCAAGTGATCTAACATGAGAGGTCTAGGTGAGGGCATTGTTAAGTGAGACGCCGAGAATTTCAATACTTTTGGAGATGGGAATGTTAGTAGTACTGAAAGTAATATACGAATCTGGCAATATCTATCTATTAGTAAATTGTATATATTCAGTTTTTCTAGCATTAAATGAGACAAGGTTGTTTTGTCCCCATTCACTGATAGTAAATAGATCTTGATTTATGGAGATGGCTGCAATGAGTTGAGAGGTAAAGATATTAGACTTTGTAAATGGGTGTCTGAGTGTGAATGAACTCTGTAGTGTTGAGTCATCAGCATATGAGTGGATGGGATTGTGGGAGACAGATAAGAGATCAATAATATGAACCAGGAACAGGATTGGCGCCAGTGTTAATTGAGTGGAAATTGGAATATACATCATCTACTTTTACTTTCAACCATACATCCTTCACAGAACTCTCATCAAACAACTATCACTAGAAACTACGACTCAAAGACTCGTGGCTCTCATCCTTCCCTCCTTAACTACCAAGGCATTGGACGACTGACAAGACAGTAATACAACGCCCTACATAACGATCCTTCCTCATAACTCCCCTGCCCCAAAAAATCTCTGAGGTCATTAACCAGTTTCCTGAGTCCACTTAGTTCAAGTATAGATGAGGCTGGAGCCACAACATTAGCAATACGGGCTGTTTGTCCCTACGCTAAAGTCCAGACGACTAAGTCTTATGTTATCTTTCCCATGTACAGTGGTTTCTTTGTTATGCGCTGATCTCGAGTTATGCAGCCACTCTGTAAGACTATGCGATCCTTTCTTCGGGACTAATTAAGCGGCATATTGTTCCTTCAGCATATGAAAACGAATAACTTGCACTTCTTGTCTCTTTCCTGACTTACCTACGTATTTCCCTTACAACCTACCCTACCTCCTGGCCTACCTTTTCTTGTTACCCACCTGCTTCTTTGCCTACCTACATACCTATTTCCCTGCCTACCTACATACCTTTCTACTTCCTTGGCGACTTCCCTGCCTACCTACATATCTTCCTACTTCCTTGGCGACTTCCCTGCCTACTTCTATACCTACATCTCTGCCTGTCTCCTTGCTTACCTTCTTTCCTAACTATCATCCTATGTATCAACGTATCCACCCGACTCCCTACCTGCCTCTCTGCTTACCTATATCTTGTACTACCTTTTTGCTGACTTCCTCACCTTTCTTCCGTCCCATCTTCTTCTCTGTCTAGCTACCTACCTACCCACCTTCCTATCTACATACATTTCTACATACCAACCTACATCCTGCCTGTCTAACTACCTACCTCTCTGCCTGCTCTCTGCTTGCGTCCACTGTTAAGTTAGGTAATGACACCGACTTTTTGGGTCAGTTTCCATTGGGCTAAATCAAAACTGTGATATGGGAAATATACCAGCGTTTTGAAAGCCTCATCAAAGAAACAAGTGTTGTGCCTATAACCTTATATATAAACATTTGTTTAGTCATTATGACCTTGGGGTTGTTTTGAGTGTGTAGACCACTCCAACGACATCTGTCTTAAAATCGCCCTATAAATGTGGGGTCCAGAGCGGCGGCTAACGAATGAAAACCCCTTAACCACGACTCAAGCGCACATGACCCTTGACTTCGTCTTGAGGAACAAAAGTTTGGCTAAAATATTTATGTATATATATTTTTTTTCGTAAAGACAACCAGAAACAGTAAATGATTACACTAAGACACAGAAAAGTAGAGGTTAGGTTTTCAAACACTTAGCTGGCTGGGTACCTGAAGGATCTGAAAAATCTTGATCTAAAATTCCGCCTAGCATACAATAGTAGAATGGAAAGGAATCATGCTCATGGTTTTGCCGTTTTTGAATTCCAAACTCTACATATGAATCGCTTCATTGTCGCAACAGTGTGATCCAGCTAGGCCAGGTGATGTTATGCATCTGAAAGTGAAACAAAGGAGCCTGAATGTTAATACAGGTACTCTTAATGCTCTACAGATGGAACTACTCTAGTATTTTAGTTCAGATAACGCAAAGAGATTTTTTATCACTGGAAGTAATAGAAGTGTACGAGTGGCAGAGGTGCAGGCATGCTACTAATGTGTATGTGGCACTGCAGGGTGGACTGAAGGCTGTGGTATGGACTGACGTTCTGCAGCTGCTGATCATGGTGGCTGGTCTCGCTGCCGTCGTTATCAAGGGATTATTGGATGTGGGCAGCTTTCAGGAGGTGTGGCGGGTGGCGGTGGACCACAACAGAGCAGGACCACAAATCTTTACGTAAGAGGGCACTCCAGGACAAAATTTTGTCTAATATTCCACATCGAATGCTTCTCAATATCCTCTGATGCCTATTCCCTCTTCTCTTTTGCCTCCCACTCTCTTTTGCTGCCTAATGTATTATATCTTTTACTTTTCACAATGCTCTGCTGGCTAATGTTTCACCTCTTCTGCTTTTCCCTATCAACTGGTAGCTAATATATTACTTCTTCTGTTCTTCACTTTCCTCTGCTGCTAAATTTTCAGTGCGACTGCTTTTCATTATCCTCTGCTGGCTAAAACTTGTAAGTCCAGACAGGCTTGGTATGTTTCTTTTGTTCATACAGCTTTATAAGAGCTGGTTCAGTCTGTAATAAAAGTTCCCCTAATAATTTAATTAATTACATTTCCATCTGGAGGATAACTCTCTTAACTTTTGAATTGATCGGTGTATTTCTCGTCGCATTTAAGAGTCTCTGTGACATGGTGGGTCATAAAAGAAGGTAACAAACATGCGTTACTAGGCCAACGTTCGTCCTCGACTGTACACCAACTAAAAAATTATTCGTCACCCTTGTGGTGTGATACATTATGACACACGAGCAAACGACTCAAAATTACCAACACTTCTGTATGAACACGGTTTCATTTTTACGATTCACTTCAAAGTTCATTGCCCCCAGGTGTGGTGAATTACTATTATTTTTGGGGGGAGGGGGGGGTTGTACATACAGTTTCAGACCAGAGATAACCTTTTTCTGCTGTTCGGTACCAACACACAAAATTTCACAGTTATGAAATATTATATCGTACAGATAGTTGCCTAGATGATAACCTCCTCTTCATTATTATTACTGAGAATCTGGCTGATTAATTTACATATATGCCCTAGCTATTATAAACTAAATATATTTATGTATGCTGTTAGTCTCTCCATTCATTGTACCATCCAGATTCTTTGAGTGTCTTTCATTCATGTAATGGAGTAAGAAAAGTGTTGTTTGGGGAAGGACGTGTACGAAAGAAAATAGAAATTAAAATTGTGTGCAGTTGCAGACAAGAATCTCTCTCCACAGTTTTGTCGAACGGTAATGAAACTCCTATATAATACTCTGAAAACTTTGACGAGCTTTGGCGATTGCCTCACTTGTTTGAAAAGTGATTTCTCGCTGTTTTGACATTTGTTATGAAATGATTCTAATTTTTTTTCTGCAACTGTACATTAGCTTGGATGTAAGGGAGGGAGCCTGTGCAGTGTGAGGAAATTGTATGAGTGGCCCTGTCGGAGGAAACTGGTGAGAAAATGCAGTAGCCAGGACCACCTGGTTATTACCTGTAGCAGGAATGGTTTTTGTTAGAATACAGATTTAGACAATGCGATCAGTTACGGGTACACGATTATGGAGAGAAAAGGCTGGCTTCAGAGAGAAGAGAGAAAGCGTCAGACAAATAACTGAACTAGGTTGTCTGATAAAAGTAGATAGGAAATAGTTACAATTTTAGATTGCTAGAATATCAGCTGTAGTTTAGCATAATGCAATCAACAGAGTCATTAGTGTAAGACATATACTACATTTTTAGTGTGGACTTCCTTAACGACTTCAGTCTGAAGACATATTTTTCATTTTTTTATTTATTGTTGCCAACGGCCATGCCACGTTGAGTACACCGCTTCCCGTCCGATCAGCGAAGTTAAGCAACGTTGGGTCTGGTTAGTACTTGGATGGGTGACCGCCTGGGAACACCAGATGCTGTTGGCATCCCTACATATCAAGTGGGGTTGGTGGAGGATTAGTGCCCCTCCCTGTAAAACAATTAACTCTAAGCCCTTGGCCACCCCGTTAGGGATACATGGCGTCTGGCAATGAATGAATGAATTATTTATTGTTACCTTCATTGGATTATATTAAGTTTAGGGGAACTGTTCAAAGGGGGGTGGTTATATATAGCCTCAGTTGCCTTCTGATCCCTCCTAAATTGAATAAAAACATCAGGCGGTATTTTGGCTGAAGTGAAAAATGTTATTTTATTGAAAGGGTTAATCATTACAAGCAGGTTCAGACAGTTTTTCATATACAGTAGTACTATTTCCTCCTTCAAGGTACGAGTATTTGCCCCTCCAACGTCACACCGTATCCAACATCATCAGTGGCAGTGTTGTTATGAAGATGGCATACTACTCCGCCTCACAGACAGCCGTCCAACGATACAGCAGCATGAAGTCTCTCCGCCATGCTTACATGTCAGTAGCCTTTTATGTCGAGGACACGAGTTCACCTAATATTTAACCTCTTCTGATTCTCATTTTCTCCTCCAGGCTGAAATTTCTAATCTGAGAGGTTTGGTATGTTTGCCCATGGATGATTTTCTCTGAGATGGTACATTAAAACAGGAAGTGACGGATGTGCTAAAGTTCACGCGATGGAGTAATAGACGAAATATGACTCTACCTTCAGCCAGTTTGGATACTAAATGACTATATTCTCTCTGAATATCATTAGTTTCATGTACAATGTGGTACCTTAGATGGTTAACCTGCCCCGTCCCGACCGATTTTCCACCACTGACTCCCTCCAATCCTGACCAATATTGGAAAAATAAATTTTTTGGCTCAAACCTCCACTTTTGATGAGAAACATTGAAAATTCATAGAGAAATTGCTCATCTGAGGTTTAAAATACTCGATGCAGGTAGCAGTACCCCTTACCTTACTGGGTTTTCAATCAGGCTGGCTCCAAAGAAAACGAGTTCTATGGGTAATTTGTTCCACACCACTCATAAACGGTATTTATTTATTCATTTGGTACGAATTTATATGTAGTACGAGAGTATATTGGTTTTCACACAGTAATATAGGCAATATAAATGTTGTTTCACTCACCAAACACGTCAACATATCTGACCTTTTTTGGTGACATTACTTGATCATCATTTCTAACTGTTTCTTCCTCTAATGCTATGTAAACTTTGTCCTCCACATTGTCATCGATTGGGGAATCACTCTGGCCCTGAATTTCGTACCGTGGCATGACATATCTTTACTGGCCAGGTCACTGGTAACAGGTGAATTGCTGAGACAGTGGCATGCGGGTCGAGAGGTCATGAGGGATAAGGCATTGTCCCTGCCTGGCATCTTGTAGAGGAAGGTGTCCCGTGTATACGTACCAAAAATCACGCGCGGAAATTGAAAATTATGCAAATTACGGACCTTGCAATTGATGCACATTTATATACGTCAACGGGACTGACAGTGACAAAACATGTAGACGTATATATACGTCAATGGGACGCTGCAGGTTAAAATCATGTCTACAGTATCTTCAGACAATTCATTTCTTTAGCCAAATATTCTGTAATATGATTCTCTAGGCAGTTATTTTCATATATCAGTCTTCAGATAATTCATTTCTTTCACCAAATGTTACCTGTAGTGTATCATACCATCCTGTGAATGGCATTATAAAAGGCGTCGGCGTGTTTAGTACAGCTGCCATTCCATGTCAGTCAGGTCCACATCAACAGGAAAGTTCATAAACACAGACCATATATATTATACACATACAGTGGAGAAAAATGCAGTATGTTGTGTTTAGGACCATAAAACAGAATCCTTGTTTATAATCTTGACTGATCATGCAGTCAAAAATTCTGTGGGAACCTAGCACTCTAAATCCAGAAATGGGGAGAAAAATGTACAATAAATTAGAGCTGAGGTGAATGCTTTCCTTTCACTTCAGAGGTTCCAAATGAACTGAATTAATTTTAACTTAAATGATGGCTGACAATATATTTACCAAAAAATCTCGTAATGCACTGACATGGTTTTGAGACGATGTAACGGAAATCTTGTGAGCAACTAGAGAATCAGCTAACTGATACTGAAAATGAAAAAGTATTAAAAATATTTTTGACAGTATGGTTTCCCCAGTTCTTTGTAAGTAATAGTTGAATAGGTTACACTATGTGTTTGTACATTTCTGCAAAAGTCTTTCAACAACTTAGCACAATGGACCGTAGAACACTGGACAAAGTGTCTTACACCTCTGGGTCAGTGCTGATTGTATGCCTGTCTCACTAACAAATACCTCCATACATATTTTTGTATTTATCTTACAGTGTGAATTTGAGGCGTAAATGCATTACCTGCCTTGCATTTAGAGCAGCCTTTAATGGTGTGCCGTTATTCATGGCTACATGGAAAATTAAAATATTTGTGGAGTATTGGCATATTTGAAAGCTGATTTTCATTCAGATACTTTACAGCACTTGAAGTTTCTCTATGAAACAATCATAGCATTCATTCATCTCTAAACGAAATAGTTGCAACAACAAAATGGTGCCGAACCCTGCACTCTTTCAGGGCCTAAGTGGGTGAAACAGTAGAAAACTAAGCGGTTTTATCAGTGACACTAATAAACAGCTGTAAATGCAGATTGACTACCAAACATAAATGATCTCTCTTAACCATTTGCATTTACAGCTGGCGAATATTCAGTATGAAATGACCTTTTATTTTTAACCCCAAGTGTACAATAGGCATTTCAGTTTCGTCTGACAGTACAATCAAAGTCTGATTAATAGCTAAATTTGACATTTTTAATATTTAATGGAACTGTATTAAAGAGAGTATAAGATGCATTCCATATTGCCAAAGGATAGATAAGTTCAATTGGCAAAGGGATATTCATTTTATTCACAGATTTCTTGGCACCATAGCTATAGCACTTCACTTTCATTCACGTTCTGTATGAGTCTAGTCCATAACATAACTGCTTACCTCTTGAGTTGAAGCCTTTATGTTAACATTTCACTGGGCTCAGTTCCTGCAGAATGACTCACACACTATCCCATTCATTATCGCCCACCTTAAGAATGCCGAGCGATAATGTTTTGGCCTGCCTCTGCATGTATGTGTGTGTGTGTGTGTGTGTGTGTGTGTGTGTGTGTGTGTTCCCATTATATCTCATGATAGCTTGAGCTATCAACATGAAACCTTCAGGGTATCAAGATATGACCAAAATCTTGGCAGAGTTCGAAAATGCGCACTCGGGGTCAGGGTCAAGGTCACCAAAATGGCTACCAAATGTCAACTGGTTTTGATTGCCCGCCTTTAGCACAATTATATCTCATGAACGGCTCGACCTATCAACATGAAACCTTCAGGTTATCAAGATATGGCCAAAATCTTGGACGAGCTCGAAAATGAGCGTTTGGGGTCAAAGTCAAGGTCAGCAAAATGGCTGTTAAAGGTCAATTAGTCTTTATCTCCTGTCTTTTGCACCATTAGATCTCGTGAACCGATTGAACTATTAACACAAAACCTTCAGGGTATCAAGATATTGTCTACTTTGGACTTGGCCAACAGCATATTCTGGTGGGCGATTAGCATTCGACTCCCGACTGCTTTTCTTTCATTTATGATGACGTTATCAACTAATTTGCAGATGACCTTATACAATGGCATGACAACTAGGGTCGGAAGTGAATCAATAATTACTTTTGCAAACCATTCAGTGAGATAGGATTTGTGGTACTCAGGGCTACTAATATCATACTGATCTACTTACGTTTAATTTAATCACTTATTCCCATTCGTATCCATCCCTAGTGATCCGATACTTTTCGAAGAAATGTGCTAGTTTTTGACAGCATAAACAAGAAGGAACATTCAGAGGGTGCAATACCCCCACACCCACCGATTGATCTTACAGCCGAACATTTGATTTGACTCTGTGACCTTGACCTTCGCCAATGTGTTTAAAAATCAAATCTTTTATCTTTCCTTTACCCCGAACCCATTCATACTGTCAATCAGACTTTTCAAAAAATCAGTTACTCTGGCCACGTTACCATTGTAATTAACCTTTCCCTGTGACTGTGACATCTGGTTTCCTGGTCTCAAAAAATTACATTTATTCTCATCGTACCTTGAAGCCTTCCCAATAAAAGCTATATAGATTTACCTTGACTTATGACCTTGACTTTGTAATTTCTTTTCAGAAACTACAGATCAGGGCACTGACGGACCCTCCACACTTCCATGAAGTTTAGGCAAAATTAGACCAAAAGTCCTTTAGATGTTTTCTTCATTCAGATACGCGGGGCGAACTTGACGTTGCACTGTGACCATCACAGACTTATCATTACTGTAGGCTACTCTGTAAACAGACTCATTTCATTCTTGGCTTAGCCTGAAGCATTAAAGTAAGTATGTTATATATCGGAGAGAAACTTCCTAAGTTGAATTTACTAGTCAAATTTTGACCTACGCTGCAACCTTTACCTTCGAAGTGTTTAGCTAAAAACAATAGGTAAGCCTCTTATCCATCCCTAATCTCTTCAACCAAGTTCAGTTAACATCAGAGGAAAACTTTGTGAGCTACT
The DNA here is from genome assembly GCF_032717465.1 of Coenobita brevimanus. Classification (NCBI taxonomy): domain Eukaryota; kingdom Metazoa; phylum Arthropoda; class Malacostraca; order Decapoda; family Coenobitidae; genus Coenobita; species Coenobita brevimanus. The sequence goes on along the minus strand of NC_137021.1, from coordinate 23,566,609 downwards.
TTTTCACACACACACACACACACACACACACACACACACACACACACACACACACACACACGTCAAGTAAAACAAAATACACACTGTCCCGTGGATATAAATATAACATGCCAATATGTAGCCATCTTTATACGACTTCGTTTCATAAAACACATAATACAGCATTTTATAATTCAGTGCTATAACAAGCAGAAGTAACACTCTGAGAATGTAATGACCGCGGTATACAGGTGGTCTAAATGCTCGTCTAAAAGCTCAGTAAACACCCGAAAGCACTATTTTCTCCTCACCGTAGTAGGCGGAGTCTAGGCTGGGAGATCGAACACCCCAAACCCACCACCAATACCCCAACCCCAGTGTAAACGTTGTTGGACAGATGTGGAACGGCCAAAGCTGGTGATGTTAAAATGTGTCAAGATTGTTTTTAGAGACATTCAGAACCAGTAGGGGTAAGTATATAAAGGCTTTTGATGTGTAATACTGCGCTGTTATCCACAACATAATTGCATGGATATGAGAAAGACATGAAAGTGAAAGAAGACGTACAATGTATTATGTGTTAATTAATACTTACGTCCTATATTATAATGTCACAAGTAAGTGTAGTACAGTAAACAACATTTGTTGAAAGATATGATATTGTTTCACAGCCATTCTCGCCCCCGACCTCCACCACCCTTCTCTCTGAGTTCCTGTCTCCACCACACACCTCTCTTACCCTCTTGTCCCCCATTCCCACGCTTTGTCTACCAACATGCACTAAGATAATGATGAAATGAATCATCAGGTGTTGATCACATTATCATAAACTCTGTATTAAGCACCATCAAATCAATAACATACGAGAACAATACTTCTGTTTACAAGCCAACTGTTTCAACCTGTGGTAAGCTGTTAAGTGACATAAGCATTGCAAGTTGGACTTTGTGTTACAAGGACATACGGTTGATTATCATTAACATAGATTATGTGTGATTTTGGACGTCCATTAAATCATATTAACGTGGCAATTTAAGCCTTACATTGTAAACACGTAAGGTTTATTTTCCTGTCATTATTGCATTAACCAAACGAATCGGGGATCAGCTCTGACGAACACGAACTCTCTGTTTTAATGAAAATATTCCGACCTCTTGTCACATCAGTGACACAGTGTCACTGTGTATACAGAGACCCACATCCAGTCGTATACATAATGACATTGTATAAACAGTGTATTGTGAATGTTGCATGGGAACACTAGCTTTGATTATATTGCATACAGTGTAGACACAAAATATGAATACATATGGGTTGTTTAATGTCAGTGAAGGACTGGCATTTCGGACAGGGTGGTGAAACTATTGCCAAGCTCCATGCTGCCCTGATTGTTAGTTGCATTTCCTTTCATTCATGTGTTCTTGTATTTTTTTGGCCTGCTCCATGCTGCCCTTATTTTTAGACACATTTTCTCGTATTTTTGTATTCTTTCTTGTTTTATTGTGGCAGGCAATTCTGCCATTTAGAATTAACCGATTCCGACCAAATCTGGACACAATGACAAGCCTATGACTTTGTGTATGCATGGATTTGGTTGTTAGGCAACTCCTCGTTGCCCAGCAACAGCCGGAGAACAGTTTTTTTTTTTTTTTTTTTTTTTTTACTTTTTTTTGAGCTGTAGAAGTGTTACTAATCGGGGTAGAAAGCTCTGACTTGTTTAGGTGTAATCTTGAGGTCATTCCCTATTAGAAGTGTGCCATTCGTTTTTCCTCTTTCTTCTTTAGTTTTCATATGGCACCCCTGCGAAGATTGGCCTCAGCATCCCTGGCAACCAGTATCGGATTTCAGATATTCCCCCCTACTTCCCCAGCGGCTCAATGGAACTGAATGAAAGTTTGCATGCTTATAGACATTGACTAGTACTACAACTTTCTGTTATACAATTCCTGTTATACACCTATGTGTCACATTAGCCAGAGCAGGGGATAAAGGTCATCAAATGCATAAATAATGAATATAGCTAAATTCACGACAATGCTCAAGCGAAATGTTATGGCTCCGAAAATTATTAAGTCACGGCCATGATTCCTGGGTGGAATGCTGCACTGAAGTACATCCACACAAAAATGACAGTGTCAAAACTCACTTCAAGTTGGTGGCAGCACGACCTAGTTGTACCTCTGGTAGGCTTTCCACGAATTCCAAGTTCTCTAGCTCCATAGTGGGAGGATGGAATCGAATGAAACTTTGCATACTTACAGACATTAATGAGTACTACACGTATGCTTCGTACATGCCTAACATTTATCTGCCAGGTCAGGGGTCAAAGGTCATCAAGTGCAGAGAATATTAGCGCTGAAGTTACTACCATGCTTGCACGAAATGCTAAGGCTCGCAGAATTAATTGGCCAGGGTCATGATTCTTGGATGGAATGTTGCACTAGAGTACCTCCATATAGAAATTACTTTTAGTGTACAAACTCATTTCTGGTTGCTGACAAAGCTTGGTCTGCTTAGAACTGGCCATTGTCACCTACCAGCTCATATAAGTTGTGGCAGAAGTTAAAAACTATTTTATGGTATTTCATTAACTGAACATATGTGTGTGTATCTATATACTTATTTACCTTTCCATCTATTGTGTGTGTGTGCGTGTGCATGTGGCACAGCAAAAACTGGAAAAAAAGGACTTTGAAAAAACTGTGTAACAAAGAATTTGTTTATTTAATTGTTTTAGTTTTGTTGGAGTCAGTTTCTCATGCTGATTCCAGTGATGTATGTTTTGTTTGTCCATCTCTAGGTTTTTGTCAACTATTAGCAATTGTTTGTTTCCTGTCTTATTACCGCACGCCAATGTAATGGCTAACGTAATGGCTGACCATGAGGACATCGTCAGTGATGGAGGGGAACGTGATGATGATTCGTACGTTGGAAAATGTTCTGGAGACACTCCACACTTTCCCAATCAGCAAGAACTGGATTACTTGGTCTGAGATTTAGGACTCACCAGATCCAATGCTGAGCTGCTGGCGTCACGTCTAAGTGAATGAAACTTGTTGGGTCCCAGCTGCAAGTTTAGTTATAGGAATCGTCACAACAAGTTTGCATCCTTCTTCAAATTTTGTGAAGAAACCTCGTCGTGTTATTATTTTGATGTTAAGGGTTTGTTCCAAGCCATGGGATTGGATTAAAAGGCCTCAGAATGGCAACTCTTCATAGACAGTTCCAAGAAAAGCCTAAAGGCTGTTCTTTTGCATAATGGCAATGAACTCCCATCAATTCCAGTTGCATATTCTGTGGAAATGAAAGAAGGCTATGGGAATGTGAAGATTTGTCTGACAAAGCTCAAGTACTCAGATCACAATTGGGAGGTTTGAGAGAATTTCAAAATGATTTTGTTGTTACTTGGAATGCAAGGCAGTTAAACGAAGTACACATGTTTTTTTTATGCTTGTGGGACAGCTGGAATGATGCAGAACATTTCGTGAGGAAAGACTGGCCTCTCAGAGTTTCATATCAGGCTCATGCAACATTTTGAGAGCTCCTCTGGTCTCCAGTCCAGAGAGGAGGTATTGCTACTGCCACTACCATACACATAAAATTTGGTCTTGCGAAACATTTCGTGTAAGCCATCGACGAGGATGGTGATGCATTTTTGCATATCCGATCAATGTCTTCCAAGGTGAGAGTGGCAAAGGTGACGGCTGGCATATTCACTGGGATGCAAGTTCGAAGAATGCTTGCAAGTAGTGAACTCCGGGGTAAAATTACTGATGATGAAGAGCGCGCTTGGGATGCATTCAGAGAGGTTGTGGAAGGTTTTCTTGGCAACCAGAAGAGACCAGATTCTGCACGGCTTGTCGATGACCTGATCGGCGCATTCCACTGACTTGGATGCAGAATGTCAATTAAATTGGACTATCTTCATTCCCACCATAATTTCTTCAAAAGCAACTTGGGTGCAGTCAGGGAGGAGCATGCGGACGGTTCCACCAGGACATTCTGCTCATGGAAACCAGATATCAGGGCAGGTGGAACGAGGCGATGATGAGCGATTACGTTTGGGGATTGTTGCGTCATTGTCATCACAGCTAGAGAAGAAAGTCAAAATAAAAAGTGCATTTCTAGATACTATGTGCCCTGCATTCCTTGTGATGTTCCTGTTTGCTCATTTTCTAGTTATATTCATAAATACACCCAGAAATATATAAATTCTTTGACATTCTCAACATTCTCGAAATGGTAACTAGTTGCAGTTCTTGTCCTTGTACAATACATGTGTTGTTGCGTAATTCCTGTAACTCTAGATTTACACAAAAACAAATATCATATTCGGAATCTGTGCACCGAAATTGATCAAAAATAACGTAAAAATCAACATAAACGAAAAATTAGTTTAACCCGTCACGTCCTGAGGTTTTGCACACCTCCGACATCCCCCAGTCCCGAGGTATTTTCAAAAAATTTTTTTTTGGCTAAAACCTTCGCTTTTGGTGAGAAACATCGAAAATTCATAGAGAAATCGCTCACCTGAGGTTTAAAATACCCAATCCAGGTAGGAGTTCCTCCTTACCTGACTGGGTTTTCTAACATGCTGGCACCAAAGAAAACGAGTTCTATGGGAGGGTAACTATTTTATCCACTCATAAACGGTATTTATTTATTTACTTGGTATGTAGTATGAGAATATATTGGTTTTCAAGCAGTAATAAAGGCATTATAAGCATTGTTTCACTCACTAACTAATCACCATACCTGACTTTTTTTTGCCACATTACCTGATCATTATTTCTGGCTTTCTTCTTCTAATGCTATGTAAACATTATCCTTCACATTGTCATCGATTGGGGAATCACTCTGGCCCTGAATATCTTTACTAGCCAGGTCACTGGTAACAGGTCCTTTGCCGAGACAATGGCGTGAGGGGGGGAGGGGGGAGGTTATGCGGTGTAAGGCATTGTCCCTGCTTGGCATCTTGTAGAGGAATAGAGGAAGGTGTCCCATGTATACATATGAAAAATCACGCGCGAAAATTGAAATTGTGCAAATTAGGGACCTTGCAATTGCACGATGTACTGGTACGTCGCCGGGACTGGCAAATGCAAATCGTTGCAACGTACCCATACGTCGACGGGACGGGGCGGGTTAAGGTTGTTACACAGTGTAATACTTGGAAGGATGGTTCCATCTGGGTCCCAAATCGGCAATTTACAATTTCATATTGACAGGGATTATTAAAAGTGGTCTTTTGGGACCTGATAATTATTGTCCCCATTGGTGCTACAATACGCACACTTGGAAGGGGCAGCGGGACATTTCCGTGGAGTTTCATGCATCACTGGAGAGAGAGAGAGAGAGAGAGAGAGAGAGAGAGAGAGAGAGAGAGAGAGAAATCTGCTGTGATTAAATGGTGCGGTTGTAGACACCTCTTTTACACACGCACACACACACGAACACACACACACATACAGAGAGAGAGAGAGAGAGAGAGAGAGAGAGAATAAATCAGCTGTGATTAAATGTTGCAGTTGTAGACACCTCTTTTACACACACACACATACACACACACGCACAGAGAGAGAGAGAGAGAGAGAGAGAGAGAGAGAGAAAGAGAGAGAGAGAATTAGTCTGTTGTGATTAAATGTTGCGGTAGTAGTCACCTCTTTTACACACACACACACACACACACACACAGAATAAATCTGCTGTGATTAAATGTTGCGATAGTAGACACCTATTTTACACACACACACACACACACACACACACACAGGGAGAGAGAGAGAGAGAGAGACAGAGAGAGAGAGAGAGAGAGAGAGAGAAGTTACAAGGAATTGTTAGGATCTTAATGATTATGCAATCCATACCGTGAAGATACTTCTTGTTTGCCAGGGAATGCATATCCAGTTCACATTTATTCTAGTGTAAGATCCTGCCGATGAATCCCTTAAACTTCTCTTATGTAGTGTTAACAACGTCCATGCTGAGTCAGTTCTATGTACAGCTGATCTTGCATGTGAAATAGTTTTCACGTAATTCTGCTGGTAAATTTTTTTCATTTACAGCTTCCAACCATGGCTGAGTGCCGAGTCCGTTTTAAGAGTAAGCAACTTTCTATGTAATGATTGTGAAACCCATTCATATTTTAAACATTTTAATGAGCTGACCTCGTAGTCGACGAGTTTCTACTAAAAAAGTCCCACAGCCCTCAGGCGAACCTGATACCTTAGTCTCCTGAACTCTTTTTTAGTCGATGTATGTCAGGCAAAATTCCACAGTAACTGAGGAAGTGGCCGTATTAAGGAGATGTAGACTGTGAGAACAATCTCTTTATTCCTAGAGAGAGAGAGAGAGAGAGAGAGAGAGAGAGAGAGAGTTGGAATGGTAAGAACAATCAGGAGAAATACTGAAAAAAATGTGTGAGTGAGATGAGAAACTGAAGCAGAGAAGAGGAGAACACTCAGGTGAAAAAATGGAACAATGTTATTTAAGTGACACAGAGACGGAAGCACACACACACACACACACACACACACACACACACACACACACACACACACACACACACTTTCTGAAAATTTGTCGACCTATCTGTTTGTGCCTGTCTGTGTACTGCCCCTCCCCCTCCCTCTCTCTCTCTCACTCTTGATCCTTTGTCTCATCTCCAGTCTCCTTTTCCCTCCTTTCCCCCTTAATAGCAATCCGCTCAGTCCCTACCTTCCTCCATCCCTCTTTCCTTTCCTTCGTCTCTCTTCCCCTCTGTCACTCCCTCCTTACCTCACTCTTTTTTCTTCCTCCCTGTGTCACAACTTTGTTTTCCTTTTTACATCTGTAACATGTGTTACTTTTTTTTCTTCATTAGTCTCTCCGTATTTCTTTACTTGTACTAAATCCATTTCCTTCACTGCTTTCTTTCCCCAGTAATAACTGCATGCTCCCTTTTCTCTCTCCTTTCTCCGTCTGTCTGTATCACCCGAAATCTCTTCTTCCATTCCGCTCTTCCCACTGTCTTTCCCTCCCTTCCTCCCTCCCTGCCCATTCCCTTGTCTTCCCTTCTTAACATCCCCCTTCTCTTTCTTGTCCTAAAAATTAACCTATTTTCTTCCCACCCTTAATCTCTACTTTCTCTCTGCAAATTTCTCTAATTTCTCTGTTTCTCTCCCTCCCTTTTTACTTGAATGTCATTCGTTTTACTCAGCCTCAATGCTTTCGTCTTATCCTGCTTAGTTCTTTCCCTGCGTCCTTGCCAGAATAACACGCTTTTTTCCTCCTCCCTGTTACCTTGCCTTCTTTTCTAACTTTCCTCATTATCGTTCTAAGTATTCCTTTCCGTAGCTCTCTTTCGCACTTTCTTCTTTTGTTATCCCTTTTCTGTGTTTGCTCCATTCCCATTTTCTCTCAGCTGTCTCCCTTTTTGTCTCTACAGTACTTCCCTGTCTCCCGGCCTTTCGATTCACATCTCCCTTTTCTCTTTCCCTTTCACACTACTTGTATCTCAGTTCACCTCTCACTGTCTCTTCTCACTCTCTGTCTTTTTTCTTAACTCTCGTTGTTCTCTCCTTGCCTCTCCCCTTTGTATTTTCTTCGTAACTGCCCTCTCATTTCTCATTTTCCTTTCCACTCGCTCTCCCTCTCCGCCTGTCGCTCTCTGTCTTTTAACTGTGTGTGTGTGTGTGTGTGTGTGTGTGTGTGTGTGTGTGTGTGTGTGTGTGTGTGTAGTAAACCTTCTCCTAACTTGGTTTATGATGTATACTGTACTATCCCTTTATTAGTTGTTCGGACTACACGTAATCAGAGAGGTGCTTGAAGTACAGAAACCCCTAGCTGGCTGTGAGCGAGAGTATGGAGGGTACCGGATGGGGTCGTGGGGTCGGAGAGAAAAGTGGGGGGGTTGGGTGGGAGTGTTGGACTATGAGGAAGGGAGGAGGAGGGGATACCCCTCCATCGAGCAGTGTTACAAACACCTTAGTCCACGGAAAAGGAAACGAACTTATTCTGACGTCTGTACATCAACAGTATTCTTCCTACCATTTCAATGATGCTATGTACAGAAGACATTGATAAGAAATAGCGTAAGAATCAACATAAACGAGAAATTGGTTTAAGTTTGTTACACAGTGTAATACTTGGCAGGATGGTTCCATCTGGGTTCCAAATCAGCAATTTACAATTTCATATTGACAGGGATTATTAAAAGCGGTCATTGGAACCTAATAATTATTGTCCCCATTGGTGTTACAATACGCACACTTGGAAGGGACAGCGGGACATTTCCGTGGAGTTTCATGCATCACTGGAGAGAGAGAGAGAGAGAGAGAGAGAGAGAGAGAGAGAGAGAGAGAGAGAAATCTGCTGTGATTGAATGTTGCGGTTGTAGACACCTCTTTTACACACACACAAACACACACTCACACACACACACACACACACACACACACACACACACACACACACACACACACACACACAGAAATAAATCTGCTGTGATGATGATTAAATGTTGCAGTTGTAGACACCTCTTTTACACAGGCACACACGCGCACACACACACACACACACACACACACACACACACACACACACACACACACACACACAAACACACACACACACACAGACACACACACACACAGACACACACACACACACACACACACACACACATATATATATATATATAGAGAGAGAGAGAGAGAGAGAGAAATCTGCTGTGATTAAATGTTGCAGTTGTAGACACCTCTTTTACACACACACACACACACACACACACACACACACACACACACACACACACACACAAAATTAGTCTGTTGTGTTAAATGTTGCGGTAGTAGTCACCTCTTATACACACAGACACAGAAAGAGAGAGAGAGAGAGAGAGAGAGAGAGAATAAATCTCCTCTCATTAAATGTTGCGATAGTAGACACCTCTTTTACACACACACACACACACACACACACACACACACACACACACACACACACACACACACACAGAGGAGTTACAAGGAATTGTTAGGATCTTAATAACTATGCAGCCCATACCGTGAAGATACTTCTTGCTTCCATGAGAATGCATATCCACTTCACATTTATTCTAGTGTAAGATTCTGCAGATCAATCCCTTAAACTTCTCTACTATAGTGTTAACAACGTCCATGCTGAGTCAGTTCTATGTACACCTGATCTTGAACGTGAAAAAGTTTTCACGTAATTCTGCTGGTAAATTTTTTCATTTACAGCTTCCAACCATGGTTGAGTGCCGAGTCCGTGTTAAGAGTAAGCAACTTTCTATGTAATGACTGTGAATCCCATTCATATTTTAAACATTTTAATGAGCTGACCTCGTAGTCGACGAGTTTCTACTAAAAAAGTCCCACAGCCCTCAGGCGAACCTGATACCTTAGTCTCCTGAACTCTTTTTAAGTCGATGCATGTCAAGCTAAATTCCACAGTAACTGAGGAAGTGGCCGTATTAAGGAGATGTAGACTGTGAGAACAATCTCTTTATTCCTAGAGAGAAAGAGAGAGAGAGAGAGGGAGAGAGAGAGAGACTTGGAATGGTAAGAACAATCAGAAGAAATACTGAAAAAAATGTGTGAGTGAGATGAGAAACTGAAGCAGAGAAGAGGAGAACACTCAGGTGAAAAAATGGAACAATGTTATTTAAGTGACGCAGAGACGGAAGCACACACACACACACACACACACACACACACACACACACACACACACACTTTCTGAAAATTTGTCGACCTATCTGTCTGTGCCTGTCTGTGTACTGCTCCTCCCCCTCCCTCTCTCTCTCACTCTGGATCCTTTGTCTCATCCCCAGTCTCCTTTTCCCTCCTTCCCCCCTTTATAGCAATCCGCTCAGTCCCTACCTTCCTCCCTCCCTCTTACCTTTCCTTCGTCTCTCTTCCCCTCTGTCACTCCCTCCTTACCTCACTCTTCTTTCTCCCTCCCTGTGTCACAGTTTTCTCTTACTTTTTACATCTGTAACATGTATTACCTTTTTTTCTTCATTAGTCTCTCCGTATTTCTTTACTTGTACTAAATCCATTTCCTTCACTGCTTTCTCTCCCC
>NC_137021.1:23396544-23551544 GCF_032717465.1 Coenobita brevimanus | reverse complement strand
GATGTTGGTGATGGCTATGATGGTTGTGGTTGTGGTGGTGCTGGTGATAGCTCTGATGATGGTGGTGCTGGTTGTATTAGTGATAATGATGGTGGTGATGGCAGCTGTCATGATAATGGTGGTGGTAGCTGTGGTATCGATGGTAATAGGCATTCAGAAATGCCTCTCCTTTGGTCAAGGGCATTGGAGCACTGTTGTATTCAAGGCCAGGCACCTTGAGACTAAGACCAAGACAAAGACCAGACCCTTTAAGACCAAGACCAAGACCATGAGCAGATCCTCCAAGACCAAGACCAAGACCAAGACCAGACCCTCCGAGACCAAGACCAAAACCAAGACCAAGACCAGACCCTCCGAGACCAAGACCAAAACCAAGACCAGACCCTCCTCTTCTTTTTCTGATCCGTGTCAAACGTTTTCCAGGCACCGCAGGGAGCGGTCATAGCTCTCTATGGTACTGCACACTGATGTTATGGCTTTTGAAAGTTTTTTAAGTTTTTGAACTTTTGAAAGTACAGTTTTGAAGTTATATGTATGGTGTTGAATAATTTGTCAGTTCCATCGTATTCATGGATAGCTGTATCTTTCTCATGCAAAAGCTGGTTTTTGGAAGACTAATTTTTGCACCTCTCTCCGAGCTTTAATGCCCAGACATTCCATAGACAACACATTCATCTTTTGTTTCTCGTGAACAGTCGAGGGGGACTACCTGTTTTTCAGGTAGTCCCCCTCGACTAAAGAGACCATAGGGGTTTGGGGATACAGAGGTGGGAAGCAAAAATATTTTATAAATATATGATATATATTTTACACCACTAAGTGCTCCAAATACTTCTTACTGTAGTACCCACTATTTATTTAAGAGAACAGTTTTCACTAACTTTCCCTCTTGAAAGGGACCCTCAATCGAGTCTGCTCACTGTCCTTCTTGCTACTACAGATGATTTATCGGCCCCCAGGTGGCCCCTCCGCTTTAGAGGGGCTAGAAATGCCACAGGGTCACATGGCCATGGCTCCCTGCTCATAGGTGAATAAGTTGTATGAAATATGAGGGTGGCTGTGAAACACTAGAAAATATTCTGATTTCTTCTAGAAAGGTCACCGAAGTCACTGCAGGCCACCGTGATAGCCATTTGGAAGCTCTGAGGGGTCATAACTCGAAAGGTTGGAAGTCACTGATGTCTGACTTTGCCCTCACTGCTCCAAAATCCTGACTAGGCCCCTGTAAGGGAGGAAATATATTTACAAAATTTGTGAACAACTGAACATCTAGGTAAAATATTTCAGCTTTCATTGTTTCATTGGCATGAAGAAACAAAAATGGGAAATAGAAATTTTTATGGTTACGTTTTCCGAGCAAACTAGCTAAACCTGTGCTGTATGTGTATGAAGGGTGCAGGGATTGCATACACCATACACGTATATGAACCACACAGAGGTGGAAAAGTTGCAAACATGCATGCATGCAAACGGAGATTATCACTGAGAGAATGACCACGTCATGCATGCTCTCTCGACTCGCACGCACTCTATCAGTGCTCACAGGCCTCAGCTAATGCATCATCACCGTAGCACTAGCCAGGCAGCATCTGCAGTACAACGCTGTATGGCGTGCCGTGAATCGAATCAGCCATGATTTTTCTCCGTGTATGATTATAAATTCCGACCTTCCCCATGCCGTGATGCACTTTGTAATGCTGGTCTCGACCTGGTCTCAAGCCAAAATTCCAAGACCAGAAGCTTCGAGACCAAGAAAAGACCAAGACCACATCAAGCAAATCCAAGATCAAGACCACGACCACATCAAACTGGTCTCGATACCAGTCTCGAGACCTACAACACTGCTTTGCAGCCCTTTTGGACCACGAAGCACTAGCTCCAAAGTGAACTTTAGAGACAGGTGTAATTTGAACAAGTGCTGAGGGGACCTCTTTGGTCGAGAGGTTGTTCTCACTATTATGAAGGCAAACCCTTGGGTATTCCTTTTATGCTTATCCTGTTCAGACAACAGCCCAAGGCTTTCAATTTGTTGTTATTGTTCTTGTTGTTGCACTAAGTTCATCTGGACATGAACCCTGTGGATTGAAGGCTGAAGGTGATCTCCCCTTACAGTCCACTGGAGGGGCACGGCCCCTAAGACCCCCTCAGAGAGGTATAAATCATTTCCATGGGGGGCAGGGACCCTGACAAAAACAATGAATAACCAAAACAGGTATGTGTACTGCATACCACGTTAAATATTTGGTTTATAATCTTTCTTAAGATGGTCTGTGTCCAACCTGTGAAATATTTTTATATTTGTATCCATGTAATGAGAAGGTTAATTATTCCTTGGCATTTTGTCACCTCTCTCTCTCTCTCTCTCTCTCTCTCTCTCTCTCTCTCTCTCTCTCTCTCTCTCTCTCTCTCTTGTTCCGTGTGCCATGAAAGGAAGCTAATGATATAAAGACATCTGGTACCAATAGATATATCATACCTCTTTTTTTTCAGCATTTGAACATTAAAAATTTCCTGATCTGGCCTAGGATATGGTTTCCTGTCAGTACCCATTCAAGTCTGAACCATTGTTTTTCTGAAATTCCAAACTTCAAATTGTCGCAACTGCAAGTGCCAGACTCCAGCTACTTCAGCATATGACTACTTTGTCTCGGGCGGTCTCTTTGTTTTTTATGCAACTAAGAGCTGTTTCAAGATCTGTTTAGTAATCATAATTCTGTATTTTGAAGAGGGAGCTATTCCATTCGTTTTGCATAACAAAAAGTGTTTTTTTCACGTCTAAATATCACTGTTGTTATTCCACTTCTTTCCTCATGAAATGGAATCTTAGGTTAGGTCATATCCGTCCGTCCATACGTCAGTTTTCTGTACGCCAATTCGTCCTTTTGCACACTGTATCTCAGAAACCACTGGTTGCAATTTTCTCATGTTTTTATATGATTGTAGGGCACATAGAAGGTTGATGCCCATCTTCTTGAAAATTTGAAAAATTCAATATGACCGTCATATGACCAATTTTCCATTTTTACCTCGCCTGGGTGGAATCCGGTGAGGTATTGTTTTTGGTCGTTTCTTTGTTTCTTTGTTTATTTGTTTGTTAGCAACATTATGGAAAAACGACTGAATGAAATTACATGAAACTTTCAGGATATGTGGGCACTGGTCTCCAAAGAAAGTGATTTAAATTTTGGAGGCAAATGAGTGACCTCAAAAGGTCAAAATCAACGTCACAGATTTTCAGAGGGCTATAACTTGAAACTGGTTGAAGATAGAGATGTTTACCATTATCAGCATAAAGGAACTTCGATATGGGCTTTCATTTGGCACCAAGATCTTTGACCGTGAGTGACTTTGAAAGGTCAAACTCAAGGTCACGGATATTCAGGGTACTATAACTCAAAACTGGTTACAGACAGATGTTTACTATTATCAACATATAGGAAGTCCCATATAGTTTAAATTATTCCATGACCTTTGACCTTAAGTGAACTTGAAAGGTCAACTCCAGGACTGGGTTATTCAGGGGGTTACATCTTAAAACTGGGTGAATATTGAGAGATATTATTATTGACATATAGCAAGTCCCTCATGGGTTTTTAATTGGTATCAGGACCTTTGACCTTAAGCGACCTTGAAAGGTCAAATTCAAGGTCACGGATATTTATGGGGCTATAACTCGAAACTGGTTAAAGATAGAGATATTTACTATTATAAAGATATAGAAAGTCTCATATGGGCCCTTATTTGGCACCATGACAATTGGCCTTGGTGACCTTGAAAGGTCATACGCAAGAGCACAGATTATTAGGAGGCTATACCTTGAAAACGGTTGAAAATAACTGCTTTCGGGCTAGGTTTGTTGTGCTTGGCACCACATATTGAAACTTTAAATCCTTTATATATCTTTTACTTTAATGGGTTTACAGGCTGTAACGAAGTGGAATATAGTCTTTCTGGGACTTGTTGCTGTTGTAATCATATGAACCGCAAGAAACTGGCGCTTCCAGAAAGTTTTTTTTTATAATTTGCTGTGTTGTGGTAGTGTTGTGCATTAGGTGAGTAAGTGTGCTGTGGTATTGGGACCACATCCTAATGTCGGCATAGGGAATTATTTGTAAGTTGTACTTTGTGTTGGTACTGAAGTAGGGAAAGGAGGCGGCCATACTTTAGTCAGGCCAAGTATGCTCGTGTCTCTCTGGTTAATAAATTCTGAGGGGTAGGTATCTGGCAAACGATCTTGAAGGATGCTGTTTGGCTGGATGTTTTGGAATGTTGTGGTGGCTATTTGTTTATCTATTGAGTAGTGTTGGGTGGAGGAGGACGGATGTTTTTAACGGCATCCTTGTAGCGTTGGTAGGCAAGTTCTGTGATGGTGGAGGGAGATGCAATGGAAAGTTACATGGGTGGATAGATCTTAAGCTTAAGCAATGAACTGGGCACCTCTATTATTTGTGTAATCATTGACTAGAGGAATTTTTGCTTCTTGATTCAAACTGTGTATACAGATGTCTTCACTCCTGTGTTGCCAACACAATAATGCCAATGCCGCCTTTGCTTCAGGCACAAACCCATAGACACGGCATGTGAACTTAATTTGTAACACGTTACGGAACAGGAGAGAGATACAGAAAAAAGAAAAAAAAAAAGGCTTAGAGTACTGCCTATCGAGTGTTGAAGCAACGCATGCAGTGCTCAGTGGGTCTTGCAGGAGAGCAGCCAACTGCACTTGTGATTTGGGTCTGGTTAGTACTTGGATGGGTGACCGTCTGGGAACACCCGATGCTGTTGGCATCCCTACGTGTCAAGTGGGGTTGGTGGAGGATTAGTGCCCCTCCCTGTAAAACAATTAACTCTAAGCCCTTGGCCACCCCGTTTGGGATACATGGCGTCTGGCAATGAATGAAAAAATGAAATGTGTTATTATTCTTAGGGTATTTTTTAAGCTTTTAAATGTTTGTGATACGGAAAGTAGAGGGCCCAGCTTCGGCTCACTTAATTCACTGTCTTTTTTATGAACTGTTTGTAAACAGCTTTCAGAGATGTTATTTTAATGTCTGAAGGTAGTGCCTTAGTGTGTTTATGAGATCCCTAGCATATTTGTTGCATGGATGATGGGAAAAGGTCTTTCATGCATTCAGCCTATTTCTATTAATTTTACTGTCTCTTTCCAGTGGAAGTGATTAATTAAAGAAGACTTGAAGTACCGTAGTGTATGAGATTCTTGTCTGTCTAAAGTGAAGAGAAGAATTACTGTCCAGTGTGGCAGTAATTATGAATTTTCTAAGTCAGTATAGTAATGAGGTAGGATATTCGTGGAAATGACATGCTGAATGTTGAGTTTTGTGATTGACTGATAATTGGATATAATAATTAACTGGAGAAACAACTGCAAGGGTCATATATGGCCGGACAACAAGGTAAAAGTTGCAAAAAAAAAATACATAATCAAAACAAAGTTAATACTCCTTTGTAGAAACAGTATATTTAAAATGACAATAGAATACTTTATTAAATACCAAATATCTATAAAAGTGTTAGGAAGCCAACCTCCTGGAGAACACCAAAAACATCAGTGAAATATCCGTAGGCTCCTCCAAGTATCGAGGACAGGCAGCAGGCATCATCCGCCCCCTTATGCGTATGGAGGAAACTCTGACTTAGGTTCCCAGACTTGGATACTCGACCAGCAAGTGACGGACAGTAAGAGGAACAAGGCAATCATTAAATTACGGTTGAGTCCCACCACACATCAGGAACCCACGTGTGAACTGTGAGTGCCCAGTGCGAGTCCAGGCAACAGCCACCTCCAATTGCTCTGGCATGGTGGTCAGAGCCCTCGGCAGAACCACTCTGAATTTTTTATTTATATATTATGGGCAACAGCATCCCACTGTCTTTGTCAACAAGTACGAATCGCTTATGTCAATGAAGGTGTCATTTCGGAAGTGGGAAGTGGGTAGCTGGTGGGGTGCTGTCGAGTAGATGCAGATTTAGCTGATGTTTCCGCCCTCTCATTGCCCTCCACACCAACATGCACGAGAACCCAGCAAAACTGGACAAGCTTACCACGTTACTGTGTCAGGGAAAGCTACACAAGAACGGCAAGGATCAGTAAATGAAACGAATTAATGGACTCAAGAACCAAAAGGGTACTTGCAGAATCACTTAAAATCATAAAGGAAGCCTTTTCTTGTGTTAAAATCAGCTGAAGAGCTAAAACAACAGCATTCGGTTCTGCCCTATAAACAGAGAAATCTAGAGGAAGACTTCCTCTCCTCACAACCATACACCAGTTTCCGATTTTGCTCTGTGAATGAATAAGTAATCCAAAAATAATTGGTAGAGAGCTGGAGAAGAGGTAGAAGACTTAGTACCTTTAATATCCTTGCACACGTGCACCTCTGGAAGGAACCGTGAGGCAATCCTTTGGGAGTTGGACAGGGCAGACGAGCTCCACAGACAGACCTATATCCCCTATAATCTGCGTGACTCTGTACCCAAATGATGTGGAGGGCGAGGATGCAAATCATAGTACTGAAAAATTGACTGTTTTGACACAAAAACATGTGGTGAGTCAGGTATTTACCTCACACAGTTCTAGCACTGAATGATTAGTGACTTACGCCGTAGATGTAGGGGTAGCACGCCAGCCTCGACCAACATGCTACATATTGGGGATGATCTGAAAGCACCAGAAGCAAGACACATAATGCACAGGATCGAGAATACGAGGCAGTGACACAGTAGTAGAGGAGTACACCTCACAACCGTATGCAAGTTTAGATCCCTCCAAGTCTCGATACAGATGTGGGAGTGTCTTCCGATCTTCCCATGAAGTGTGAAATAGTACCCTCAACAAATTCACTGCTTGCATGCAAGACACTCTTACAAGTTTCAGGTGCGAAACCCAATTAAACGGCAGTCAAATGTTAAGCCAAGAATCTTGTTCTCCTCCGCACACCGCAGCTGGCTTCTACTTAGAAATAAATTAGGATCTGGGTGACCCCCCCCCTCCTAATTCTACAAAAATGCATAGCCACAGTCTTGCTTGAAGAAAACCGAAAACCACTCCTTTCCCCCAGTTGCCAACCCTGTCCAGTGTTACCTGTATTCTCCTCTTAACTGCACACATCCAGGATCCAGCAAACCGTATCGTAGGTCATCCACATAAAGGGAAGAAGACACCCCCTCGGGCAGGGAACCTATTAGGCCTATGCCATTTATAGCAACAGCAAGTAAAGAAACATTAAGCACACTACCCTGTGGAACACTCTCCTCCTGAACTCGAGGGACAGAGACTGAGGACACTGCATGGACCTGAAATTTGCAATTTGACAAGAAGTCACTAATGAATAATGACAGGCAGCTGTTCATCCCAGAATTATTAAGTTGACCCAGAATGCCATGGTGCCATGCTGTATCATATGTTTTTTCCAGATCAAAGAACACGGTGACAAGATGTTGTCACGATGCAAAAGCCTCGCATATTGGTGACTCAAGTCTGATGAGGTTGTCTGATGTACAACTGACCACACTCCCGCGAGGTCCACTCAGCACTGTCAACGCTGGGCGAGATGGTAATCTCGAAACACTTGTAGTGAGGTCCGTTCGAAGCATTCACTGGTGGGAGGGAGAAATAAGGAGGGAGGTTTGAGGGGGGAATGGGGGTTTGAGGAGGCTAGGGAGGTTGCCTGAGGTGAGAGATGACCTGAGGAGGGGAGCGACGAGTGGAATCTTTAATAAAAGTACGAAAATTTACCCGGTTACCAATCATTTGTATTTTGACATTCATGTCAATTGATATTACCATCAATAAAGGTTAGATCAACTTATTAGCTGTAACACAAAGATGTTACACAAAGACAACCCAGGTAACATTACTGCTTTACTCGTATTGTATGCTCTTTTTGCAGTATTATCAATCACTAGATGCTGTGAAATCCTAACACAATAACTGCTTACGAATAATGAACCATAATGGTCGTTAGTAAATGTAGCATGTGTGAATACCTTCATTGTGCATGTGGCAAATACTGATACCACTAGCTCACACATCTATTATCCCCCGTATCTAGCGTTACCTAACAGTTTATAAACGTAGTGTCGGATATCAAGGCTAGCATTATCCCTTACGTGACAGCAGGCTTGTGATAATCTGAATACTCTTAAGTAGCTTGTTTCATTGAATATAACGAAAACGTCATGCCTGATAATCCATCGCTAATCCTTTGGTATTTCTTCTGTCTTTAGATGGCAAAAATAAATAAATAAATAAATCAAATGTGCATTGTACCTTCAGTCAGGAAAATTAAAGCTCTACAGAGAGAGAGAGAGAGAGAGAGAGAGATCCTCATCGGTCATGAACCAAATCATTTCAGCTTTACAAAAATCCTCTTCTCCTGTTCCCCGAGTGTATGCTGTTCCTCCTTTCCTAACTCTATCTCTTTCTCCCTTGTTCTGCAAGTTTTTTCAAGGTGAGTATACAAAAAATCATTTAATCGACATTGTAGATAATAAAATCAATGAAGATGCAAGTATGTTTCGAGGTATTTCTAAAACATCTACACGACTTAGGGTTTCTTTGAGTCATGTTTGAAAGAGACATCGGTAGTACTAGAGCGCAGTGGAGAGGCACTGCCTGCAGCGATGTGGGCTCTTCTTAAAGGGATATGACGCCCTTTTGATTCCGATTCAGTCCCTCCTCTCTTCTTTTTTTCCTCGTGCTTGCTTTTCCTCTCTCTCTCGCCTTCTCCTTTGTGCTACAGTGTCTTTCATGCCTTGAGCAGTCGTCCCTTGTAATACCAATATCCGGGGTATAATGTATTGGAGCCAACATTCGCCTCACAAATAAGTCAAGGTTTTCTATATGCAGGAGGTGGTAGTTACTCTATGCTGTTAAGCAATTTTTGGAACAGCAAAATCTGACTACCCTACGAGTTAAAAGTGATATATAGGGTTCACTGGATATACTCACAGCCTTTGGTATGCCAGACCAGGAACTGTAAATTTCAATTAACATCGTTGAACTACTCTGACCATGTAAACTGGACATTGGTCATAAACGAGCATCACTGGGCCGGGAGGGATAGGGGCAATTTTTCTCTTTGAGGAAATCGAGGAAACCTGTCTTTCTCGTGTATTTCGACTACCGTAAGTTTAATAGAGTTCAATATTATTACTCAAATTGTAAAAAAAAAAAAAAAATAAGGAAGCAAGTTGCAGCGGCGACCCTAAATGCGGTGTTAGTCAGTGAGGAGTTCATTGGTTCTGTCAGTGAGAGCCAATCACATTCTGTGGCCACGAGAAGACATCCAATCCTCGAGTACCGAAGCCGATGTGGACGGTCAGTGGTGCTAAGACCAAATCATTCCTGGACTGCCCTCTTCACCGTGATGAACCACCACGACACCCAGCTCACACGGCGTGCCCGCATCATTGCTCTGCACGAGGAGGGTATAAGCAGTAGGGGCATTGCACAGCGAGTGGGGTGCTCAATATCTTGCGTCCAGAAGTGGATCAAGCGTTGGCATCACACTAGAAATTTGAATGACCTGGGTATGCTGGTAACAATCTATTTTGATTAAGGGTCTTTATTAATTATGCCTGCAAATATCCGAATGTGTAAAGCACATATTTTGGCAAAGAAAAAAACATCTGAGTATTCATTTTGGTGGGAAATTAAGATTATTGTTTCTCTACTGATCGTCCACATGATCATTTTGTTGTAGATCACAAGAAAGTGTATAATATGTAAAATTGTCTATACATCAAAATCCCCGTAGGGCGTACTATTACTTATGGGTTATTGCACCCTTGCGGACCCCAGCCACACCCTTTCAGTTCTTAATTAAACTGTTCCTCCTCTCTTTGTTTCCATCTAGCTGCTGTCCCCTCTTCTTTGAGTATCTCTTCCTCATTATACAGGGTCTTCCAGACTTAGGGCGGTATTCCCGCCGCTTAACCTATACATAAAATTAATGGCCTATTTTATTGGTGTATTGAGAGAGGAGACCTCGGTCGCGAGTCACTAGTCAGGAGGAAGACCAGCGGATCATTCAGCCAGCTAAAAATGACCAGTTTACAAATCTCAAGGCGATCAGGGAAGAGTTGTCGTTGGAAGTGTCAGCCGAAACTGTTCGTCATAGGCTACATCAGGCAGGCATCCACCACCGAGTGCCGGCCAAGAAAGAGGAACTCACCGACACACACCGCGCTGCCAGGCTGGCCTTTGCTCGGCAGTTTATAGACAAGGGGATGGAGTTCTGGGAGAGGACCATCTTCACAGATGAGAAGTCGTTCTCTTCCAGCAACCACGGCAAAATACATTTATGGAGAAGGAACTCTACGAGGTAAGGGTTAGAACTTTTAGGTAACTACAATATTTAATAGAATGTTCTAATGTTAATCACAGTTGCACAGTCTACTTTATACATATTGCAGCATTACTTGTTCCTATTTTTTGCCATATGTAAGTATCTCTCAGTCACAATAGCTAGTCCGTGGAAAAAAAAAGTAATTTAACTACTCTTGCTTCGTCATGCTACTACCTTATTGTTCGTTGATAAGCAGGTATCTAAATTATGAAATACATTAAACTACACAACACTCAGATTACGGAACCCAGGTGTTAACCACTAATTGACACACACTAATGAGCATCGGCATCCATGAACTGGCAACTGCAAAGACACAATATTGGGCAGCACACACTTGAACCAAAACTAGTTGCCATACAGCATTTTAATAGGGATTTCTCTGCTGGAAGCAAATCCTATGTTTTGCAAAACAATAATGGGTTTTCTACTGTGGTAGGAATTATATTTATTTAATTAATTTATTTAACACTTTGAAGTTCTCTTTGACTTGCTGCATAAGAATATTGTATGGGTCATCCTTCATAAAACTGTCAATGATTGTAGACTGTTTTACCCATAAAGTTCATTAAGCTTCCCAGTTGAGTACAGATAACTCGTATAATACTAATCTACCGATATATCGTATATTTGGCATATCTTGTGCGAATTTATTGGTTAATAACCTGGTATAAATTTGGATATTATCACTGGGTTGATATTGAAACTCCTAAGAATGGGAAAAAGTTATATAATCTCTGAGTATCTATTAGTTTTGGGAAAGGGGATTAATAATTACCAGATGGTAAACTTTGCCCAGTTGATAAACTTCGCTAGCATTTAATTTTGGTGTTGCGTGTATCACGCAGATATGACCGCAGACATATTTATGAGGAGGAACGAAGTGGAAGAGTCACGGTAAATGTGTGGGGCTACATGACTCTACATGGTCTGGGTGACATCTTCCAGATCGACGGCCTCTTCACTGCTCACAAATATGTAGATGTCTTACAAAATAGTTTCCTCCCATCCCTCAGAGAGAGGAATTTTCCTTTCCCTCCTGGCCCTCTGATTTTCGTTCACGACCGGTGTCCTGTCCACATGGCGAGAGTGGTTCAGCAATGGTTAGGCAATAACCAGAACTTACAGGTCCTGGACTGGCCTAGCAAAAGGTATGATATGAACCCCATAGAAAATCTGTGGGGTTCTATCGTGAACACCTGGGAGCCGGAGAGGGAAAGGACTGCTGCCGAATTGATGGACCATACGAAGACGCAGTGGGAATTGCTGCGAGGGGACCAAGACCTTGCCAGGAGTCTGGTAACGTCCATGCCTGATCGCTTGCAGGCGGTCATCGAGAAGGACGGAGGATGGACTCGGTTCTAGGTATAATTATTTTTAGTAAGGACAAATTTAATCCTCTTGGTTTACGCTTGTGACTCAAAAGGTTGATGTTTAGATCTCTCAAGATTATAGAATTTATTGGCATGGTGTGTGTAATTATTTCTAATACCTTTTTTGTTGCTACCTAATGCTGAAAGTTATTTTAACTGAACACCAGGAAGCACTTAGTGTGATAAAGAACAATTATAATTACATCAGGAAATGTGCAAGTGTGATAAAAAAAAATTCTAATTACATTAGGAAATGTGCAGATTGTAACTTGTTATTGTTCTTTTACAGGAAGTGACAGCAGACACGGGTGGGTTACTTGGATATTCATCTGATACTATTATTACTATAATAATAACAAATATTATCTACACTCTGACTATATTAATTAACCCATTCGGATGCAATACAGTCACTGAAGGGCTTTAGAAATTATAATAAGTTTTTTTTGGTTATCTTCAATGAAATAGGCTACTTTACGGTATCTAGAATATCGCACTCCTGCTATCACGTGAGGGATAATGCGAGCCCACTTTTATAGACTGTTAGGTAACGCTAGATAAGAAGGATATGGAGGTGTGTGCTAGTGGTGTCAGCAGTTGCCACATGCAATATTAAGGTTTCACAATTGCTATATTTAATAATAGCATTCTGGTTCATGATTTCCAAGCAGTTATTGTGTCACTATATCACAGGGTCTAAACCTTGACAATAAAGGTATCAAAATATAAATAATTGGTTACCAGGAATATCTTCGTATCTTATTAAAGCTTCCACTCAGCTGCCTCCTACGTCATCCCTCACCTCTCGTGTATAGGTATCCTCCCCACCCTCCTCAAAGCCCCCTTTCTCCCTCAACCCCCCCTTCCTCGCTCAACCCCCCCCCCCCTCCTCAGAACCACTCCCTCCCACCAGTGAATGCTTCGAGCGGAGCTCACTACTAGTGTTTCGAGGTTAGTATCTCAGCCAGCGTTGACAACGCTGGGTGGACCTCGCGGGAGTGTGGCCAGCTGTACATTGCATTCTACGAAACCCATTTTGTGACAGAGATAAGAAACATTTCTCCTCTAGTTATTAAACAAGCCTCACACTAACCATCTTCTCAAAAATTTGCCCACACAAAATGTCAAATCAACTGAATGATAATTTGTGACTTTTGGATGATCCTTACCTCACTTAAGCTTTCCAGACGTCCAAGGAATAGAAGAAAAACCGGCCTGATGTAAAGTAGGTGTAAAATACTGCTCTCCATCATCAACACTCCTAAAATCAGAAACACTATAATTAAAATTTCAATGTTCTGCAACTCTGCACAGTCATCAATACCCAAACACCAGAGTTGCATAACTTAATCAGAAAAGGGTAAGGATCACTTCTGTGCAAGTCAGGGAAAGTCAGGCAAGAAAAGTCCAATGATCAATCAGGGGAGACCAACGTAAGGTCGATAGCTGATAAAATACCATTATGTACATGGAAATGCTTCGGTTTGCCAGTAGTTAGAAGAACCAGGTCTAATTCCTGAATCAACGATCCTAAATTACCCGGAGAGTTACATAGGGCATCACTCTTACAAAGCATAATGCCCATTTAGGTCACCTAGGAGAACAAATGGCCTAGGAAGTTGATGAATAAGGTGATCAAGACTAGCATGTAAGACAGGTACAGAGACTGCTAAGTAAGGGCTACAGAACATGTAATTCCTCTCCAGGTATACCTGAATGGCCACAACCTGTAGACAGAGCTGTACAGAAAAAGATGTGCATGGATTATCTGTGCTGCACAAAATTGCACAGCCACCTCGAAAACCACAGTTTACAAGAGGTAGTGGGTAGGAAGGTGTATAATCCTCTAGGAGCACGAAGAGGCCTGTCTGCGACAACAGTTTTTTGAAGGCAGAAATAGCAGGGGTGAAACTCTGTCAGGAGCAGTTGAAGGTCCTCCCAATTGGCTCTTACACCTCTGACATTCAACTGCAAAGTAACGTTTACTGAACTTGGCATAGTTGATTACTTTATCCCCTTAGAGGCGTGGGATTGCACAGCCCCTGACAAATGAGCAAGTTTGGACTGATGCTTAGGAAGACCCCCTAGAAAGGGAGTGCCCAGCACTTGGAACCCGCACATTATGCTGACCATCTAAAAGCAATTGTGAGGACGAATATGAAAAAATTTTTACAACACCTCTTTTTTGAGTGGGAAGAATAAGTTGCTTGGAAGGCAGTTTACAGGCTGGCCAGAGTGAAGTATGACGGCCAGCGCCACCATCGGAAGCCTCAGAAGTAGATGCAGAGTTTGCAGGACCAGAGTCTTGTGGGGTTGATATCCTGTGTGGCAGAATTGAAGCACCAACAATCCATGCAACTCCATCCCGAAGTGGGAGCCTGACTACTGACGAAACAGCAACTTCACCTTGCACTTGGCTAAACTCCAGAGACTCCATGGCAAGGGGAATAGCAAAGATTTCCTCACAAGGTTAAACAACAATGACGTTAGATGGACGGTCCTCAGGCTCAGAGGAGTCTGAATAACCCCGGTGGCGCTTGCCAGGTGCATGGACAGGGCAGGACAAGGAGACATGTCTACATGGACATCCACCACCACCAGGGAAGTTGGTAAACCCCCAGCCACCGATGTAGGAGTAGATACTCTGTGAGGAGAGCTAGCGAACACCAATCTCACTCCCAGTTCTGGTCTCGAGGATAGCATTCAGCAAATCACCAGATGGAGAAGTGGGTACAGGAATGTGTCTAGGTAACTTCCAAGACACCCAACGGATCTTAGGTGCTCCATAAAGGACAGCAGCACAAGTAACCCCGGGCTGGAAGAAGCGAGTCTAGGCCTTCCTTTTTGCTTCAGGAAATGAAACCTTCACATGTGTACAAATGGTCAAAACCTCCTCCAGACAGCAGGGAGGAGAGATTTGAGAAGATGCAGCATGGGGATTTCCTCAGTGATAGCATGTAAGGGTTGCTGGGCAGTTATCAGTATGGCTTAGCTCACCACAGGAGATGCAAACACCATGAAGACCAGACTGTGCACAGCAGCTAAAGAGGCTAATGTGTTCATACCCCTGACAGTAGAAACACCACTCTGGGTTTGGTATGTACAGCTTCACTGGAAATGAAAAACAAACGAATTTCACAGTTGCTGGCAAGGTCAAATGTCAAGAACAAGTCAGAGCTGGGGACAGAACACCCTCTATTTTCTTCTGCAGGCACTTAACATTTGCTATACGAGATGACTGTGGTTCATCCAACAGCTGCTCCTTGGAGTATCGGAGGAGGTCACGAGAAAAAAAAAAAAAAACACACACACCCTTACATTGGTTAAAGCTGGCATGAGGAACCTGTGAATTGTTTGCACCAGAAACAAAGGTCAGAGGTGGTAATCAGTAGCACTTCTCTGAGGAGGGCACTTCGACAAGGATGATTCCATCCCCATGGGATGAGATTTTAGGTTCTCTGCCACAATCTGACAATATGACATGGTGCAGATCAAGTATGGCGGTACCAAGCACTGACCCTCCCGCAGAAGATTTCAGTACTAGATATTTTGATATCAGTACACAGGTACTGTCTTGTCTGGGCCCATCCGCAGAGCTGTGCCACCTCCCAGTCCCAGCTGGATGCTGAGGGAAAGGAAGATAGTCCCCAGTGATCTGGTAAGGTTCCAGAGTGGCAATACTGAATCGTGATTCTGTGAGGCCAGGGACAGATCCAGAGTTGTCAAAAGAGTTAATATTTATTCCAGTGATGAACTGTAGCAAAAACAATATTTCATTCCCTCATCTCTAAACCCACAACAGAGCACAAGGGGAGGTCATATACAAGGGATAACACCATTGGCGACCCCAGATGTAGTGTGAGAGAATACATAGGTAACCACTGGGGCACCTAGACAAGGGTGGCTCCAGGATGATAGGAGTCTCCAGGCCCCACACTACCCACTTGACCCCAGCCAACAAATGACAAGCCAATTGACCTGGTCAGGCCCTACAAGGCCGTCCATCTAGCCACAATAAGAGACTAAAGAAGTTTGTTCCTAGCTGCAGGGTGCATCATACAGCATACTCCTGTTTCCCAGCATTACGGGATGCCATACACGCCAAACACGTGAGGAGACAACCCCCTCCCCCACAAGATGGAAGAAGGGAAGGGGCGAGCAACATCACCTGCAGGAGGGGTGCTTGGTTCATGAGGCCGATAGATGCGGAACCCTACAAAGGTAGGAACACCTCCAGGGTAGGTGGCACTGCCAGCCACACATCAAACCCCGCCACCATGTAAAG
Source organism: Coenobita brevimanus (assembly GCF_032717465.1). NCBI lineage: Eukaryota > Metazoa > Arthropoda > Malacostraca > Decapoda > Coenobitidae > Coenobita > Coenobita brevimanus. The sequence goes on along the minus strand of NC_137021.1, from coordinate 23,535,516 downwards.
GTGATCCCCCCTCAGCAGGGTGACTTTTGAGAAGCTTTAGAAGATTTGCTAAGATATCGGTGTAGGACGATGCTACTAATGAATTATTGGAGATCTGGAGGAAAAGCATAAAAAATTATGACTCAAGAAGTGTCAGTTAGGAAAAAGCATGGGCTCTCTATTGGAAATGTTTTTGTTTCTTTAACCCTTTAACAGCGGGTGTCATTCCAGAATGACATCGACAAAACTGGACCAAACCGCGGGTGTCATTCTGGAATGTTCGTGAATATTTTGAACACCGCGCGTTTTTCCTGTGCGCAAATTGTCTCACGCAAGAGTAGCTGTTGAGTTCTTTCACGCCAGTCATCCGACACCTCCCTCCTCCCACCCTGAGGGGGCCCCCCCCACCCCTGCCCTGACATGCATCAGTCAGTATCTGTCCAGCTCTGTGCTTGATAATGGCGCTCCGTCCCGACTCATCGTCGCTCGCTTCCTCCTCGCAAATGATTAGTGCTAGTGTGCCTTCGACCTCTACACCGATGAAGGAACTGCTGACAGCGAGGCAGAAGGGGTTGAGCACTCCAGAAATTAGAACAGAGCTGGACAAAACTGTAAGTACAACTCTGGATTGTGGCAGTGAGAGTGATACATTTACAGCAAGTAGTGACGATTTTGCAGTGATTGGTGGTGAACCCTTTAGCATTGACAGTGACAGTGATGAAAGTGAGCGTGTAGTTTCCCCCCCACCACCCCCAACTTACTCTGGGAAAGGGGAGGCGCCTATGGGGAAAATTGGTGTTGCACTTGGGAAGGGAGTGAAGCGCAGACTTACGTCTCCTACACCAGGCCCTAGCAAGCATTTCCCACCACTTTCCCGTTCCCCTAGCCCTATTGCCCTCACATCATCTTCATCTTCTGCCGTGCCCTCTCCTCAGTCTACATCATCTGAGGAATATGATTTCCCAGAGCGTGCACAGCGAGGGAAGGCAGGCCGTGCAGGCCATGCAGGCAGGGTAAGCAGGGCAGGCCGGCCTAGAACAAAGGGGATGCGTGGCAGTTGGAGGGCAAAGCTGGGTGATAAGCGAGGTGATAAGCGGGGAAGAAAGGGTCAAATTTCACCACGCACCAGGTCAGTAACCCTCCCGCCTGCCCCCCGCTCAGTTCCCTCACCTTCGCCACCCCCCCACTCACTACCCCCGCACTCACCCCCCTCCCGCTCGCCTCCTGCCTCACCTCCTGCCTCACCCATTGCCTCACCCATTGCCTCCACCTCAGCTCCTTCTCACGGGGAAACGAGTGCAATGCGACCTGCCACTTCCACTAAACCATGCACAGGGAAAGTTGATGCATTTGTTTGGTCTGACGGTGCAGATTTTCAGCCACACAATCCGCCGTTTGATATGACAAATGCTGGAATACAGCCTGCCTTTCCATGCAACGCAGGAGATGATTTTGTAGACTACTTCCTGGCCTTCATGGATGACGAAATCGTGCAGCATGTCAGCGATGAGACCAATAGATATGCAGCTCAGTGTGCAGCAGAAGGGCTGGGACCTATTGGCTCACCAAAGCAAGTGTCGTGGTTGCCTGTCGGGATCAGAGAGCTGTATGTGTTCTTTGCACTGATGTTCTTGATGCCCCATATCAAGAGACATGAGTTGGAGGAGTACTGGCTCGTGGATGACATTACTTCTATCCCAACATTCGGGAAGTATATGTCACGGGATCGGTTCCGACAGCTGCTAGGATACCTGCACTTCGCTGACAATGGAAACCCTTCCCAAACTGACCCTTTGTGGAAAGTGAGGGATTTTCTCAACAGGATTAGGGATCGATTTATGCGATTTTTCCGTCTTATGCAGAAAGTCGTCATAGACGAATCCCTGGTATTGTTCAGAGGACGTCTCAAATTCATGCAGTACATCCCCAGCAAACGCCACCGCTTTGGGATAAAGTTCTTTGTGCTGTGTGACTGTGAGATGGGATATATCCTTGATTTCGTCATCTACTCTGCAAGCACAATGGACGTGAACAGGAAAGACCCCCTTGGCTTCTCTGGCTCCGTTGTAAAAGTGCTGATGGAGAGGTATTTTGGTGGGAATCATGTGCTGTACACAGACAATTATTACACAGCACCGAAACTCTCCAAATACCTGGCTGAACACGGCATTGGCACTGTTGGCACTGTATGGAGCTATAGGAAAGAGTGGCCAAGTTTCCCAGAAGCATTATCCTCATCCAAGGGAGATGTGCACCTGAAGAAGTCAGACAAGCTTCTGGCGATCAGGTGGCATGACAAGAAGGTCGTGAATATGATCAGCACCATCCACAAGGGGGAATTGCAGAGAACTGGGAAGGTCAGCTACAGGACGGGAGAGCCAATCATGAAGCCTGATGCCGTCATTGATTACAATGTGAACATGAGACTTGTTGATAAGTCTGATATGATGATTGGCGAAATAGACTGTCTCAGGAGAAACACCCGATGGTACAGGAAGGCTTGCCTGCACATGCTCGATATGTGCATGCTCAACGCCTTCATCCTCTACAAGACACAAGTCGGGGGCATAAGGCAACCATCCCTGAGACAGTTCTCCAAGACTGTCGTGCAGCAGCTGCTTGCACGATTTGGTCAGGTGACGGCATTGATCCCGAGGCGACACTCTGACACACAACCTGACCGTCTTGAGTGCCGCAATTACATGAGCCGGCACCAGCTTGTGAAATTGCCTCTTACCGCAGGCGGCAGGTTGTCACAGGGCCACTGCAGAGTATGTCATAACACCACACAGAGGCCTTGGACGAGAAAAATGAGCACACACCAGTGCCAGGAATGCCAAGTCGCTCTCTGTGTGACTCCGTGCTTTGCCGAGTACCACTGTCTGAGTAAATACTGAAAGTGACAGTGATATACAGTGATGCAACAGTGACGTGCTTTACCAATAATTGTATAATGGATAATGTAGTAATAAGGGATATTTTGCCTAGAAAAAAATGTAAATATTGGCCAGTATAATAAGTGATATTGTAATAAGAGGATCTGCAGCACTTGTGTAATTCTGCGGCACTTGTGTAATTCTGTGATGCGACAGTGACGCAATATAGTAATAAGTGCAGTGTAAATATAATGTATATTGCCCAGATTATATGTAAAATAATATTAGAAGTTAGAAATAATGAAAACATCGCCGTTAACCAAACGTCAGTGAGCGGGCGAAGCCGCAGTGAAGAGCGGGCAATTACAGTGCCTTTTACCTACCTCAGTGATCACAGAGTGGGTGTTTATCGTATGTGCAGTGTTCATATATGTTTATATTACTATTATCAGAGAGTGGTTGGCATTTGGTACTGGTGTGTGGGGTGTAAAATAGTGATTTTACACCCCTCACTTCTAACGGCACTGCCCGTCCTGTGAAAGTCAACAAAGTCATGAAACCTACATCAATGGAAAGCTGAAGGTTAGTACTTTCTAATGGTACCTTATTTTTTTCTCTAGCTTTATACTGTGCAGAGTTATTAAGGCTTAAAGGTTTGTTTACATTTGGCTGAACCCCCCGCGGGAGAGGACAGTCAGGCCAAAACAATGCCCGCGGTTAAAGAGTTAATATATTGTGTGAAAAAAGAATGGTGTTTATATATATATATTTTTTTTGAGAGGAAGAAGGAACCAAAGGCTTAGCCTGCAAAACAGTTCCTTCCAAGAGAATAAAACAACAACAAAAACTATACAAAAGAGAGCCAAAATCAAGATCAATTCATTCTGAGATGCCTGGACACTGTGTTCGAAAGACTGGAGATCATGGGAATAGGAAATACAGAGTTGACCTATTGCATAAATGAAGGACTGGGAGCAACGGTTAATTCTTGCATTAGAGAGTTGGAACGAAAAGAGATGAGAGTTTGTTGGTACACCAGTGCTACGCACTGATAATAGGATTGGAGGGATACAAGCAGACAGTTGAGAGGAGCAGTGACCATTGAAGTAGCGATAGAAAAGAGATAAAGAGGCAACAATGTTGCAAAGAGCCAGACATTGAAGGGAGCCAGTAAGAGGAGGAGAGTTGATGAGACGAATAGTCTTTGACTCCACCCTATTGAGAAGAGCTGTATTTGGGGAGCCTCCCCACATGTGAGAGTTGTAATCTAAACAGGGGCGAAAAAAACCGTGTATAAAGTCAACAACTGTGCAGGGGTAAAGAAGGCACAGAGTCAGCTTACCACACCTAATCTCTTGGAAGCAGATTTTACAAGAGATGGAATATGATCTGTCAAAGATAAGTCCTGAGTGAATGAAATCCCAAGCATGTTCAAGGATGATGCAGGATTGAGCTGGATATTATTAAACATTAGTGGGTATAACTGTGGAAGATTTTGATGGGTTGATAGGTGTAAAAACTGAGTCTTTGATGCATTAAGAACAACAATATTAGTTTTACCCCAGTCAGAGATACGAGCCAAGTCACACATTAGGTGTACCATAGCCTCATCCCTTGTTTGTTGAAGTAACTGCTGAGATGGACGTTGCGGAAACCGAATGGAAAAGTGAAGGGTGGAATCATCAGCGTATAAGTGGATAGGGTTAGATGTACAGCTTAGAAGATCATTGATGACTAAAAGGAAGAGAGTTGGAGATAGGACAGAGCCCTGAGGAACACCACATTGATAGATCTAGGACAAGAACGGTGGCTGTCTACAACAGCAGTTGTAGAACGACCAGAAAGGAAGCTATACTGTAAATGAAGGGACGGATAGATGGATAGAAACCGTAAGAGTTCAGTTTGGAAATTAAAGATTAATGCCAGACTCAATCGAAAGCCTTTGAGATGTCAAGTGCAATGGCAAAGTTTTCGCCAAAGTCCCGAAAGGAGGATGACCAGGAGTCTGAAACGAAGGTGAGAAGATCGCCAGTGATGCATCCCTGATGGAACCCTTACTGATGATCAGAAAGAAGGTTGTGATAGGAAAGATGCTTTAAAATTTTTCTGTTAAGAAAAGACTCGAAAACTTTTGAGGCATGATGTTAAAGCAATTGGACGATAGTTAGAGGGTTGGGGATATTCACCCTTCTTTGGGACTGGCTGAATGAGAGCAAACTTCCAGCAAGAAAGAGAGGTACAAGTTGACAGACAAAGGCGAAAGAGTTTACCTAGACAGGGTGTAAACACAGAAGCACAGTTCTTGAAGACAAAAGTAGGGACTCTATCAGGCGCATATACCATGTTCGTACTGAGGACAGTGATGGTAGAAAATACAAACTGAAGAAGCTTTAACGTCAGCCTTGAGATAGTCAGAAAGAGGAAGTGTTGGGGAACAGCAACGGAATCGTCTAAGGTGGAATTGGAGGAGAAAGTCTGAGCAAAGAGGTCTGCTTTATCAGTAGAAGAAATAGCTACAGAGCCATCAGAGTAAAAAAGAGGAGGGAAGGATTATGAGGTAAAGTTGTTAGAAAGGTTTTTGGCAAGATGCCAGAAGAAGCGGGAAGAATTTGATTTGAAGAGTTGAGAGCATTTAGTACAGATGAAATTATTTTTAGCAGAGAGAGGAACAAACTTAACATGATTCCGGGCAGAAACATAAAAAAGATGTGATTCAGGGGTGCATTGGCTCCGGTACCTTTTATAGGCCCTCTCCTTGTTGCGGACAGCATTAGAACAAGCGTGATTAAACCAAGGCTTTTTGCAGTCGTCAGTGGATATGAGAAAGGAATGTACGCTTCCATGCCCGAGAGAATATCCTTCTTAATGTGCAAGGCACACTCAGATGGCTCCTGGCCATGAAAGCAATAATCATTCCAGGGAAAATCAAAGAAGTACTGCCTGAGGGCCTCCCAATCCGCAGCTCCAAAGTGCCACAGAGATGTTTCTTTGGAGGGTCCACAGGCTGTACCAGAGTGTTAGGACAGGTTAAGGTAATAAGGTTACGATTGGAGGAGCCAAACGGAGAGAAAAGATTAATAGTGTAAGCAGAAGGATAAGTTGTAAGGAAGAGGTCAAGTATGTTGAAGCTCTCTCCAAGGCAGTCAGGGATACGGGTAGAGTGCTGTACAAGCTGCTCTAGGTCATTAAGGATATAAAAGATGTAGGCTTGTTCACCAGGTGGATCAGTGAAAGGAAAGAAAAGGAGAGCCAAAGGTGGTGGTGAACACTGAAATTTCCTAGAATGAAGATTTCAGAGAAAGGAGAAATGGATAGAATGTGTTCCATCATAGAAGTAAGATAGTCGAAGAATTTTTGACAGTAGAATTAGGAGATAAGTAAACAACGCAGATATATTTAGTCTGAGAATGATAAGATTGCCGTAGCAAGGGAGTCGAGAATTCAGAAGAATCAAGTTCAGGAACATGAGAGCAAGCTAGGTCGTTGGGTACATATACACAACAGCCACCTTTGGCTTTGAAATGAGTATAGAGAAAGTAGGAAGATACAGAAAAGGGTGTGCTGTCAGTTGCCTCAGACAGCTGATTCTAGATTAAGAAGAGGTGAGGTTTAGAGAAGAGGTGGCGTTCAACAGAGAGTAATTTAGAGGAAAAGCCGCGAATGTTCCAGAAATGAAGAAGTGACTCAGACAATGGTTCCAGGCACATTGAGTCATCACTGGGGGAGAGGCTGTGTTTGAAAAGTTTTCGTGTATGTTCTTAAAAAAATAAAATTAAGCATCTTTCCTATCACAACCTTCCTTCTGATCATTAGTATGGGTTCCGCCAGGGATGCTCCACTGGCGATCTTCACTCCTGACTTTCAGACTCCTGGTCCTCCTCTTTTCGGGACTTTAACGAAAGCTTCCCATTGCACTTGACATCTCAAAGTCTTTCGATCGACTCTGACGCAAATCTTTAATTTCCAAACTGCTTTCTTATGGTTTCTATCTTTCTATCTGTGTATTCATCTCCAGCTTCCCTTCCGGTCTTTCTATACAGTAGCTGCTGTTGTAGACGGTCACCGTTCGTCTGTTAGAGCTATCAATAATGGTGTTCCTTAGGTCTCTGTACTATCACCAGCTCTCTTCCTTTTATTCATCAATGACCTTCTAACCTGTACATCTAACCCTATCCACTCATACACTGATGACTCCACCCTTTACCTCTCCATTCGCTTCCTGCAGCGTCCATCTCAGCTGTTGATTCAACAAACATGGAATGAGGCTATGGCACACCTAATGTCTGACTTGGCCTATATCTTTGATTAGGGTAAAAATAATCTTGTTGTTATTGATGCATCAAAAACCCTCCTCCTACATCTATCAATCTGAAAAAATCTTCCACAGGAGTACTCTTTCATTTTTAACAAAATCCAGCTCAGTCCTACATCATTCTTAAACGTATTTAGGGTTTCATCCTCTCGGGACTTATCTTGGAATGAATATATTACCTCTCTTGTAAAATGTACTTCCAAGAGATTGGGTGAGCTAAGCCGATTGCGTGCCATCTTTAGGCTGCCCCTGTACAGTTGTAGGCTTTATACACGGGTTTTATTCACCTCTGTGTAGAGTACAACTCTCATGTGTGGGGAGGCTCCCTACATACAGCTCGTAACAAGATGGAGTCAAAGGCTTTTCATCTCATTAACTCTCCTCGTCTTACTTGTTCCCTTAAACCTGTTTCTGTTTACTGCATTGTTGGATCTTTATTTTCTCACTCAATTTCAATGGTTACTGCTCCTCTGAACTGTCTGCTTGCATCCCTTAACCATTACAGCCGGCACGTAGCATCTACCTAGCAACAAAACCTCATCTCTTTTCTGTCCAACTCTAATGTAAGAGTTAACTTTATATATATATATATATATATATATATATATATATATATATATATATATATATATATATATATATATATATATATATATATATATATATATATATTGTTACGGAACAGAGAAAGATAATGTACACTTTAAGTGAGAATACTAAAAATCACTACTGTCCCGTAAAGTTTCAGGTTCAAAACAAAAGAGTTAGGTAAAATTACAAGTTAAAGTTTAATGCTCAAACTAACAACAAAACATTCAGGACTCATAAGGATAATGTAATGACAAATAAACAGGTTAAATATATGGTTAACTGCAATAGCCTCTATTAACACGAAATTAGCAAGAGTAAATTTATCTAAGTCAGCCCTGATAAAATGAGATACCAGATAATACTCAGTGAATGCCAGATAAATTATTACAGATACAAACTATTATAAAAAATGACTGACATAAAACCCAACATCAATCGAAAACCTCACTAGGCCTAAGAATTAACCTTATGCTACACAGTACAAGAAAAAATGCAATAACACTTATACTCAAATTACACACAGCTGCTAGATGTTTGGAGATTTCTTGAGCACTCACAATAATAATAACTGTACAGGGGAGGACAGAGATGTGAACAAAATGAGGAGCAGATCTAAGTGGCCATGATGCAGAGACTGAGCTCATTATATAGGGGCCGGCAGAGCTTGATACAACTTGTAAGAAGGACGCGCAAATGAAGCCATGGGGACATAGAGTTGACAATCCCGCTCTGGACAACAGAAAGGACGACTTACTCTACTATAACGGTAGAAGGGGGGGACTGAGGCAGAACACGCTCGTGATCAAACATGCAGCATACTGTGCGTTAAAATTACACAAAGGATGATGAAATCATAGGCTATGTAACAATATATATATATATATATATATATATATATGTATAGATAGATAGATAGATAGATAGATATACTGTATACATATAATCCATATTCAAATATACTCTTTTTCCACACGTATACTTCTTTATCTGCCTTAAAATTATAAAAAAGTTATAGGCATTTTCACGTGTATACGGGGATTAGATTGTAGCACCAGGCGAGCGGTGCAGTATTCCTAAGATGGATGAAAAGCTCATGACAGGGAGAGCTTGAGCTCCTGTTTCATCAGCCTTCGGGACTAGTTGCTGACCACCCCCCTTTGCTGAAATTTGGCAGTGTTTCATTAACAAAGAGACTAGGCCAGCATGCTCTCCAATACAAGTTTCTCAAAACTGTCAGCACCAACCTACATGCACAGTACACACTACAGTTCCTTTTCAAAACTTAAAAAAAAAGAAAAAAAAGAAAAAATGGTGCACCCAAACCATGCCTCGGAGTCCCCAGGGGAGGGGGGGACCATAAATACCCCCACCATCCGCCCCTCTCCCGGTGACGAGTCTATGAGCTGCCTAGAACCACTGTCTGACTCACTTCTTCATTTCTGCAACATTTGCGACCTTTCCTCTAAATTTCTCTGTTGAACACCACCTCTCCTCCTCCAAACCTCACCTTCTCTTCCTTACCAAGACTCAGCTCTCTGAGGCAAATGACAGCAAACTCTTTTCTGTATCCTCCTACTTTCCCTGTATTCATTTCAAAGCCAAAAGTGGCTGTTGTGTACATGTACACAACGACTTATCTTGCTCTCGTGTTCCTGAACTTGATTCTTCTGAATTCTCGACTTTCTGGCTTTGGCCCTCTTGTCATTCTCTGACTAAATATATCTGCACTGTTTATTTATCTCGTAAATCTACTATCAAAATTTCTTTGACTGTCTTACCCTCTGTGATGGAACACATTCTATCCATTGCTCCTTTCCCTGAAATCTTCATTCTACGAGATTTCAATGTTCACCACCACCTTTGGTTCTCCTCTCCCTTCACTGATCCACCTGGTGAACAAGCCTACATCTTTTATATCCTTAATGACCTGCTGTAGAGCAGCTTGAACCACACCCTACCCGTATCCCTGACCACCTTGGAGAGAGCTACAACATGCTTGACCTCTTCCTTACAACTAATCCTTCTGCTTACACTGTTAATCTTTTCTCTCCGTTGGGCTCCTCTAATCATAACCTTATTACCTTAACCTGTCCTATCGTTCAGATACAGCCTGTGGACCCTCCAAAGAAACGTCTCTGTGGCACTTTGGAGCTGCGGATTGGGAGGCCCTCAGGCAGTACTTCTTTGATTTTCCCTGGAATGATTATTGCTTCCATGGGCAGGAGCCATCTGAGTGTGCCTGGCACATTACGGAGGTCATTTTCTCGGGCATGGAAGCATATATTCCTTTCTCATATCCTTTGATGACTGCAAAAAAGCCTTGGTTTAATCACACTTGTTCTAATGCTGTCTGCAACAAGGAGAGGGCCTATAAATGGTACCAGAGCCAATCCACACCTAAATTACATCTTTTTTTATGTTTCTGCCCGGAATCATGTTAAGTCTGTTCTTCGCTCTGCTAAAAATAATTTCATCTGTACTAAATGCTCTCAACTCTTCAGCTCGAATTCTTCCCGCTCCTTCTGGCATCTTGCCAAAAACCTTTCTAACAACTTTACCTCATCATCCTTCCCTCCTCTTTTCTACTCTGATGGCTCTGTAGCTATTTCTTCTACTGATAATGCAGCTCTCTTTGCTCAGACTTTCTTCTCCAATTCCACCTTAGACGATTCTGATGCTGTTCCCCATCACTTCCTCTTTCTGACTATCTCATGACTGACATTATAATTTCTTCAGCTGAAGTGTTTTCTGCCATCATTGGCCTCAATACTAACACGATATATGGGCCTGATGGAGTCCTTCCTGTTGTCCTCAAGTACTGTGCTCCTGTGCTTATACGCTGCTTAGGTAAACTCTTTTCCCTTTGTCTGTCAACTTGTACCTCTCCTTCTTGCTGGAAGTTTGCTCTCATTCAGTCAGTCCCAAGGGTAACCATTCCCAACCCTCTAACTATCGTCCAATTGCTTTAACATCCTGTCTCAAAAGTTTTCGAGTCTATTCATAACAGAAAAATTTTAAAGCATCTTTCCTATCACAACCTTCTTTCTGATAGTCATTATGGGTTACGTCAGGGAAGCTCCACTGGCGATCTTCTCACCTACCTTTCAGACTCCTGGTCATCCTCCTTTCGGGACTTTGGAGAAAAGCTTTGCCATTGCACTTGACATCTCAAAGGCTTCAATATTTACCTTTATCTATAGCATCATTTCTGGTCGTTCTATAGCTACTGTTGTAGAGGACCACCATTCTTCTCCTAGATCTATCAACAGTGATGTTCCTCAGGGCTCTGTCCTATCATCAACTCTCTTCCTTTTATGCATTAATGATCTTCTAAACCGTACATCTAGCACTATCCACTCTTATGCTGATAATTCCACCCTTCACCTTTCCATTCAGTTTCCGCAACGTCCATCTCAGCAGTTACTTCAACAAACAGAGGATGAGGCTATGGCACACCTAATGTCTGACTTGGCTCACATCTCTGACTGGGGGAAAAATAATCTCGTTGTTTTCAGTGATTCAGAGACTCCTTTTTTACACCTATCAATCCATCAAAATCTTCCACAGGAGTACCCACTAATGTTTAATAATATCCAGCTCAATTCTGCTTCATCCTTGAACATGCTTGGGCTTTCATTCACTAGGGATTTATCTTGGAAAGATCATATTGCATCTCTTGTAAAATCTGCTTCCATGAGACTGGGTGTGGTAAGCCGAATCTGTGCCTTGTTTACCCCTGAACGGTTGTAGACTTTATACACGGGTTATTTTCGCCCCTGTTTAGAGTGCAACTCATGTGTAGGGAGGCTCCCCACATACGGCTCTTCTCAATTGCGTGGAGTTAAAGGCTATTTGTCTCATCAGTTGTCCTTTTACTGGCTCCCTTCAGCCTCTGGCTCTTTGCCGCACTGCTGTCTCTTTATCTCTTTTCTGTCGCTACTTCATTGGTCACTGCTCCTCTGTAATGTCTGTTTGCATTCCTCCACCTCTACGACGGGTGTGTAACACCCGTCTAGCAACAAATTCTCATCCCTCTTCTGACCAGCTCTCTAATGCAAGAGTTAATCATTACTCCCGGTCCTTCATTTATGCAACAGGTCAACTCTGGAACTGTCTCCTTCTGTTTGCATTTCCTACTTCCTATTATCTATAGTCTTTCAAACGCAATGTGTCCAGGCATCTCGAAATGAACAGATCTTGAATTTGGCTCCCTTTTGTATTGTTTTTCTTTTTTTCTTGGAAGGAACTGTTTTGCACGCTTAGCCTTTGGTTCCTTCTTCCTCGCATAAAAAAAAAAAAAAAAACTGGGCGATGGAAGGATGGGAATGGTCACCCTTCTTTGCGACAGGCTGAATGAGAACAAACTTCCAGCAAGAAGGAAAGGTGCAAATTGATAGACAAAGGCAAAAGAGTTTACCTAGGCAGGGTGTAAGTGAAGAAGCACAGTTCTCGAAGACAACAGGAGGGACTCCATCAGGCCCATATGCCTTATTAGTAATGAGGCCAGCAAGTGTGTGTGTGTATATATATATATATATATATATATATATATATATATATATATATATATATATATATATATATATATATATATATGAGAATAATCTCAAGGTCGTGAGTTCGACTCTCACCCGACGGCATTACCCCGGCCACCCTTTGCGGGATTAGGGCGTAGGGCTATATATATATATATATATATATATATATATATATATATATATATATATATATATATATCGTTTTCGTTTCGTTTTCGTTTTCGTTTTTTAAGGCTCCAACTTGCTTGCATGTGTCGGCCTTGGTCACCAAATGGTAGCTCTCCATTCTGCACGATCTGTTGCAGCCTCCCTGTTCAGTCCCTTATCCCTGAGGTCACAGTGAATGACCTCGTCCCATGTCTTTCTCTGTCTACCCCTGACAACCCCACCCCCAGAATTAACGCTTCTCACCTTCTGCACCCAGTTATCATCCCCCATCCTCTCCACATGCCCAAACCATCTCAATCTACCTCTCCTCATCACAGTACCAATACACTGCAGTCCCATCCTACCTCTCAACTCTTCCATAGTAAACCCAGCCCCCCCAGGCCTTGCACGCAGGGACGTACTGCACATCCACCTAATCACTGTCATTTCTGTACGTCTGAGCCTGTGAATATCCTTCTCCTTTACTGCCCAGGTCTCACTACCATACAGCATTACACTCCTAACACAGGCTGCTTACAAAGACCCGTTAGCATGTAGGGAGAGTCCTCTCAATATCAGGAGAGGCTGCAGCTCCCTAAACTTCTTCCAACCACTTCTCACTCTAGCCACAGAGCTAACTCCAGCCCTACCTCCAGCACACATGTCTCCCAAATAACAAATCTCTTTCACAAACTCAAGAGACCCAAGTTCAATCCTTTCATGCCTGACACTCTCCACCTGCTCTCCCCGACATGCCGGACACATAAAATCAGCATTATCTCGCAGTCTATCTCTGATACCACTACATCTCTTGCACACCCATTTATCACAAACACTGCACAAGATGGAATTACTTCCCACGCCCTTGTGGCAAACTGCACTTGGCCACTCTCCCTCGTCTTTGACAGTACTGCCACCAGCCCTAGATATCATCACTTTTGTTTTATCTGTATTTACCCTTAAGCCCTTGTGCCCCATACGATCTCTACACTTCCTCTTCTTTCCTCCACCTCCCTTTCCTTCCCTGCAATCAACACCAAATCATCAGCATACAACATCTCCCACGGGAATCCATTTCTGAAGTCACATGAGAGGGCTTCAAGTACCATGATAAACAACACGGGACTCAAAACTGACCCCTGATGCACACTAACATTCACGGAAAACTCATCACTCAAATCTCCATTCACTCTTCCCTGGGTTCGAGCACCCACATACATAGCCATAACCACCCTAAACAGCCACTCCTCCCAGCCAAGCTTTCTCATTGCCCACTTCACCACCTCTCTAGGGACTCTGTCAAAGTCTTTTCCAAATCAACAAAAGCAAAATACACATTCCTTTTCTTCCCAATATATTTTTCATGAAACTGTCGAACAGTGAATATGGCATCAGTGGTCCCCATGCCTGGCATAAACCCAAACTGCATCTTATCAATATTCACTCTTTCTCTAATCATAGCTTCTAGAACTCTCTCCATTACCTTCATTATCTGATCTAAAAGCTTTTTACCTCTATAATTTCCTCTTTCTAGGGCATCACCCTTCCCTTTATACACATTTACAATTACGCTCTTCAACCAGTCATCTGGGAAAACACACTCATATATAATCATATTTATCAGGTCAGTGATTAACCTTACCCCAATATCTCCTGAGGCCTTCAACATTTCGGCAGTCAACCCGGACACACTTTGCGCCCTCCCCACCTGCATCCTGCCCATTGCCTTACTCACAGCAGCAGCGTCAATCAAAGGCCAAGGGCCAAACACTGGATCTGCTGACTACAAACCTTCCCTATCCTAGTCAAACTCCCCATTCAACAACCGGCTATAATCTCTCTCTCTCTCTCTCTCTCTCTCTATCTCTATCTAATCAGCCGTTTGAGTGTCCACTGCAGGACCCGGCCTATCCCGACCGAAATGGGGACGATGCAGCCAATGCATCTGTACCAAGTGGCTTAGGATGTCTGGTAGAGACTGTATGTAGGGCGAGAAGTGCTTGTAAGTTTAATTGTTGTGTTGGAATGGCTTTGGATGTCTGTGGACCAAGTGTAATCGGCCCACGCAAGCCGACTGGGTGCAAACATACTTTACAGTATGTGACTGGTTCAACCACAGCACCCCTTGTGTCCGCCAATGCAGTACGTGGCATGGAGAATGCTCCCAAAGTTTATTACCCTGGCGGGGCGTGAACCCTCTTCTTCAGTGTACGAAAACTCACACTTTACCACTGTACCACAGAGGCTCCATATACAGCATATATATATATAGATAGATAGATAGATAGATAGATATATAGATAGATAGATAGATATAGATATAGATAGATAGATAGATATAGATATAGATAGATAGATAGATAGATAGATATAGATATAGATAGATAGATAGATATAGATATAGATAGATAGATAGATATAGATATAGATATACATAGATATAGATAGATAGATAGATTGATAGATCAGGCATTGCAAGTCCACTAATGATCCAAGGCCTCCTCCAACCTTCTCCATGAATTCCTTGACTGAACCTATCTCTGCCACGTTTTGACTACAAACTTCTCTATCTTATCTCACCACTTCCTGTCTGGTCTTTTTCTGCTACGCTTACAATCCCTTGGAGTCCAGTCAGCCAGCCTCTCGCTCCATCGGCTATTCCTTATTCATGCTACATGACCTGCTTACATCCATTTCTGTTATAGAATATCTTGGACTTTTGTCTGCCCTTTTACCTAGGTTGATCTTTTCTTGTGTATTGAAGATATTCTTAGCACTGACCTTTACATTGTTTTTGAGAACGGATTAGTTAATTTTCCGTGAATTGTGTCAGTTTCCAGGGCTCACAACCATACGTCATCTATCTATCTACATACTTAGGCTGCTTCCCCCAAGGAAAGGGAGGTAGCCGAGACAGGACGACACACTCCCCATTTACTCATCCATTCAAACACATTCATTCGCATCTTAGCCCCAAAGGGGAGAACGGACAGATCTTCACCGCACCACACCGCACAAGGGTCAACTGTGCAATGCAATCAGTGACATCCACAGCAGGGCCCGACAGCAGAACTGGTTTACCCCTGCCACATCATAACAGACCCATCCCCTTACCCGCACCTGACCTGACTAGCTGATCAGGTCATAGCTATAATTATTCATACGTTTTATACTTTTTGTTTCATACTTAATGACAAGATACTTTTCGTGGTGTCTTTATGTTTCCGGAAAGCTTCCTATCCAGTTGTAATGCGTCTTCTTATTTCTTTACCATGGTCTTTCATTAGTTTAAAAATTTGACCCAAGTAATTGTAATCTTCGGCTTCTTTAATAATTTCTTCGTTTATTATGACGACGCTCTTTCGATTAAACGTTAGTTTTACTACGGGTCATTTTTAACCTTACTTTGGGACTTTGTATGTTCAGGTCATTTAACATTTCATGCAATGTCTCTCCTTTGTTTTTTTTTTTTTCTGTGAATCTGACAATGTCATCTGCAGATCCTTAATGGTTTAACTTTTCTCCATCCATATTTACTGCCCTCCTTTCTTTTTCTAGTCTAGCTTCTACGTATGCAGTGAATCATTTTTGTGAAATTGTATCTCCCTGATGCACGCCCTTCTTAATCTTTTAATCATTTCCGAGCTATTAATTAATTAATCTGTAGCAGTTCCCTTTGTGTAAATATTTTCGAACGGTTTTATAAATATCATTTACTGCTTGTTCTCTCAGTGAATTCATAAGTGCTAACTGCTCCACTAAGTAGAAAGCCTTTTGTAATCAAACACACCTAAGCACAGTGCTTTATCATATTCTGTTGTTTTCTCAATTAGTTGATTCATCGTGTCTAGATGATCAGTAGCCATATGCCTGCTCTGGAATTCTGCCTGTTTATGAGGTTGGTTTTCTTCCAAATTTATTGTTTTTCTGTTCATAAGGACTTAGTGAAGAATTTGTAAGTAAGCTAATGGGTTAATGGTTACTCAGATCTTTTGAGTCGCCTTTTTTGTAAATAAAAGAAACTATTGCATTACACCATGGTTTTAGACTTTTCTTCTTTTTTATACGTTGAGTAAATAAGTGGGCGAGCCTTATTTGTCATTCATCATCATCGTCATCATCAGGACCTCCTTTCCTACCCTAGGCCAGAGTGAAGAATGGCAACGCCCAAACAGCCCAGGTTTGCCCAGTCCAAAGGGCTATGCTTTCATTCACTCACCTTTCAAGCCCCGGGTATCCTGGCTCTATCTGATACGCCAGATACGTTCACCACATTCTGTAGCTTCACATAAACGTATCCGATGTTGTCAATCCGGACGCTGTCACGTTAAAATGCGGTGACAGTTCCCTGATCATGCACATCTTCTCACAACATTCATCCAGCCAGATCGGTCTCTTCTCAATCCCCATAGCCTCACCGACTTCCATATATCTCTTCCTCACACACTCATCCACCATATCCCACCACCTTCTCCTTCGCCTACCTCGCCTCCTCCCTTCTTAAGATTGGCTCGGATATACCTTTTTCACCACCTTATTGGTATCCACTCTCTCCATATGACCATACCATCTCAGTACACTCTCTTCGATTCTGGTGTCCACAGACTTCACTCTTCATCTTTCACAAATCACATTATTTCGTATCCAATACAGTCTTTGTACTCCAAATACATTCATTAGCAGTCCCATCTCCACTGCTCTTAATCTTGACTTTTCATTTTCATGCACACCATAGTCTCACATCCAAATGTTAAATTTGGCATTAACACTCCGTCATGTAAGTCTCGTGCAGCTGCAACACTGAAGCCTCAGTTTCTTAACAAGGCCTTCATAGCACCAGCTACTTTCCTTCCTAGTATCTCTCTACTTTCCTCTTCTTTTGCACATTTTACTCTCTTTTCTGTCACTGTACCCACATATTTGAACTTTCTCACCAATTCCAGTCTGTTTCCTTTCAGCGTAACAGCATACTGGGAGTCACTGTGTCTCTCAGTAACTATCACTTTACTCTTTTCGACATTTACTCTCAATGCACAATGCTCACAGACATCAGCAAAACTTTGCAGTAGTCTACCAAGTTCTTGTCCGGTATTTGCAAGTAGTACTGCATCATCAGCATCCAACAAATTTGAGATTTTCCTGTTTTGTACACCCACTAAAAAAATTATCGACATTCATCTATGGTGATAAAATATGAAACACCAAACGAGATGAAAACATACTCTCGAGTTAACGTGCCAGGTTGGTATCCCTGAACTGCTGCGCCTTGGGGCCCATACTGCTAGTGGCATCGGAGGCTTCAGAGCACAGCTTACTGTGAGATTTGTTTAATTTATTAATTATGACTATTTTTACGGTAAGTAAAAATTTAAGTATCAACGCAGCTTTCATAAAAGTTATGAACAATGATGCTGGTGTGTAACTGCAGAATAAATCGCTACCTAAGAAGTATTACGAAAGAACCTTAAGCCATTTAGAATAGGTGCCCTAGGTGCGAGAACTCCGTAGCGTACAACTGGCAGCGCTGCTATTTTGGCGTGGAAATTGCAATTTCTAGCACGCCGAAACATAGCCTAATTTATCATTTTTACATGTATATGAAACTGGCGTTAGCACGTTATCTTGAGCTATTATTTACACTGTTGTGTGTTTTTCAGTGGGGTGAATGCTTACGGAAGATTGCTAAACTACACGCCTATTTCTTTCTACTGAATTAGATTCAGTGGGACTGAAGGTGTTTTGGAATATAGCAATTTCAGGTTAAGGACGGACATAGTAAATTATGAAACTTTTCCTAAGAGAAAATACAATGAGGTCGTATCTACAGGTGAAGTTCATTAGTTTCGTCTTGCGGAATTTTTATATATATTTTTTTAGGCTATCTCTTTTATTTTAACAGCATTATTAATAGGCAATGCTACGGCTCACCGTACTTTTCAGTACATTTCTTTGTGGTTAGTACCATTTTTTTTTATGTAAGGAAGAAGGGACCAAAGGCCAGGACCCCGCAAACCGTTCCTTCCAAGAAAAAAAAAAATACAAAAGAGAGACAAATTCAAGATCTGTTCATTTCAAGATGCCTGGACACACTGCATTTGAAAGGCTGGAGATCACAGGAAGTAGGAAATACAGAGAGAGACAGTACCAGAGTTGACCTGTTGCATAAATGAAGGACTGGGAGTAACGGTTAACTCCTGCATTAGGGAGTTGTGCAGGAATGGGAAGGGAATTTGTTGCTAGAAGGGTGCTACACGCCCTTCGTAGAGGTGGAGGGATGCAAGCAGACAGTTCAGAGGAGCAATGACCATTTAAGCAGCGATAGAAAAGAGATAAAGGTGAAACAGTGCTGCAGTTGTAGTGGTGATCTCTTGTCATAGGTTGAGAGATTGATGATCTGTCCCTGGTTAACCCTAGAACACAAACCCTGGGTGAATTCCACCCGACCCACATGACGTCATTGCCATTGTGTATGGTTCCCTTGCTCCCAGGGTTACCAGTCCTCCAGTAGCTTCATTTGCCAGCCAGTTATGGTAGAGGAAGGATACACCATCACTGTCTGCATGTGGGTCTCTGCTGTAGGCCATGGTTCATATGTGCAAAGGCTGAAAACCAAGTGAACATCGGGTTTCTACCGCGGCAGCAGGGGCATGGCAACCCCTTCAGTGGTGTCCCAAAGGACCTGGGAGGACGTGGGAGGTTTTCTAAAGGCATATGCTGAATTTTTAAGGTGTGTGTGATTTTTTCATGAAACAAGCCAAAATTTCCCTACTTTTAGTCACTATTTTTATTACTCAGTTTCCATAACAAAGTGATGTGATTTTCAATCCTTTCTAATGTTAACTTAAAGTATAAAGCCTAAAGTTCTGTCTAGTACATTTTTATTTATCAAAGCTCTGTATTTAGTATTTTTTTCCAATTTTCCAATTTCGGGTGAAAAACACCCGGAGTTTGTGTTCTAGGATTAAAGTAATGGCGTAGTAGAATCGTTTAAGAAAAACATAGTGCTACGATAGGCTATGGTGCAGGATCATCGGTGTTGATGAGGGTAAAAGACAGGCCCTATAAAAGGCTGGGCTCCAGCTTGAGAAGATATCCAATTAAAACAGGTTTAGTATAAAAAGACAGAAGATTATAAGAATACAGCTGATAACAGAGAACGGATATTAAAGACTGGTACTAAGGAGGGAATAATTAAACTTAAAATTCCTAAAGGGGAAGGATGTAGATGTAAGAACGAACATGAGGCAGCTCAGAGATATGAAACTGTAGCACAGTTCTTTGGAAGCAGATGTGTTTAGCTGATTTTGCCATCAGTCGATTCTTTAACCCGCGCCGTCCCGAGGACGTACTTCCACGTCCTCACGTTTTGTCACAGCTAATCCCGAGGACGTACTTCAACGTCCTGCAATTGCAAGGTTCATAATTTCCACAATTTTCAATTTTCGCGAGTCATTTTTGGTACGTATACACGGGACACCTTCCTCAACAAGATGCCAGGCAGAGACAATGCCTTACCCAGCATGACCTCCTCCCCCCCCTGCATGCCCTTTTCTCAGCAATTCACCTGTTATCAGTGACCTGGCCAGTATAGCCATGTCATGCCACGGTACGAAATTCAGGGCCAGAGTGATTCCCCAATCAATGACAATGTGGAGGACAAACTTTACATAGCATTAGAGGAAGAAACAGTTAGAAATGATGATCAGGTAATGTGGCAAAAAAAGGTCAGGTATTAGTGAGTGAACCAATGCTTATAATGCCTATATTACTGCTTGAAAACCAATATACTCTTGTACTACATATAAGTTCGTAACAGTAAACAAATAAATACCGTTTATGAGTGGTGTGAAATAGTTATCCTCCCATAGAACTCGTTTTCTTTGGTGCCAGCCTGATAGAAAACCCAGTAAGGTAAGGAGGCTCTCCTACCTGTAATGAGTATTTTAAACCTCAGGTGAGCGATTTCTCTATGAATTTTCGATGTTTCTCACCAAAAGCGAAAGTTTTAGCAAAAAAAAAAAAGGTCGAAAATTGCCCGGGATTGGGGGGTACCAGTGGTCGAAAAGTGGCCGGGATGGGGCGGGTTAAATGCTAATGTCGCCTGTCACTGTGCTGTATGTCAGCATGTTAGAAAATCCTATGGTGGTAACCTAGGCTACAGTGAGTGTCAAACAGAATAAATGCACTTTCTGTATTACCTATTGGATAATGCTTTCTTTCCTTTGAGGATTATTCATTATACACATCATTATACACATCATTATTCATTATACACATCATGAAGCTACGGGAGTTATATTATATCTGAAGAGAGACAGACAGACAGACAGACAGACAGACAGACAGAGCAGGCACGGATCTATAGGAGGGGTCCAGGGGGTCTGGATCCTCCCCTGCTCGGGTTTTGTATATAATTCCTTAACCTGTATTCCAGTTGAGTAAAACCAAATTTAAATTGTTACGTGTGCACGCTGTATATTACGGATTGCGAATATAGTTATTTATCTTGTTTTATGTAACAATTCAACAGGACAAAAATGATTAGATTATTATACTTAACCCATTTACCGCGACTACTTGAAGTTTCCTTTGAAACGTATTTTACTTAATGCATATATATAAATGTAACGGACCCTGTGTTGTGTAAATCATACCGATTTAATGCTTCCACCACTATCTTATATATTTCTGGCAATTATCAGTGAATTCGTGCAGGCCATTTTGTAAACAAATAAACAGTTACCCGTGTACTTACTTGCAGGGTGGTTTTCTATTGTTGGTTATGCGACCTCAGAATGTTGTGTATTTTAATGTTGTAGGTAATTTCTAATCTGACATATAATTTAGTTAATACTTTTTTCACAGAAATTTGCTAAAGATAGAGATATTACATTTACAACTTTATTCATTATCGAATCCTCGCAACCTCGAACGTTCATTGTTGACCACTGGGCTCTATAGTATGAAGAGGCTATCTCCGCCGTGGGCGTGTGATTTTGGCCACCATATTCAAACACTAGCACTTAAATTCAAATTCAAATACTTTATGTCCACTCAGCAGTGGTTATTAATAAAGATACACTCGTTGCTTATAAAACAAAAACATATAAGGATTATGATTTTTTTCTGCCTAGTTCAACGAAGTATATCAGGTACATTTAACCAATGAGTTTAAAACAACGCCATAGGTTGCTGCAGTGCAACTTACCCATTATGGCACTATCCATGACATGAAACCGAATTGATAAAGGCTGGAAGAAACATTGAAATATTGCCAAGAGAGTGTGAACAGAAGAGACGAAGACATGAAGAGAAAGACTGGGCATACATGGGCCCTATTTAGTCGCCTCAGTGATGCAAGAATACCGCGGTAGAATCTTCCCGTCCCTCCCAGGGGGCAATAATCTTATGGAATTAGCAACAAGATATATTTCTCACTTGTGAAATGTAATGCCATCTCTCTTTGATGATTTCCTGTACCCATTTTTGGATCCAGAAACTGCAGAGCTGACCATGGCATTATTTATTACGGAATCATCGGTTGTTTTCAAAAACCCAACAAACACCTCAGTTCAAAAACCGTGGCCATCAGGCATATAAATTGCCATCAAATACCCACAACTCGGACTAACCGCAGCCTTCAAATCAATGTAGATGATATCATTCAACGTTTCATCCTCAAAAAGCCACGCCGACTATTTTCTGCACTGTATAGCAAGTAGGCTCCCCAGCTGTGATGAAATATTTATATGAATGGATCTATCCCCATAATTTTAATGATGAGAATAATATATTCTATTTACATGTGTAGCTTTTCATTTCCTTAAATGTATACTTTACCTACTGGTATTTCGGTTACTTTGAAATCTAGTCTGTTATCATATTTTAACAAATACAAGAAAACATATCTGTGCCCGTATATTTTCACATTTCCAGCGAGAAATATTATACTCTCAAATGCAAAGGAAATGCATCTGAGACTCTCAGTATCATTTATATTCTATTATTCCTTAATAGACTAAGAGATCTGTTTATGCAATATATAAAATGTAACTGAGAGCATTAATTTTCACTTTCTAGCTAATATTATTGTATAGTACCATACTTTGAAACGCGAGGAAAATGCATACGAGACTCTCAGATGCACCTTTGTCCTGTTATTCCCTAATGGTCTTTAATTATCTTTTAAAGAGATTTTTCAAGGAAAGATCATTGTCTTACATATATTTATTACCATTTTTACTATATAGGGGAGGTGGTGGCTGAATCAGTGGAGAGGCGGCCTGCAGTCCTAATGGACCCAGGATCGAATCCCGGCTGGGGCAGGGAACATTCTAAGGATTTGAATTTCTGAAAGCAGAATTTCCTGATCTACCAGATGACCCGCCGACATGGCGTAAAAATACCCCCGCTAATACCAATACACCAGTCCTGTATGAGACAGCCCTAGCACGTATTCAATATGGATGGTGGGTGTTAGCGCCGAAGTGGTGACATGTGGAGGTGTAGGAGAACTACTGGGCCTTGGGATAGGTCACTACCCCCGAGAAATAGGCCTTGAAGCCTTTGCCTAGAGTCGGACAAATAATATATATATATATATATATATATATATATATATATATATATATATATATATATATATATATATACTGTATAGAGGCTATACTGAATATCATCTTCATTGTTTAATAAAACTCTCCATAAGCCTCTAAATTGCCTCTAAAGCTGCAAAGGCTAGCTTCGCTCGCCAACCCCCATCCACCTTCACCCTTCCATCATGACCCCCCTCCCATAAAAAATCCTGGATCCGCCCCTGGAGAGAGAGAGAGAGAGAGAGAGAGAGATGAAGGAGGGAGAGACGGAGATACAGAGCTTCTTGTACAGCGGACCCCTTTTATTATAGCTAATCATGTGGCGGACCCTTAATTATAAGTAGATTTCCCTCTTACCCTACCTCTTGAATTTAAAGGTGTTTGTAGGCTATAATATACTAAAAATGTTACTGAATTATTTATTAATGGCTTAACTTGTGTGAAAGGAGGAAATTAAAAGTAAATGAGAATAAGAGTAAAGCGATGAAGTGTACGAGGTTGGTAGATGGTAGGGGGATGAATATAGTTTTGAACGGCGAGTTGCTTGAGGAGATAGAATGTTTTAAATATCTAGGGTCACATGTTGCTGTGGTTGGAAGAATAGATGCAGAAGTGAAGTTTAGAATAAATGAAGTAGGAAAGGTGCTGGGAAGAATGAAAAAGTGTTTAGATGTCGTTCACTTTGAATGGATGTAAAGAGAAGGCTGTATGAGGGTGTTGTGGTACCGACTGCATTATATGGGGCTGAAACATGGAATATGGGTGTAGCAGAGAGGAAAAGTTTGAATGTAATGGAGATGAGGTGTCTGAGGAGTATGTGTGGAGTGACGCGTGTGGATCGGGTGCGGAATGATGAAGTGCGAAGGAGAACTGGAGTTGTTCAGGAGCTGGCTGGTAGAGTTGAGCAGAGGGTGTTGCGATGGTTTGGGCATATGGAGAGAATGGATAATGAGCGATTGGTGAAAAAGATAACTAGATCTGATGTGAGAGGTGTAAGGCTGAGAGGAAGACCACGAATAGGATGGATGGACAGTGTGAAGAGAGCGCTGGATGCGAGAGGGATGTCTGTTGAGCAAGGAAGAGTGGCTGTGCATGACAGAAATAAATGGAGAGAAATTGTGAATGAATAAGTGATGACGCAGCCCTGAGGGGATATTCTCCCTCATTTGGTCTGATCAGCTATTTCAGGTCAGGTGCGGGTAAGGGGATGAGTCTGTTATGATGTGGCAGGGGTAAACCAGCTCTGCTGTCGGGCCCTGCTGCGGATGTCACTAATTGCATTGCACAGTTGACCCTTGTGCGGTATGGTGCGGTGAGGCTCTGTCCGTTCTCACTTTTGGGGCTAAGATGCGAATGAATGTGTTTGAATGGATGAGTAAATGGGGAGTGTGTCGTCCTGTCTCTGCTACCTCCCTTTCCATGGGGGAAGCAGCCTAGGTATATAGATAGATAGATTAACTTGAACATAACTGTTCAAATTTTACTTCACATAACTGTCATTACACTATTCATTTTATAATTGCACGTTTTATCTTATACTCAAATTGGCCTGCGGACCCCTGGGAATATTCCATGGACTCCTGGGGGTCCACGGACCACACTTAAAGAAACACTGATTAAGAGGGAGGGGGAGAATCAGGTGTACCAACTGTTACCGCGTATGTGCCAGTGAGAGTTGCAAGAGGTACCAAAGCAAGGGGTGCCGACAATTACTTTAGTGGGTGTACTTCTGCTCATGTAGCCAACAGTAAATCTGCAACTGTTCCATTTTCTCCCAGAACCTTTCCTCTTCGTATTTTTAAGAGAAGTATTTACTTCGTCTGGTGTTACGTCAGGTATTTTACTTGTGTCAACGAAAAGTTTGCTGTTGGTACTACTGACTTCGATGCATAAAGTTCTTTGTAAAATTCTTTAACTTCCTTCACCATCTTATCTCTGCATCTAATGACGTCACCGTTTTTGTCTTTCAGGGATAATAATTTGTTGCTTTCCTAATGGCGGATCGGGGCGCCTATCATCCACTCACTCAATGTAGGGATGCTTTATGGTCTCTACTCTGAATGACATGCCAAATGGTTTTCGTTACCCAGGAAACCATTTATTATGCTGGGTGGTAACCATATATCCGGGGTTTTTGTCCGGGTTATGTGTCCCCCAAAATCCCCTATCTAAAATCACTTAATCATGGCAGTTCATTTGGACAGCCTTGGAGGGACCAATACCCGACCAGGACCCCAACAAAATGGGTAGATTTGCATGACCATGTGGAATGTGAGAGGTGTGAATGAGGAGAGCAAGAGAGTGGAAGTAGTGAATGTGTTCAAGAGTGCAAGATATGCCGTGATGGCATTGTGTGAAACAAAGATGAAAGGGTGTGAAGTGGCGGAGTGGGAGGGTGTGGAATGTGTAAAATCAGGCATGAATGGGTGAGGTAGATGCCAGGAAGGAGTTCCTTTGTTCATGAATGAGGTGTGACAGAGTGGAATAAGAGATTACAAATGTGTCAGCTCGAGGTGTATGTATGTCAGCCTCAAGTCTGAGAAGGTGAAAGTGGTGGTGATTGTAGCATATGCACCCTGTGAGGACAAGAGTGAGAGAGAGAGAATGACAGGTTTGGGATGAGCTGGATGAAACAGTGGGAGAAATGTCCATTAGCTATAAAGTGATTGTAAAGAGTGATATGAATGGAAGAGTAGGCACTGGTCCAGAGGATGACATAATGGGTTGTAATGGAGTACCGGGAGAAAATGGTAATGGGAAGCAACTGAAGGATATGCGTCAAGAAAGGAGGTTGTGCCATTGTAACTCGTATTTCAAACACAAAGATGCACATAAATATACATCATACAGAGGGAACGGGGATCGTCTTCAAAGGAGCCTGATTGATTACATACTCGTGGAGAGGTCGATGCTGGGAATGGTTGCTGTTACGAGGGCCATGAGAGGAAGATGTAGAAGTCTGTCAGATCACATGATTGTTTTATCCAAGATCAAGCTGAAAGGAGAGAGGTGGACCAGGAGAGAGAGGAGCAGTTAAAGAGAAAGACTGAAAGGTGAGAAACTGAGGATCAAAGAAATGGCAGACGAATACAGGACCAAATTAGGGGAGGAGTTAGAATCAGTGAACTGGAATGAAATGGATCTGGACAGCCTGTGGAATGCATATAGGGATTCCTTAGTTAAAAATGCTAAAGCAGTGTGTGATGAGGCAAGAGAAACAACAGAGATAACAGGTATGGCATGGTGGGATGAAGAAGTTAAGAGGGCAATGGAGGAAAAAAGGAAGAAGTGGATAGAAGTGGATAGAGTGGTTAAGGTCAGGGGTTCAATTGAAATAACGGAAAATATTGAGAGCAAGAAGCACGTAAAGAGACCAGTGAAGAGGAAAAAGAAGGAGGTAAATGATGATCTAGGAAGAATAATGAATGCAAACTACTCTGACAATAGGAAGTTATTCTTGGAAGAGATGCGAAACTGTAGAAGTGAAGGTGGAAAGAAATGTGAAGGCGTGAAGGATGTAGGTGATAGTTAACCCACTAGGATGAAGTAAGGGCCAGATGGAAAGAATATTTTGAAGGCCTGGTGAATGGGAACAGAGAGAGCAGAGCAGCTGTAAACATGGTTGGTTTTGGGGGTGTACAGAGAAAGAATGCAGTGCCAGGGAACGTGACACTTGCACAGGTGAAGAGCGCTGTGAAGCAGATGAAAAATGAGAAAGCAGCTGGGGTTAATGAGGTGTATGCAGAGATGATTAAGTGTAGTGGAGAGAGGGGAATGAAGTGCTTGTTGGAGATATGTATGAAGGCATGGATGAGTGAAACTGTGCCAGGAGAGTGGAAAAAGGCTGGGATTGTACCCCTGTAAAAAAATAAAGGTGAGTGAAGTGAGTGCAACAATTATCGTGGCATAAGTTTATTGAGTGTGGTAGGGATGGTGTATGGAAGAATTATTACAGTAATCCCTGTAATACCAAGATGCTCAATACCCATACACCTCAATTCCCAGACATTTTGGGCCCGGGCCTTCAGAACCCCAAAATGGCCAAATAATGTAAAACACACACACACAAAAAAAAAAAAATCCTACATTTTTTCAACTGTATTTTGACCTTGGCGCTCAGTGCCAAAAAGCTGTGTTTTGCTGCCTAGTTCTGCCAACATCCAGTGGGGTGATGCTGTCTCCTCCCAATTTCCCGCCTACCCATCATTGTGAGTGCATGCTCGTCCATATGGCCGCCCACTTGCTCACTTTTGTGGTGGTGCCCTACCTGTTGCAGGCCCTGTTGTTCCTCTGCTGCCTCTTACTCGTGTGTGACGATGGGCTTGCTGCCCGAGAAGAGGAAACAAGTGGTTCTGACTCTGGGGAAGAAAAAGGAGATATTGGACAAGGTGGACACGGCATGGTCAACGTCCCACATCCTACGAGAATTCAGCCTGGCCTGCTCTACTTTGTTTGATATCAAGAAATCTCAGGACAAATTCACCCAGTACACGGCTGACTTTGCATCGAAGACCAAATGCAATGTGCAGAGGTAGGTTATGTACCCTCCCAGGTTTGCAAAAATCGACCACTCAACGCTGATTTGGTATCATCAACAACGTGCTGCTGGTGTGCTGGTGTGTGGTACGGAGTTAAAGGCTGCTGCCAAGAAGTTCGCATGGCTACACGATACCCCAGACTTCAAGGCATCCGAAGGTTGGCTCTTCGCTTTCAACTTATGGCATGGACTTACCAACTGTAAGGCCCATGGCGAAGCTCTGGACGCCAACAAGGAGAGAGCAGAGGAGTTTCGGCAGAAGGTGAAGGGCTTGATCGACAGGGAGGGCCTCACTCTTGGTCAAGTCTACAACACTGATGAAACTGGTCTATTCTATCGCTTGTTGCAACAAACACTCTATGAGAGGAGACAGAGAAGTGTGTACCCGGCTGCAAGCTTTCCAAGCAACGGGTATCTGCCTTGTGTTGCACCAAGGCTAACACCATGCATAAGCTCAAGCCCGTTATTGTTGGCTGTGCAAAGCAACCTTGGTGCCTTTGTGGGGTGATGGATGTCCTTCCTGTCATATGGTACCATTCTGTGAAGGCTTGGTTCACAGCCAAGATCTTCAAAGATGAACACACTGGGAATCCCACGCGACCAGATAAAGGTTCTCCTTCTCTTGGACAGTGTACCTGCACATCTGTCTGACAAGGAGTTGGTGGCTGAGAATGGCCAGATTAGGTGCTTGTTTTTGCCCCGTAATACAGCTGCTCTCATTCAACCAATGCACCAAGGAATAATCGTGGCAACGAAGAGGCTGTACTGTTCCTTGATGAGGTGATGGTTGTTCTTGAGGATAAGGACAGGTGCAGGGGGAGATGGGACATGCGAGGCCAGTGGATTGTGGAAAACCTTCACTGCTACAACCTCAAGTCAGCCATCAATAACTGGACCAGTGTATGGAGGGAAGTCTCTGTCAAGACTCTGGAAAGTGATTGATCTTGTCTGTTTCTCAGAGCCGATTTGGTGCATGACTTTCTAGGTTTTGACATGGATGACTTCCATGCACGTCTTCGTGCGGCTGGTGACGAGGTGGATGTGGATGAAGTGCATGAGTGGTTGGATGGTGACGAGGGCGATCCTGGGTATCAGTCATGTCTGATATCGATTTCGCATCTTCAGTTGCAGGTACAAGTACCCAGCTTGAAGAGTTGGACGAGGACATCAAGGATGATCCCCAAGCTGAGCGCACTCCGGGAACATGTTGAGTTCATTCTGGACTACCTTGAACACCTGGACTGTGACCGGGAGATGGGGCCCTTGGGACTTGCGGAGGAAGTGCATGCTTTTAGGGAACACATCATCAATCGCCAGAATCGCTGTTCCTTACGTCAATCAATCAATGACAGTTTCTTCAGGCCCATGACCCCGGCTGTGCCCAGCCCTGGCTCCACAACACTGCCTCCCCAAGACAGGCCTTCCACCTCTGAGCCACAGCCCAGTACATCGGCCATAGTGGAGTTGCCACTGGACATGAGTTTGCGCCTATCTTTGGAGTCATCTCCAGTGAGTAGTCCATCACCACATCTCGGCGATGTGTGCCTCGGCCGCTTGCAACGTCTACTCTCGGACTCTGACAGTGAATAAACAGCAAAAACTCGTCACTAAACCTCACGGATTTTACAGTGTTATGCAGTGTTAAGAACAGAATATGCAGTGTTAAAAAATTAGAATTCCGAGTGCAAAGGCTTAAGTGCAAAGGCTTAAGTGCAGAGTGCTACTGTACACTGGTGAGTTTCAAGTGCAGAGCAAGTAAGAAAAGAATGTGCAGCATTAAGAAATTAGAATTCAGAGTGCAAAGGCTTAAGAGCAGAGTGCAACACTGGTGAGTTTCAAGTCCAGCACAAGTAAGAAAAGAATGTGCAGTGTTAAGAAACTAGAATTCAGATTGCAAAGGATTAAGTGCAGTGCAACATTAGATTACTGTACATGCTTTAGATGCACCTTCATACTGTCACAATATGAGACGAGGTGGGTTATTCTTAACCCCTTAACCGTGGGGCGTCACTTTCGTGATGCTTGGGAGCAAGGGATCATACCGCGGGGCATTGCTTTTGTGATTCTGTGTTATTTTGAATTCACCTGGGCTTCCAAGTGGGGGCTTGTATCATCTATCAGTACTGCCAATGTCCAACACTAGTCAGCACTCCTAATCTCATCTGTACTCCCATCCATTGTTGACAATTTAGCCATTTCTTCCCGTTCTTGACTCCCCTCCCTACCCCCCCTCCATTACCCTATCCTCTCGCCTGCCCGGCCATGCTACGCTAAGTAGATCTTCCCTGGAATTTTTCACTGATTTCATCCATTGAAATAAGCCCTATGTCGTATTCTTATACCAAATAATATATACAAGAAAGAAATAAGGTAAGTGAGAGTGCCATACACCTGGAATTGGCTAATTATCACCTGACAACACCTCACGTGCACTCGTTCGCTAATTTTCGCTTTTTTTTTCCCTTTGAAATATGCCGTATAATCTATTTTCGTAATAAATATACATGTAAGGAGGGAAGGGAGAAGCCTAAGTGATATTTACATTCACCTGGAACTACCTAATTTATAATGTATTGTCTAGATTTCCTGCCAATCATATCAGTGCTACACAAAGCTGTTTCAAGATTTAACATTGGTAGCTCTGATTATATATCTCCTAAGTAGGCCTCTAATCTATTTTCGTAATAAATATACATGTAAGGAGGGAAGGGAGAAGCCTAAGTGATATTTACATTCACCTGGAACTACCAAATTTATAATGTATTGTCTAGATTTCCTGCCAATCATATCAGTGCTAGACTTAGCTGATTCAAGAACCAATATTGGTAACTCTGAATAACCCCTAAACAGGCCTCCAGGCTGGCCCTGCGTTATCATTTTACTCTCATCTTCCGAAGTGAGGGGACGTATGTTTCTTCTTGCTGACTTCAAGGCCTTTTTTCACCCCCATGCAAATGGCTCTGTGACCTTTACCCCCTACTAAACCTCGTGTGGAAAGAGGTAAAGGGCTGACAATTGATAAAAGAGTGACTACGATCTTTCTATTGAGTAAAACAGTGCAAGTGGAATTGTAAATAATGTGTAAATAATGTGTAAACAGCAAGTGAAAGTAATGAATGTAAATATACGTGAACAATGGAAAATAGTTTTATAAGTTATTTCAAGTGACAGTGCACAACACAGTGTAAATAAAATAGAAATGTAAATAACGTAAATAAAATAGAGAACGTAAATAGAAATGTAAATGAGTAGTATTATAAGAATACGAGTATATACCCTAGGAGTAATGAAAGTGAAAGTTTCACTCTAGCATGTCTGAATGCTATGAGTTATGAGAGTGAAGATGAAAGTGACATTCACTCTCAATGCCAGTATACAGGACGAGAAAGTGAATGCTACATATTTTACTGAAAGAAATTGAATCCCTACAGTGACAATAAACTAATACTACTGAAGGAAACTTATGGATAAAGACTGTAGATATATATAAGTGTTATATAGTAATAGAAATATAAAGTGTGAGGGGTTTTATGAATAATAAATGACAGAGTAACAAAAGCGAACTAGTGCCAGTGCGACGATCAGACGCGCTCGAAATTTCCATTGCTTTCACAGTGTTTTTTTTTTTAGTATGGATCCCAAACTACTTGAAAATTGTAGAATAGTGTTTATAGTGTTTGTATCTGGCTGTGGTAATCATATTATGGGTTGTCGGGAAGTGTAAAGTGGAGACTTCGTTACCCTACTTCAGAGGTCTCCACAAGTCCTACGGTAACCGACGAAGGCTCAACAATCATTCCAGGAGAAAGCTGAAGGTATGTGCCGTAAGCATATTTAATTTTATTATTCTAGGACTAATAACTGATTTTTGGCAAATATTTTTTGAGAGTCTGTCGGAGCCCAAATAACCCCGCGGCACATGCAAGTCATTGGTAACAAGCTCGCGGTGTAGGGGTTAATGACGGCCACAGACATAATGTAAGTACCCTGGATACTGCTAAATAATTTCCATACTCACCTCTACATCCTCATTCTCTAGTTCCTTTTCATTTAGTTCATGCTTTCTGTCCCTTATTTGTAGTGGGGGTGCTCACCATCCACTCACTGGATGTAGTGCTGCTTTCTCAGGTGTCTGCCCATTCCTCTCCTCCATCCTTCTTTCCTTCCATCCTCTTCTGTCTTTCTTTCCTTCAGTTATTCCTCGTCCTTCTGCCTATGGGTGACTTTACACTAGTGATGTATTGGATACCAAATTTTAGAGCTCCGCGGTTTGGAGGTGGAGCCGGATATCTATTTCTCATAAAATGCGGTTGCGGAAAAACTGCGGATGTTAAGATATTAATTTTTGTGGACGCGGACACAACTACGGATTGTTTTTACCTCCATGTCCTCGGTTGCGGACGCGGACGCGGATTTTTTTTTACACATATTACAGTACATTATTCAGTTGTACAAAGAGAGAGAGGAGAGAAAGAAAGAAGATAAAAGCGAAAAATAAATTAAAGAGATATAATAAAGAAGAGAAGAATGTATATCTTTTGATAAATTAATAACTTTAAAGAAATAACAAAACTCTTGTCATACTATGAAATAGTTTTGGCTTTAGTCCAGATATGCCTATACAGTATATTAACATAGCATGTGTAACTATTGCGACAGATAGATAGATAGAGAGATAGAGATAGATAGATAGAGATAGAGAGAGAGAGAGAGAGAGAGAGAGAGAGAGAGAGGAACAATTAGAGATGATGGAAGGAAGGGAACTGATAGAGAAAAAAAAAAAAAAAAAAGGGAAGAGGAACTGGCAGCTGAGAGGAACGGAGAGGAGAGTTGTGGATGAAAAGGAGAGAGGAAAAAGAATTATGACAAAATGAGAAAGGATAAATATTGGATGGGTGGAGATCAGCAACCTCTGCGGTTCTTTGACGCGGAGGCGGATTATTATGCGGAGCTTTTATTATCTGAAAACGCGGTGGCGGATAATGATGTGGAGCTTTTGTTGTCTGAAGACGTGGACGCAGATAGTAATGCAGACATTATTTTCACTGCGAAGGCTTCTCGAAGGCAGAGGTGGAGGCGAATATCCGATACATCACTACTTGACACTCCCTTTTCTGTCTTCCTTTCCTTCATTCTTTCCTCTTCCTTCTGCCTGTGGCTGACTTTACACTGAGTGACAAGCCAAATGGTTTCCTGTACACCAGGAAACCATTTACTATGCTGGGTGGTAACCATATAACCAAATATTGGTGCCTGGTGGTTTAGTGGGTAATTACTGCACTCCAATCGGATTGAGCCAGTGAAGGTTTATATCCAAGGGATGGTTGGGGTTTATTGCTCACGTAATGCCACTCAGGGATGAGTGAGGCTGGTCATTCTCATCTTAAATATCAGGACCAACTACCTAGCCCTGGGCTCCTATGCTCCTCATGGGGCAATGTACGATTGGATGATGGATGGATGGATGGGTCTTAAATAGGTGCTATACATGTCCGGTAGGGAGTTATATAGGTAGTTTTCTGAGTTAGGTTGGGATAGGGTCCAAAAGGTCCTGTCCAGGAGGCATTTTCCCAATTCCTGGACAAACCTAATTTCCAGACATACCTTTGGCTCTATTTCATCGGATATTGGAGGGATTACTGTATGGAGAAAGTAAGATATATCAGAAGTCTAGTGAGTGATGAACAGGGTGGCTTTAGGAGTGGCAGAGAATGTGTGGTCAAATAGCTGCAGTGAGACAGATAGTGGAGAAAGCTTGTGAGAAAGACTATAAGGTGTTAATGGCAATAATGGATCTGGAAAAACAAATGACAATGTACTCAGAGAAGGATTGTGGATTTTTTTGCATATGTACGATGTAGATGATAAGTTACTAGGTGCCATCAAATTTTTTATGATGGTAGTGAAGCATGTGTAAGGGCTAACCCTTCACATCCCAACCGATTTTGCACCTCCGATACCCCCCATCCCGAGCTATTTTGGAAAAAAAATTTTTGGCTAAAACCTCCGCTTTTGGTGAGAAACATCAAAAATTCATAGAGAAATCACTCACCTGAGATTTAAAATACTCAATACAGGTAGCAGTACCTTCTTACCTTACTGGGATTTCTATCAGGCTGGCTCCAAAGAAAACGAGTTCTATGGGAGGGTAACTATTCCACACCACTCATTAACGGTATTTATTTATCTATTTGGTACGAATTTATATGTAGTACGAGAGTATATTGGTTTTCAAGCAGTAATATAGGCATTATAAGCATTGTTTCATTCACTAACTCATCAACATACCTGACCTTTTTTGGCGTCATTACCTGATCATTGTTTCTGACTGTTTCTGCCTCTAATGCTATGTAAACTTTGTCCTCCACATTGTCATCGATTGGGGAATCACTCTGGCCCTGAATATCTTTATTGGCCAGGTCACTGGTAACAGGTGAATTGCCGAGACAATAGCGTGTTGGGGGGGGGAGGTTATGCGGTGTAAGGCATTGTCTCTGCCTGGCATCTTGTAGAGGAACACAGGAAGGTGTCCCGTGTATACGTACCAAAAATCACGCTCGAAAATTGAAAATTGTGCAAATTATGAACCTTGCAATTGCGCAATGTACCAGTACGTCATCGGGACTGGCAGTTACATACTGTTGCAACGTACCCATACGTCGACGGGACGCCTTGGGTTAATGGTCATCTAAGTGAATGGTGCATGATCGTTGTGGGTGTGGGACAAGGTTGTGTGATGTCCCCATGATTGTTCAATATATATATGGATGTGGTGATGAGAGAAGTAAAAACACGAGTAATGGGGAAGGGGATGGCGTTGGTGATAAATGGTGATCGATGAAATATCTCAAATTTGTTGTATGTTGATGATGCAGCATTTCTTGCAAGTACCGGACAAGAACTTGGTAGACTAGTGCAGAGTTCTGCTGATGTCTGTGAGCGTCGTGCCTTGAAAGTAAATGTAGAAAGAAGTAAACTGATGGTTACTGGGAGAGAAGGTGACTCCAAGTGCGATGTTACAGTGATTGGAGAGACTGGAATAGGTGAGAGAGTTCAAATACCTGGGTAGAGTGATAGAAAAGAGAGGAAAATGTGCAAAAAAGTTGAAAGTAGAGTAACACAAGGAGGGATTGTAGTTGATGCAATGAAGGCCTTGATAAGAAACAGAGGCTTGAGTGTTGCAGCTGCATGAGACTTACATGAAGGAGTGTTAGTGCCAAATTTTACATCTGGATGGAAGACTATGGTGTGGCATGAAAATAACGAGTCAGGAGTGAGAGCAGTGGAGATGAGACTGCTGAGGAATATATGTGGAGTACAGAGAGTGGATAGGATAGGAAATAATGTGATTCATGAAAGATATGTAGTGAGGAAGTCTGTGGACACCAGGATCGAAGAGAGTGTAGCGTACTGAGATGATATGGTCATGTGGAGAGAATGGATAACAATAGAGTGGTGAAAACGTATATCTGAGCGAATCAGAAGGAGGGACAGGGTGAGGTAGGCCAAGGAGAAGGTGATGGGATATAGTGGACGAGTGTGTGAGGAAGAGAGGTTTGGATGTTGGTGAGGCTACGGGACTGACAAGAGATCAAGCTTGCGGGACGAATATTGTGAGGAGAAGCAAATAATCATGGATTTGGCACCCTTTTTTAATGTGACAGCATCCGGATTGACTCTATCAGAGACTTCTTTGTGACGCTACAGAACGTGGTGAATGTTTTTTAGCGTATCAGAGCCAGGATTCAGGGGGCTTGAATAGTGAGTGAATAGAAGCGTTTTCCATTGCACTGGGCAAATTTGGGCTCTCTGGACATTGCTACTCCTCACCCTACCCTTGGCTGGGAAAGGAGGTACAGATAATGATGATGATGCCTTCCTTGTTTCAGTTTACTTCAAACCTGTTCTCTGGCTTTTTATTTTTTGATGGATTCTTTGATTTGATGATCCATGTTTCTCATTCTTTTTCTTCTCTATCAGTTGTTTTTAAGCTTGTTTAATTCCGCTCGTTCTATTTCATCTTTGTTTTTACTTTCCTTTCCTTCCTTCTGATCGTGAGCTTGAGTGAATTTTCTGAATACTTCTTGGCTTTGGTTGTATTAGCCTTCCCTACTACCTCTGCTAATTCTCTTTACACTTTTGTTAGTCTTAATTAACTCATAAAAGTCACACTCTGCATTTCTTAGAGCACGAAACCTGTTTTTTAATTCTTACTGAAAGGTTGCTTCGTTTTCTGTCTATCTATTACTAGACGCTGTCACGGGGTTTTTATAATAACACAGTAATTTTGAAATATATGGTTAAATGTTATTTAAATTGATATTAATATTCAATAATATTAAAGAGCAGGGACAATGATTGTCTTGCTAAATCGTGCAACGATTCTCTAAGAACGAGAATTTAAAAACTTTCTCAACAGTACACAGCAGAGACTAATTACTCACAGTTGCTGAATTACTGTACTGTTAGCCTCTGGAGAAAGTTACTTCACCCCTGACAATAAATAACTAATACTAATAATAATATCAGGCTCTTGCTGATGCTTTAACTCCTATCTGGCACACCGGATTTTAAGTTAATACAACAAGACTGGTCTAAGTACCAGTTATGAAAGCAAACGTTTATGCAAGCTAGGAGCTATATGGAAAATAAGCTAAATTTGGAGAAATGAAACAAGATTTTACTTTACATTGAGCTCAAGAAAAAGAACTGTTAAATTTATTAATCACAAAAATAAATTTAACGTTACAATTCAAATCGAATTAATGAGACGCACTCACTCACTCACACAAAAGCTAAATACTTACGCCTAGGAAAAACACCTTAACTAAGCTCTTAAAACTAGGATTATACAAAAGGAAATACCGGTCGATGAATGCTATGTATCACCCGGGGGGTGGGAGGACTGGATTAACTGTGAAGTGGAGTTTGGGTACTAGCTGACCTCTCACACTGCTGACACAGGACCTCTCTCCATCACAGCAAACACTAGACTGAATTCAAATGCATTGTATGGGCAGGACGCACAAGCCACCGGAAGAGGGCGTGGCTAACGGTTTAGGCAAGCAGAGGCAAACGATAAAGAAACAATTGTATCGCTCAGTAGAGCACTTAGTGACGTGCATTAAATCGGTCACTTTTGAAAGTGACGAATGTTTTGAAAAGTATACTCCGAAATGGAGGGAGAAACGGTTAGCTGAGCGATACACAGTGAGTTTTCCGCTAATAGTTCGTGGCTTCTCACAAAAAGGTAATGTCGCGAATTTGATTCGTGACATTACGCCCCTACAAAATTAAATTTTTTCCTTATGGGAAATAATTTTTGTATATATATATATATATATATATATATATATATATATATATATATATATATATGTACACATCCTAAGTCATTCACACAAGATTCACACTGTGGTGTGTGTGCTATCCTGCTACAGGAGAAAGTCGCAGTCGCCAGTGAGCGAAAAAACCTCGTATTTACGTTAATAGAAGCAAGCTTGAGGGAAAAACTCCGTGACGACGGTGAAAATCCTGTACTCAGGTCAAACTGAGCAAAAATTCGCTACATTTACACTGACAACTAATTGTTGTGTAGCGAGGTGTATGTAATACACGGTGTGGGTGTGACAGTTGTAGTGTAACTGTACCTACGTGTAAAATGACACAGTAAATAATATGGCGACGACAAAGGCAGAGGAGAAGAGGCGGCAGCGTGCGGCAGACGATCAGCTGGTCCGCATAGCAAAACTGCTACACCCATTGCTGAACCTGCAAAACCAATTAAGGTGGAGCATCAAAAGTGTCAATGAGACAAAATTCTTATTACGTTACAATTACTCTCTCTGCCTAGCAATCAGTACATGCTACGAAAAGTACACTCGAGGTCGCCATTAATTTTAGCACACGATTAGTGTCAGCAAGTTGAGAATCCTTGTGCAAACTCGGGTCTTCCATAGCCTCGAACTGCACACGGGTCCTCAACCTGTGCCTTAACCTACAGTTCTTATATTAATATCGGGGAGCTGAGAATCCTTGTGCAAACTTGGGTCTTCCATAGCCTCAAGTCGCCTCTGCGGAATTCTCACTTCCCCCTTAACCTACAGTACTTATATTAGTATCGGGAAGCTGAGAATCCTTGTGCAAACTTGGGTCTTCCATAGCCTCAAGTCGCCTCTGCGGAGTTCTCACTTCCCCCTTAACCTACAGTACTTATATTTGTATCGGGGAGCTGAGAATCCTTGTGCAAACTTGGGTCTTCCATAGCCTCAAGTCGCCTCTGCGGAGTTCTCTCTCGAACTTCCCCCTTAACCTACAATACAATACTTATATTAGTACCGGGAAGCTGAGAATCCTTGTGCAAACTTGGGTCTTCCATAGCCTCAAGTCGCCTCTGCAGAGTTCTCTCTCGAACTTCCCCCTTAACCTACAATACTTATATTAGTATCGGGAAGCTGAGAATCCTTGTGCAAACTTGGGTCTTCCATAGCCTCAAGTCGCCTCTCAACTTCCTCCTTAACTTACTGTACATAATATGCATGTACAGGCCCTGGACATACTGTGTCCTGTGGGGCCAATGGGCGAGACGTCAGGTCTGCACCCACTTCACCACTACCCTGTCTCTCAACTGTCTCAGAGACTACGGGTGTGGTTACAAATGGCACAGGAAGGGCATGTCCCTGATTAGTGGTGATACTTTGGCACACACTGCAGGAACGGACAAAACTATCTATGTCCCGTCCCATCCCTGGCCAGAAAAAGTCAGCTTGGATACGGCCCTGGGTCTTCCTTTTGCCCATGTGACCTCCTGAGGCTGAACAATGACCCCATTGTAACACTGCTAGACGGTACTTGGCGGGAACGACAAACTGCAGTCGAACCTCGCCCTCGGGTGTTCGTGACTCACGGTAGAGCCGTCCTTGTTTACGAAGGAACTTGGCTCGACCTCCCCATGAATACTTACTCACTCGACCCTTTTGTTTGTTCCGCACGGTAGCAAGTGTCGGGTCAGAATGTTGTTCTTGTACAACAAGTTGACTACACATCAGATCTTGCGGCGATTCAACGATCACTGGGGTGACACAGTCTGGAGCCTCAGCCATGGCTCGTGTTACCGCAGCAGCCGAAGTCTGAGTACCGTCATCGGAGCAACTATCCTTGACTCCATTAATATTTCCAATGATGAGGTCAAATAAAGGTTCTGGCATGACAACTGCAAGTGTCGTACCAGTATAAAATGGAGATGCCACCTGGATACGTGCCTCAGGGAACAATCTCACTGATCCATCAATATGGTTTGCATGGATCGATCGACCTGTATACTGCTCAGGCCGAACTAAACTCTGCTTGACAGAGCAACCTGAGGAACCATTGTCTCTCAGGACCTTCACAGGAATGTCTCCCACAAACCCTGGCTGAACAAGGAAGGTACTGTCACCTGTGGGAGGGCCTGTGGAGGAAGCAGCTAGCCACTCATGAGGCTGCTGAATTGATGCGGCAAACATTGTGCCTTGAGGGTTCTATTGGGAAGATGGAACATTGGCCATCTTTGGAGGAGGGTTCACTGTCACTGTGGGACTAGTGAACTGTGGGGGAGTACCCATACTGGTAGGGACGTGACCACCATGCTGCTGCTGAGGAATGAAGGCTGCGTTCGCTTCCTGCCTCTTTTGAGCTGGTGGTGAAAAAGTTTGTCCCAAAGGTCGGTTGCGTGGCTGATATTGCTGCTGGTTAGGGTACCTGTTGTACCGCTTCCTCTCATGTTTCTGAGTGTTTTGTCCCTGGTCCTTCCACTGCGGTTTTGGACCTTGGCCATTATTCTGAGAATGGCCTTGGTGCTGGGATTCAGTCTGAGATGATTTCCCAGATTTATCAGGTTTTCTGTTCCAGGTGTTTTGCTGCTTGCGAGTTTGATACCCGTATGCAGTAAAGAATGCGTCAGCCTTCTCTGCCATTTGGCTGGCATCTTTCACCTGGCAGATCTTAAGCTGTGCTATGAGCTCAGCAGGCCACGACCTCTCCAGCTGTGTACGCAGCATAAGGTCAATTATCCCCTCACGCGTGGAAGGAGTTTCATCTTTCTCCATGCACTCATTTAAGTAAGCTGTGAGACGATCAAGGAACTGAACAGCTGTCTCCTTGTCTTGGAGACGAGCTCGCATGAACTGAACTTTGGCGTCATCTACTGTAAGACCGTACGCCTTAATGAGTGCAGCTTTCATCATCTCATATGTGAGATTGTCTCCACGAATTCTGTGGAGAATATCGAGGGCAGGGCCCTCAAATAGGCTAAGAAACTGAAGCCGCTTAGCTGCCTCATCCAGTTGATACATGTCTGCCATGTCCTCAAAACGAGCTATGTACGGCTCGATTTGCTCGCTTTCCTTGTATGAAGGAAGCTTGATGCGTGGGGTCGCCAGGACATGTGCAGGGAGAACGCTCGTGGAGCTTGGACCAACTGCACCAGATGTGTCTGAAGCCAAGGAATCTCGCTTGAGCTTCAGCACTTCAAGTTCATGTTTTTCTCGTGCCTCACGTTCGGCACGTTCATATTCACGTTGTTCCCGCACGTGTTCTAAGTCGAGTTCGCGCTGTTTTTGCTCGTACTCGCGCTCCTTTTCACGCTGCTCTTGTTCATATGCACGCTCTCTTTCACGTTGTTCGCGCTGTTCTCGCTCGTATTCGCGCTGAATCTTATGCTCTTCACGGGCATCATTCTCGCGCTGCTGCTCCTGATTATGCCGTGAGAGTATATACTCTTTTATTTCGGTTGGGTCCGAAAGGCCCATTTCTTTGGCTTCCTGTAAAAATACAGTAGTAGCCATGGCGCTAATTTATTAAGCAAACCGAAATTGAGTACTGACTGCTTAGCGACGAATACTAATAAACACAAGTAAAGAATACAGACACAAGCTAGTGGTGACCAGTCTTATCCAGTTAACTGGCAAAGAATAAATCAAAAATGTAAATGACTGGGAAGACTCAATAATAAACACAATGGGTACGGCGACTTCCCAGGAGCGAATAAAATCGTCTGGCGTTACCAAAAATAAACAAGAGTTAAGTATTCTATTGATTAATAAAGCAAAATTCACTTGCTAAATTAAGGGTAAACACCAGTAAACTTGTGCCTATAAACTTTAATGATAAATACCTAAATATGAATGAGTGAGCACTATCTCGTGAATAGCTTTATAGCTAGGAGTTAATATCCTGGAATGAGGTCGCCAATTGTCACGGGGTTTTTATGATATCGCGGAGTTTTTAAAATATAAACTTAAATATTATTTAATTGATATTAATATTCAATAATATTAAAGAGCAGGGACAATGATTGTCTTGCTAAATCGTGCAACGATTCTCTAAGAACGAGAATTTAAAAACTTTCTCAACAGTACACAGCAGAGACTAATTACTCACAGTTGCTGAATTACTGTACTGTTAGCCTCTGGAGAAAGTTACTTCACCCCTGACAATAAATAACTAATACTAATAATAATATCAGGCTCTTGCTGATGCTTTAACTCCTATCTGGCACAACGGATTTTAAGTTAATACAACAAGACTGGTCTAAGTACCAGTTATGAAAGCAAACGTTTATGCAAGCTAGGAGCTATATGGAAAATAAGCTAAATTTGGAGAAATGAAACAAGATTTTACTTTACATTGAGCTCAAGAAAAAGAACTGTTAAATTTATTAATCACAAAAATAAATTTAACGTTACAATTCAAATCGAATTAATGAGACGCACTCACTCACTCACACAAAAGCTAAATACTTACGCCTAGGAAAAACACCTTAACTAAGCTCTTAAAACTAGGATTATACAAAAGGAAATACCGGTCGATGAATGCTATGTATCACCCGGGGGGTGGGAGGACTGGATTAACTGTGAAGTGGAGTTTGGGTACTAGCTGACCTCTCACAGTGCTGGCACAGGACCTCTCTCCGTCACAGCAAACACTAGACTGAATTCAAATGCATTGTATGGGCAGGACGCACAAGCCACCGGAAGAGGGCGTGGCTAACTGTTTAGGCAAGCAGAGGCGAACGATAAAGAAACAGTTGTATCGCTCAGTAGAGCACTTAGTGACGTGCATTAAATCGGTCACTTTTGAAAGTGACAAATGTTTTGAAAAGTATACTCCGAAATGGAGGGAGAAACGGTTAGCTGAGCGATACACAGTGAGTTTTCCACTAATAGTTCGTGGCTTCTCACAAAAAGGTAATGTCGCGAATTTGATTCGTGACAGACGCCTTAATCCCATACGGGGTAGCCTCAAACAAATCACCTCCACGTCACCCTGTCCCCCACCATTTCACTGCCCTGCTCCCAATTCACGCTTCCCTCTCTCATGCACCTCTCCGCTCCATCCCTCCATCTCATCCTTGGCCTCCCTCTGTCCCCTTCCACCTCACTCACATACACTCTCCTTGTCAGTCTCTCACTCTCCATCCTCTCCACATGGCCAAACCACCTCAGTGTGTTTCTCCTAACGCTTCGTATCACATCCACATCCACTCCACAATGCTCCTTCACATCCTCATTTGTCGGTCTGTCTCTCCATGTGACTCCACAGGCTCCTCTCAAATAACTCATTTCCACTGCTCTAACTCTTGACTTGTGTCCCTCCAGGAACGTCCAAGCTTCACTTCCATACATTAGAGTTGGTATCACAATACTGTCGTATAGTATCTTTTTCACTTCCATGCTCACTTCCCTGTTTCTTATCCCTGCGTTCAAGAAACCAGTAACCTTTCTTCCTTGTTTTACCCTTTCAAGCACTTCACCTTCCAAACTTCCATCCTTACTCATCACACTACCCAAGAACTTAAAAGTAATCACATTTTCCATTTCCTCATCATCCAACCTCACTGTACATTCACTGACTTCATTTCTCTCGAAGACCATGACTTTACTCTTCCGTATATTCCCCTTTGGATTCCGTTTCTTACACATACTCCCAAACTCATCCACCAAGCCTTGCAGCTCCCCTTCGTTTTCACTTAACAACACTGTGTCATCTGCAAACAACAATTCAGGGAGTTTCCAAACACTGCCCTCTCTCACTAGGGCCACTCCAACATCCACTGCCCTACCTTCCATCTCTTTTATAACACCATCCATGTATAGATTGAACAACCAT
Source organism: Coenobita brevimanus (assembly GCF_032717465.1). NCBI lineage: Eukaryota > Metazoa > Arthropoda > Malacostraca > Decapoda > Coenobitidae > Coenobita > Coenobita brevimanus. The sequence continues at coordinate 23,492,794 of NC_137021.1, read as the reverse complement.
GGAGGTATGACACATCCCTGTTTCAACCCAACCTTCATATAGAAAAATTCACGCAGTTCACTATCCACACGCACTGCAGCCTTAGCACCCTAATACATACTCTTCAAAACATCCAACAATTTCCCATCTATCTATCTATCTATCTATTGCCAGACGCCTGAATCCCGTTCGGGGTGGCAACAAACAAATCGCCTCCACGTTGCCCTGTCTCCCGCCATTTCACTGCCATGCTCCCAACTAACACCCCCCTCTCTCATATACCTCTCCATCCCATCCCTCCATCTCATCATCGGCCTCCCCCTCCCTCTTCCCCCCTCCACCTCACTTACGTACACTCTCTTCGTCAGTGTTTCACCCTCCATCCTCTCCACATGGCCAAACCACTTCAGTTTATTCCTCCTAATGCTTCCTATCACATCCACATCCACACCACAACGCTCCTTTATATCCTAATTTGTCAGCCTGTCTCTCCATGTGACTCCACAGGCTCCTCATAAATAACTCATTTCCACTGCTCTCACTCTTGACTCGTGTCCTTCCAGCAACGTCCAATCTTCACTTCCATACGTTAGAGTTGATATCACAATACTGTCATGTAGTAACTTTTTCACTTCCATGCTCACTTCGTTGCTTCTTATCACTGCTTTCAAGGAACCAGCAACCTTTCTTCCCTGCTGTACCCTTTCAAGCACTTCACCCTCCAACCCTCCATCCTTACTCATCACACTACCCAAGTACTTATACATTCTCACATTTTCCAATACCTCACCATTGAACCTTGCTGTACATTCACTGACTTCACCTCTCTCAAAGACCATCACATTACTCTTCCCTACATTCACCTTTAGATTCCGTTTCTTACACACTCTCCCAAACTCATCCACCAAGCCTTGCAACTCTCCTTCGACTTCACTCAAGAACACAGTATCATCTGCAAACAACAGTACAGGGAGTTTCCAAACACTACCCTCTCTCACCAGGGCCACTCTAACATCCACTACCCTACCTTGTACCTCTTTTATTACCCCATCCATGTACAGATTGAACAACAATGAAGACATGACACATCTCTGTTTCAACCCAACCTTCAAAGAGAAAAGTTCACTCAGTTCACCATCCACATGCACTGCAGCCTTAGCACCATCATACATATTCTTCACAGCATTCAACAACTTTCCATCTACTCCATATATTCTTAATACTTTCCACAATCCTTGTCTATCCACCCTGTCATATGCTTTCTCCAAATCCATGAAAGCCATATACAACTACTTTCCCTTCTCTAGAAACTTTTCCACTAAAGGTCTAAGAATGAATATCTGATCTACACAACCTCTTCCCTTCCTAAAGCCTCCTTGTTTTTCTCCAGGTAATTCCTCTGTTATTTCCCTAACTCTATCAATAAGTATCCTACTGTATACTTTTCTTAATTTACTAAGAAGACAAATGCCCCTATGATTACCACACACTTCTTTTTCCCCGTTCCTTTTGTACAAGGGAATAATAATACTTGACTTCCAATCCTCCGTGACTCTACCTTCCTCCCAGGCCAATCTGCACATCTTCCACATCCATTCCACTACTATCTCTCTCCCATGCTTCAGCATTTCGCCACACACTTCATCAATTCCTGGTCCTTTCCTCATTTTGAGTTTCTTCATTGCTTCCAGAACTTCTATCCTACTGATTTCTTCCTGTTTCTCACCTCCCTCCTTCTCCCAGCTATTCCCCAGCCACTTATACTTGCATTGCTTTCATTCTCTATGTTCAGCAATTCCATAAAGTGTTCTCTCCATCTGCTCACTTTTTCTCTCTTCTCCATTAGTAATCTACCATTTTCATCTTTCACTCCTCTACTAACTTCATTACCACCCTGTCTATCTCTCTTTACCTCTTTCCAGAATATTTTACACTCAGATTCCTTCCAAATTTCTCATCCACTCACTTTTTACTCTCTCTTACAAATCGTTTCACCTCTCTCCCGTTCTACATATAACTCTCTCTTCTGTCTCTCAATTTCTTCCATGCCCCTGTTTCTCATCCATTCATTATATGCTTTCTTCTTTTGTGCCACAGCCTGTCTCACCTCTTCATTCCACCATGCTGTTCCTTGCACCCCCTTTCATCTTCTCTTCACCCCACACACCACCTCACATGCTGCACATATTTCTTCTCTAAATATCTTGCACACACCTTCCATGTCCCCCATCTGCTCTAATTCATATTTACCCAATCGTAAATACACTTCTTTCTTATATTCTGCCTTTTTCTCATCCTCTTTTAACATTTCCACTCTTCTTGCATCTACTCCTTCCTCCCGTCCTTCACTTCTATTTCTCCATTTTACTTGGACTTTGATTCTGACCACCACCAAGTGGTGGTCAGAAAGTCCACTCCCCCAACCTCTATATGCTCTTGCATCCATAATACGTCTATGCATCCTTTCATCCACACACACATAATCAATCATTGCCTTCCTTTCATTCAGTTCACCACCCACCCTTCTCATCACTCGCCATGTATTCCTGTGGATCATTTTGTGCCTGAAGAGGGTATTGGCTATCACCAACCCCCTCTCGGCACAAATGTCCACTAAAGCACTGCCATTCTCATCTATATTAGCAGGCACACCGCACTCACCTACTATTCCATCCACCTTCACATACCCTACTTTACCATTCATATCCCCAATCAAAAACACTCTCTCATTCCTTTCAACCTTTTCCATGCACACTTCCACATTTGTCCAGAACTCTTCTCTCACTCTGCTTGCATGATCTTGCATTAGTGTATAAACACACAATCGCCAAAATTTGTAGCCCAACTTTCACTCTTACCCACACAATCCTTGAGCCAACTGATCCATCCTCTATTATATTCTCCTTCAGTCTGTTACTTACAACAATACACTTCTTTTGCCCTCTCATTCTCACCTACTTCTGCACATACACCCCATCCATACTCCCATTCTCTCACCTTGTTTCCTCTCCATTTAGTTTCAGTTAATCTACGTATATCCACTTTTGCACCCCCAAGCACCTGGACAATCCCTCTCTCTTTCACCTCACCATTTGCACCCCTTACATTCCACATTTGTTTTTACTTACTTTAATTGGGCTTATCTTTTTATTTTTAATCATCTTTTTTCTTTTGCTTCTGAAATTGAATCTGGCTGTGCAACCCACCATTCTGTTTTCACATTCGACATTTACACTGTTGATAACCTTGACATTTATGATCGTGTTATTCATGTGAGCTATAGTGAAGCTGATTTCATTCTGTGTATCTCCATTTGGACTTCTTCAGGTCATTTTCTCAATGCTCTTTTGTAAAATAAAATGTTCCCTATTCTCATTTTATACATTTCAGCAAAATTTACCAACATTACTCCTCTTTCCTTCCTCATACATGCTTCTCCATTTTTTGATTTCCCAACTTTTGCAGTGAAGTTTCATATATACTATATATATATATATATATATATATAGTATATATGAAATATATATATATATATATATATATATATATATATATATATATATATATATATATATATATATACATATATGTATATATATATATATATATATATATATATATATATATATATAGTATATATGAAATATATATATATATATATATATATATATATATATATATATATAGTATATATGAAATATATATATATATATATATATATATATATATATATATATATATATATATATATATATATATATATATATATATATATATATATATATATATATATATGTTGTTATGTTGGCTGTTTTTAGGTCGACTTCTCGTCCTAGAAGCACTAGCTATTGAGCTGGGGTTTTCTTTCGAGACCAGAGCTAGAACACACTACGAGAGGGAAATGGCATAAAAACTCTGGGCAACAACCTTACACGTATATTCTGTTAATTTCTACACATAGTATACAGTATGAATACAGGTACAACACAGTACACCTTTCAGTCACAAAGGCACTAGGTAGACTAGAGGTCCCCAACTGGACTGCTGAGGACTTGGGCTCTACAGGTGTTGACCAGGTGTAGGAGGAGTCCCGTTAGGTGTTCCTTCTCTCAAGGGACAAGGGACAATTCTCAGGGGCGACATCATCTTCTGTGGGCTCCTGGGTGGTGTAGTAAGAGGTCCTCTTCTCGTGGGGCCTCGGGGAGGGGTCTGGTCCTCGGGGCTCGGGCCAAATAGGGAGAGTAGGCACACTTCCCAATGCCCACCCTGGGGAGGAGGTTGTTGTAGTCTGGGACTGGGGAGGTCACGCCCCAGGGTCGCAGGGGCTCCTCTGGGAGTCCGGCGGCTGCAGTCTCCCTCCCTTCAGGCCACTGTCAGGGGTAGTCTGCGGCGTTTTCTCCAGTGGGAGTCCATCAGCTGGTCATCTTGCCCGGGCTCCAGCTGAACTGTACACACTCCCAGGGACACCACGGGGCCTCGCCAAATCTCCTGCAGACAGGGAAGTTCCTCCTGGGAGCTGCCTCTGCTGGGAGAAATGGAGGAGTGTCTTGCTCGGCCACATGAGGATTGAGCCAAGCAAGGGTCGTCCTCCACAGGGGAAGTCACAGGGGATGAGAGATGTTTGGTGGAGTGTCTCTCCCTTGTGCGGGTGATGGCTGTCGCCAAGGTTTTGTGGGCAACAGGAGGAGGGCGGCTGATGGCTATCCCTTTCCTGTTGGTGCGGCTGATGGCTGTCACCAGGGACTGACTTCCAGACAGGACCGTGGGCGAGGTGCGGCTGATGGCCGTCACATGTCCACAGGTGCGGCTGATGGCCATCACTGGTGTCCCGTGAGGGGAGTCGATGGCAGTTGAGGTGGGGTTGATGGCCGTCACCTGCCTGCTGGTGCGGCTGAAGGCCGTCCCGTAGGCAGCTGCAGATGGAGAGGAGGCAGTATATACCGTCTCTCCCCAAATGTGACTGATGGCCATCACTGGTTTCTACAGGGTAGGAGGGGTTTGCAGCAGTTGAGTGGCTGATGGCCATCTCTGGGTCTGTGCAGCTGATGGCCGTTATTCGCTTTGTGCGGCTAATGGTCATCTCTGGGTCTGTGTGGCTGATGGCCATCATTAGTTTTGTGTGGCTGATGGCCGTCACTTGGGTGCTGCTTGGACTGAGGAATCAGCACCACCCCAAACCTGGTGAGGGTTGGTCCGGTTGGAGGGAAATGCACTTGGACTGCATCGTCCTCGCTGGGTCTGTTCCAGGGTATAAGGGCGCAAGGTAGTCGGGGATATAGGCCCGTACAGCCTGGGCAATGCGCCACCCTTAGAGCCCCTCTGTGGTCTCCTCCTGGGGAGGGTGTTGCCATGCCCAAGTGGTGCTGTGCTGCTACGGAAGGTATTTCACCACTGTTTTGGGGGAAAAAGTCACGTCCCCTTGGCTGGAAGTAGTAGGTCTCTGTGGTGGTGGTGCTGTAGGTTGGTGTCAGGTGCTGGAGGAGGGTGGTCCACCGAGGGGTGGCTGGGTCTAGGTCCTGGTGATGGGCATAGGTGACATATAGGGTGGAGGCTTGAGGAGTTTCCTGGAGGAGTCGCAGGAGGTGATGTGTCGCATGGATGCATTGTTTCCTTCTGTAGGTTGGGGCCCAGGTGACATGTCATACCTTCATGGCTGGTGGTGGTTGGTGTTCAGTGGGTTCTAGCTGAATGCTGGTGACTGGTGAGGTGGTAGGGGTTTTATGATGCCGCCAAGGGCAGGTGTGGCTCTTTTCCCTGAGGATAGAGGCTGGTGGAAGTTTCCACTGGGCCTGGTGTAGTGTTAGGGTTATGGGAGCTGTGTTGGGTGTGTGAGAGGTAGGGGAGGTTTATTCTGGTGGTGTAGGTGAGGTCGGGGGGCTGGGTGATGGTATGGTGGAGTATCTGGCTGGTGGGCGTGAAAGACGGCTGGGGCGGGTTGTGGTGATTTTGAGGGTGGGTGTGGGTGGTGAGGGTGGAGTCCAGGCTTGTGGTGTCATGGTTAGGCATTCTGTCTGGGTGTTTGGTGATGAGGTGGAGAGGGTGGTGGTAGGGGGCTGTGCTCGTCGTGTGGGGTGGGCGGTGGGTGTGGAACGAGGTATAAGGGGTGGGGGGGATGGTGCAGGTGTGGAGGTGGTGGCGGGTGGTGTGCGGTGCTGGAAACGTGGTGGGGTGGTCGGGGGTGGATTTGGGGTCCCTTGGTTGGGTGGTTGGATTTGTGGCGGCTGTGAGGTGGCAGGAGATGAGGTGTGAGGTGCGGCAGGGTAGTGGGCTGGAGAGGAAGGAGTGGGGGAGAATGGTCGGGAGGAGGAGGGTGTGATATAGCAAGTGTATGAGTCTGACAGGGGGTCCAGAGTGGTGAGTGGTGGTGAGGTGGTGTGGGTGGCAGGGGGAGAGGGGTCGTGGCGTGGGGTGGTGTTGACCGGGAACGGACGTACATGGCAATTCCAATAAGTGCGTGAGGTGTTGTGGTAATCTATGGTGACCTGGTATGAGTTTGGGACGTGAGTGATGATGTAGAGTCCCATAAACCATAGTAAGACTTTGTTGGGTGTGGGTAGCTTCATCACTACTACCGAGTTGCCTGATTTGTAGGGGTTGGAGGGAGCAGCGTCCGGCTGTAAGTCTAAATTCTTCTGCAGGTGGTGCTGTTGCCTCTTGAGGAGGTGTAGGGGTCAGACGTGGGGGACGTGGAGGGGGGTTGGAGGTGTTGCCACAAAGGCAGGAGGAGGGGGGCCTCCTCGAATACCATTTCTTGGGGGAAGATGCCGTCGTCTCTTGGGCAGGAGATTATTCCCCACTGTATAATCTTGATGTGGGCTGGCCAACCCTCATTCTTGATCTCTTCTATTTGAGCCTGCACCTGGTTTAGGAGGGCATGATGGCTCCTCTTGCATATTCCATTCCCTTGGGGCCAATAGGGGGAGGAGTGCAAGACGCGGTAGCCCAAGATGGTAACGAGTTCTTGTCATATGGCACTGGTGAACTCGGGGGTGTTGTCTGAGTGTAGGGCTTGTGGAATCCCGAATTACGGGAAGACGTGGTGGACGAGGTGTGGTATTCCTGGCTAGGCAGACAATGAGGAATTTTGAATACGTGTCTACGAAGGTGATAATATACTTGTAGCCGAATTTGGGTAGTAGGGGGCCTACTACATCCACAGATAACAACTGCCAAGGTTTGTGAGTGGTGATACTCCCCGAGGGGCCAGATGTGTGGGTGGTGTCCTTGCCTAGCGTGCAGGCCTGGCAGGACTAGGTGACTTATTTGGCCAGGTTGGAGGGGTCAGGGATCCAATAGGCATCGTTGAATACTTGCAAAAGTTTCTTAATACCCAGGTGAATCTCATTGTCAGAAAAGAGGTGAGTCACGGCGTCTAGGGCGGTTTTGGGGTCGAGCACTATGTGCCCTGACTGGGTAAATAGGTAGTCACCCTGCTGGTGGAGTTTGGGGAATAAGTGTGGTGGTATCCAGTCGGGGCGATCTTTGTTGTGACATTGTTGTAAGAGATCTGGCTCAACATGGATGGAGTTAATCAGTAGTCGGGGTAGGGCATTGCCATTGGTGTGTAGTTTGCTGGGGCGATTGGAAATTTCCCAGTTTAACTCCTCGAGAGTTTTCCTCCACCTAATGAGTTGGATGTTGTGCGTGTCAGACTGCCGTAACCATTGGAGTGACTGATGGTCGGTGATGATGGTGATGTTCATACCTGACAGGTAGGCTTGGAAGTGTTCCAGTGCCCATACAATGCCTGGGCACTCTCGTTTGTTGGCGGCATAGTTCCTCTTGGCTTGGTTGAGGGTGCAGCTGGCACAGGCGAAGATGTGCTTCCGCCATTCCTGCACCTAGGCAAGGACAACGCCGATTGCTACTAAGGACACTTCGGTATATAGACGGAATGGCAGGATGTAGTCGGGGAATGTGACAATCGGAGCAGTGACGAGTATGTTCTTCAGTTCGTGAAATGCTGCTCCCCGTTCATTGGTCCAGATAAAAGGCTTGCCCTTTTTGGTCAGGTCATGGAGGGGCTTGGCAATGTATGCAAACCCCTTCATGAAGCGCTGGTAGTACGAAGTAAGTCCTAGGCAGCTGTGGACTTTGTGGACATCTCGGGATAGGGGGAGGTCTGCGATGGTGAGCAGCTTGTCAGGGTCAAGCAATATTCCTTCCTTGGAAATAATGTGTCCCAGGAAGGCGACGGTTCATGCAGCCAGAACGCATTTTGAGAGTCTGAACTTTAGGCCCGCCTGGCAAATGCATAGGAAGACATTCCTGAGGCATTGGAGGTGGTTGGCCCGTGTCTGGCTGAAAATGATTACGTCGTCCAGATATGCCAGGCAAATTTCCCTGGTAAGACTGCTCAGGACAGACTACATTAACCTGGAAAAGGTGGCGGAGGCATTACAGAGTCCGAATGGTAGGATGTTGAACTCACAGTGCTTTCCATTACTGGTGGAAAACGCTGTCCTTCCCCTGTCCTTAAGGTGTAGGGGGACTTGCCAGTATCCTGATTGGAGGTCCAAGGTGGAAAACCAGGAGGCTGCATAAAAGGAATTGAGGGAGTTATCTATCCTGGAAAGGGAGGCGGCATTCTTGGTAGTCACGTCATCCACTCGGTGGTAATCAATGCAAAAGTGCGTGGTGCCATCTTTCTTTTTGACCAGGATGACGGGGAAGGACCTCGGGCTGGTGGAGGGTGATACAATGCCAGCATCGAGCATTTCCTGGACCTCCCAGTCTTCCTCAGCCTGTTGTTTGGGGTTCTTCTGCAGTAATGGTTGGTGAATGGGTGGTCCTGTGGTGTGTATTTCGTGCGTCAGGTAGTTGGTGTGGCCGATGTTGGTAGGGCTTGATGCGAAGAGATCTTGGAAGCCCAGGAGAAGTCAGAGGAGGCTGTCTGCTTGTTGATGTGAGAGGTGTTCAGCCAGTGGGGGTAGGGTGGCAGGGGGGGGATGGAGGGGTGCACAGGTTTCGGCCTCTTCCATCTCTCCCATCACTAATCCTTTAGGTACCATGAGGGTGGTGGTGATATTTGCTACTCGAACTGCTGTGGTGTGGGGGAGGGAGGAAGGTGGGGGACAGCATTTCTGAGAGGTGGCCCCTGCCACCGTGGGGAGGTGTGGGGGCGGGCTTAAAATATCCAGCTGCTACCAGATCTCGTTTTCTTCCTGCTCCGTTTCTCCGGGGTTGGTGTCCTCGGTTGGTAAGGCGTAATCCTCGGTGCCCTCGTTATCCAGGAAGGACACTTTCTGTCGTCCCTGGGTGGTGGGTCTGCACCAGGCAGCTTTGTGTTGTTCTTGGATGTCATGGAGTGGACATCTGTGGTTGCAGGTGGAGAACTCCCACAGGTTGATGGAAATCAAATTTGTGTTTTCTTTGGGGTTGGGGTGTTTGTTGGTGGGGTGTGCTCTGGGTAGGTTGGGTGTTGATAGGGGGTTGGTGTGGGCTGAGGGCGTCCGTGGCTTGTGGTGTGGTGCTGGTCTTTGGGTGGGGAATTTTCTTACAATGTTGATCTGCTGCAGGGTGGAGTGGGAGGCTAGGAGACGCCGTATCAGCTGAAAGTATTTATCTAGGTCTCCCGTTGCGTCATGTATCGTAAAATGTTTCTTGATAACACTGGGGAGGACCCTTAAAAGTGTGTTGAATGTATGTTGTTCCTGGGTTGCTGCATCCGTCTCCAGGTATGCGGTGGTGACAAGTTGCCTGGCCTGGATAAGTGTATCATCTAGGCTCCCATCGTACATTAGACTGTCAAGCTGTGATAGTGCCACAGCTCTTCCCAGTGATGGCGTGATGGCATGAATCACTATTTGGGTGAAATTTGCCCATGTCAGCTCCAGGTTGATCTTGGGTGCGATACTGACTACTACTTTGCCCAGGAGAGGCACAGTGACTGCTATTTTCTGCTCATTGTCTTCAAATCCTATATCTAGGAGTGGTTTGATCATGGATAGGTATGTTTGTATATCATATTGTTCTGGGTCAAATTTAGGTAATTGTACGGGGGGTTTTGCTGCCACTTTGCTGATGTCCCTGTTTTGCTCCTCCCTGTATTCTACCCGGGTCAAGAACCACCACTGGCCACCAGTGTTATGCTACGTGTTTTTAGGTCGATAGGTCAACTTCTCGTCCTAGAAGCACTAGCTATTGAGCCGGGGTTCTCTTTCGAGACCAGAGCTAGAACACACTACGAGAGGTACAGGGCATAAAAACTCTAGGCAACAACCTTACACATATATTCTCTTAATTTCTACACACAGTATACAATATGAATAGGCTACAAGTACAATACAGTACACTATTCAGACACAAAGGCACTAGGTAGACTAGAGGGCTCCGACTGGGCTGCTGAGATCCTGGGCTCTACAGGTGTCAGCTAGGTGTAGGAGGAGTCCCGTCAGGTGTTCCTTCTCTCAAGGGACGTGGAACAATCGTCATGAGCAACGTCATCTTCTGTGGGCTGCTGGGTGGCGTAGTGAGAGGCCCTCTTCTCGTGGGGCATCGATGAGGGGTCTGGTTCTCGGGGCTAGGACCAAACAGGGAGAGTAGGATCGCTTGCCTGTGCACACCCTGGGGAGGAGGTCGTCATCATCTGGGGCTAGGAAGGTCACGCCCCGGGGTTGCAGGGGCACCTCTGGAAGTTTGGCTGCTGTGGTCTCCATCCCTTCAGGCCGCCATCGGGGATAGTCAACAGGTGCGGCTGATGGCCGTCACCGGTGTCCTGTGAGGGGAGTGGATGGCAGTCGTGGTGCAACTTAATGCCATCACTGAAGTCCAGCTCCTGTAGGCAGCTGCAGAAGGAGAGGGGGCAGTACTGTGTCTCCCTGAGTGCAGCTGATGGCTGTCACCGGTTTCTGCAGGTGAGGAGGGGTTGCAGCGGTTGAGCAGCTGATAGCCGTCTTTGGGTTTGTGTGGCTGATGGCCATCACTGGTTTTGTACAGTTGATGTCTGTCACGGTTTTTGTGCGACTGATGGCCGTCACGGTTTTTGTGTGGCTGATGGCCATCACTTGGCTGCTGCTTGGGACTAAAAAATCAGCCCCATCCTGAACCTGCGAGGGCTGGTCCAGCTGGAGGGTAATGCACCCAGACTGCATCGTCCCTGCTGGGTTTGTTCTGGGGAAAAAGGGCACAAGGTAGTTGGGGACATAGGCCCGTACTGGCTGGGCAATGCACGCGCCCTGAGAACCCTCCGTGATCTCTTCCTGGAGGAAGGGTGTCACCATACCCAGGTGGTGCTCTGCTGCTACGGTGGGTATTTCGTGTATATATATATATATATATATATATATATATATATATATATATATGGAGCCTCTGTGGTACAGTGGTAGAGTGTGCTTTTCGTACACGGGTGAACCAGGGTTCACACCCTGCTGGGGTAATAAACTTTGGGAGTGTTCACCCGGCCACGTACTGCATTGGCAGACACAAGGGGTGCTGTGGTTCAACCGGTGTCGCTTACTGTAAAGTATGCTTGCATCCAGTCGGCTTGCGCAGGCCGATTACGCTTGGTTCACAGACTATACACACATCCAAAGCCACTCCAAGGTTACAAAGTACACTTACAAGCACTTCTCACCTTACATACAATCTCTACTAGACAGCCTAAGCCACTTGTTAGAGATACATTGGCTGTATCGTCCCGCCTTCCGTAGGGATAGGCCGGTCCTTCAGTGAATACCCAAATGGCTGATGCTGATGACATATATATATATATATATATATATATATATATATATATATATATATATATATATATATATCATCTTCATCAGCAGCTATTACAAGTTCACTGCTGAACAAAGGACTCCCAACCTTCTCCACGAATTCCTTGACTGAGCCAATCTTTGCCACGTTTTCTCTGCAAATTTCTTTACCTCATCTCTCCACCTCCTGTCTGGCATAATATCTGCTACACTTACGATCTCTTGGTGTTCAGTCAGTCAACCTCTTGCTCCATCGGTTATCCCTTATTCTCGCTACATGGCCTGCCCACCTCCATTTCTGTTAATTTATAACTTCTATAATATCTTTGACATTAGTCTGCTCTCTCACACAAGCTCATCTTTTCCTGTCTCTTAAAGATATTCCCAACACTGTCCTTTCCATTGCTGTCTCAGAATGGATTAATTTATTTTTCATCGATTTTGTCAGCTTCCAGGTCTCACAACCATACATCATGGCTGGAATTATACATTCGTTGTATACTTTTCGTTTCATACAAGCTGGCCAGCTACTTTTCATAATGTCTCCATGTTTACCGTAAGCTTTCCATCCAACTGTAATGCGGTTTTTTATTTCGCTATCATTATCTTTCTTTAATTTTAGTATTTGTCCCAAGTAATTGTTCTCCTCGACTTCTTCAAGAATTTCTCTGCTTATTCTGATGACGCTCTTTGGTGTTTGTAGATTAAACATTAGTTTTACTCCGGTTCACCTTTAATCTTATTTTGAGACTCTCTGTTCAGGTCATTTAACATATCTTGCAGTGTCTCAGCGGTTACTAAGATTAGGACAATGTCATCTGCAAATCTTAAATGGTTTAACTTTTATCCATCTATGTTTTCCCAGTCTAACTTTCTGAAAATGCTTTGTAGGCATGTTGTAAATAATTTTGGTGAAACTATATCTGCCTGACGCACGCCCTTCTCAATCTTTATATTCTCTGAGTCCTTATGTAATTTAACTGTAGCAGTTCCCTCTTCATATATGTTTTCGAGCAGTTTTACAATGTTCTCATTCACTCCTTGTTCTCACAATGAATTTATAATTTGTTATGTACTCCACTGAGTCGAAAGCCTTATCGTAATCAACAAAACCTAAGCACAGTGGTTTATTATATTTCATAGTTTTCTCAAATATATAGCTGATTCATTTGTTTAGATGATCAGTAGTCGAATACCCGCTTCGGAATCCTACCTGTTCATGAATGTTGGTTTTCCTCCAAATTTGTGATTATTCTGTTCGTAAGGACTTTAGTGAAGAGTTTTTAAATGACTGATAATAAGCTAATGGGTGGATAGTTAATAAGATCTTTTGAGTCATCTTTTTTGTAAAGTAACATAAGTAATGCATTACCCCATGTTTTGGGAATTTTCATCTTTTTTATACATTGAGTAAATAAGTAAGCATGCATGTTTTGTACTTCTACTCCGCATCCAACAGTAAATCTGCTACTATTCCATCTTCTCCTGGAGCTTTCCCTCGTTTAATATTTTTACGAGAGATATTTACTTCGTTTGGTGTTACCTCAGGTATTTCACTTGTGTCAGCCGAAATGTTAGCTATTTGTACTACAGTATTTGATGCAAACAGTTCTTTGTAAAATTCTTCAATTCTCTTCAGCATCTCATTTCTGCATTTAATGACTTCACCATTCTTGCCTTTCAGTGATGTAATTTGTTGCTTTCCTAGTGCCATTTTACTTTGGTCATGTTTCAGACTTTTTCCTTTTTTGATGGATTCTTTGATCTGATCCATGTTTCTCTTTCCTTTTTCTTCGCTTTGTCTTCTGTTGATAAGCTTGTTTAATTCCGCTCATACTATTTCATATTTCTTTGTTATTACTTTCATTTTTTTCTTTTCGTCATAAGCGTGAGTGTCTTTTCTGAATTCTTCTTGGTTTTGGTTGTATTAGGTTTTCCTATTACATCCGCTGATTCTCTTAGTACCCTTGTTAGTCCATCATTCAGCTGATCAGTGTCATATTCAACATTTCTCAGAGCCTGAAATCTGTTCCCAATTTCCAACTGAAAGTTTTTTTTTACTTTACTTAAGCATATCTTTATTTAATCATCTTTCTTTCACTTTTGAAACTGAATCTGGCTTTGCAACCCACCATTCTATGGTTACTTCCGATATTTACTTGCTGATAACTGTGACATTTGTGATCGTGCTATTCTTGTAAGTTATAATCAAGTCTATTTCATTCTTTGTTTCTCCATTTAGGCTTCTCCAAGTCAACTTTCTCCGTGTCCTTTTGTGAAAGAATGTGTTCATTATTCTCATGTTATACATTTCAGCAAAGTTTACTAGCATTTCTCCTCTTTCGTTCCTTTCTCCCACTCAAAATTTCCCGATACTTGCTTCTCCATTTTTTGGTTTTCCAACTTCTCCACTGAAGTCTCCCATGAGAATACTGTAGTATATGTGGTCTTTTCATCTTCCATAATCTGAGATATATCATCACAGAATGTTTAAATTTCTTCATCTGAGCTTTGAGAAGTTGGTGCATATGCTTGTATTATTTTTAGTGTATATTTTTGCACAGTCAAATTACCACCAATGCTGCTCTGTCAGATACACTGCTGAATATAACAATGTTGTCTGCAAGATTTCTGTTAATTAGAAATCCTACACCACTAACTCTTTCATTTTGCCTTCCTCTGCAGTAAAACAGGTGGTTGCTGTTTTGGAGCTGAATTACTTTTTCTTCTTTACTGTGGGTCTCACTCAAACCTACATTATCCCAACTAATGTTTTCCAGTTCAGTCATTAAGTTATCAAGTTAGTAATCTTCTGCAAAGGCTTCTAACTTTGTATGCATAGATCTTCATGGATTTCAGATTGATTAATATCCCAGTCTCTAAGTTGCCAATGCAGTGCCTACTCACTTTCGGTGACACACTGCCCGTAAACACAGGAGGCTGTGTGGTTGGACATTTAGTAGATGATGATGCAACAGGAACACCCATCAAATCATTTGCAATAGAACTCATGTTTGGTTGGGAGAATTGTAGCTAATCTCACCTCCCTGCCATATAGTATTGGATGAGATGTAATTCTTGTGCCACCTTATTTGTTATATTCAGTGGAGCCCTATATATTTATAGGGTGTCCCATGGTCAGCGCCATCTAAGACGGTACCTCGTATATCTACAAGTCCTTCCCCTGTCTGCAACCCGGAGACACGCCAAGTATATATATATATATATATATATATATATATATATATATATATATATATATATATATATATATACTGTGTATATATATGAGAGAGAGAGAGAGAGAGAGAGAGAGAGAAACATTAGACAAAATAAAGGAAAAAAGCAAGTAAGTAGGAATGCTAACGAAATTGAAGAAGTTGAAGACTTTGAGGAGTGCATGATTTAGGAGCGGTGGAAGGGAGAAGGTTAATAATGTGGTGATCCACTTCTTCAGTGTGTTGGGCTCTATTGCACCATCATTCACAGAGATCATATGACTGTGTGGACGGACCATAAGGTCATATATCTCACCCTGCCCCATGTCCTTGAGTTTTAAGTGTTTTGTTCTCAAAGTCTAATAATTTCATCATTACCTGACTGTAAACCCATCCACTAAGTGTGGTTCAAATCAGATTAAAAGGGCTTAAGTTGACCTTACCCTTTGACCTTGTTTTGAAAATAATAATTTCATCCTCGGTATACCTTAAATCCCTCCACCATGTTTGATGCAAACTGAATAAGACATAGTTAAGAGGCCCAAGCTTTGACCTTGGCCTGTAATCGTATCGTTGAGCAATTGTTGTCAAAACTAGAGCACTTCATTATTTCAAATCCTTGAACCCATTCACCAAGTTTGGGTAAAAGCAGATTAAAACTGTGAGTTGGCCTTTCCTGTTCCCTATTACATGCAACATTTTTTGGACAAAAATTGCCACTCTGTTTACCTTAATTCATTATATTGAGTGTGGTTCACTTCCATCCTTTTTTTTTTTTTTTTATGGTAATAGACTGATGAAGTGGACCAAGCACATTACCCTCCTCGCTCTGCATGGGTAGTACAATTATCAACACTGATAACTGTTACAGTGGCTGGCTCGTTTTCGTAGATGTGGCAGAAGTGTACTTGTTTACACCGTAGCTTCTGTGATATGAATGGGCTAGGAAACCCTGTTGCTACGATCATATCACAGTGTTTGAGATTACCTGCCCATATACAGTAGGCTTAAGTGGTTGGTATATAATATGTGTGTATGCATTTTACATCCATATGAAATATAGCTGGAGTACTAGTAAGAAAAATAATTTAGATGAATAATGTACGGTATTCATATGGGTAAGTGTGTCGGACTTTTTTCAGGCTAGGTAAAACGAATGCACTAAAGGACCTGATATCAGATGTCTTATTAAAAAACAAGTAGGTTAAGGCATGGTGTGCACTTAAGATATCTCATAAAAATATAATATTAGACTCAAAATAACATGCTTTCAGAATCAAAGATTTATGTACAGTAAATAACAGTCATGAAAGAAGACGGAGTTCAGAGGGTTTTAACAAATCCCCCTTTCCTTTTGAAGTTCGACTTATGGATGGTAGCGCAATAAAATACTTATTAGTAAACGACTGCTAAATATACGGACACATAATGTTAACATGAAAAATGAAAAGACAAATTTAATGTTCCTGTTATAGAAATCCCCTTTCCTTCTTTCCGACAAACACTGCTCGTCCATTCTATCACTTATGCACCTTCTTCTATACGCGTTCACCAAATCATGCACACCCAAGTTTTCACTCCCACTTCTCTCTCTCTCTCTCTCTCTCTCTCTCTCTCTCTCTCTGTGTGTGTGTGTGTGTGTGTGTGTGTGTGTGTATGTATGTTTGTGTGTGTGTGTGTGTGTGTGTGTGTGTGTGTGTGTGTGTGTGTGTGTGTGTGTGTGTGTGTGTGTGTGTCTGAAAGTCTGCAAATCATGTTTTTGAAGTGGCCGGGTGGGTAGGTTTGTAAGGGCAACGATGAGGTGGGGAGATGAGCGAATTAGGTGGGGTAGGTGAGTGGGTGGGGCTGAGCCGGCGGGTTAGGATTCGGACACTATAATTGGAGTGAGTTCTTGGTCAGGGAAAGAAAGATGGATGGGGTTGGTAAGTGGGTGTGGTGCGTGGGTACTACGAGTGAGTGCTTGGAATGAATGGGTTGTGGTCGGTAACTAGATAGGTGAATGGGCAGGATAGGTCTGTGTGCAATTGGGTGGGTAGACAAACTGAGTATGTGGGTTAATGGATTAGTGGGCGGGCAGAGTAGCTGTGAGAAAGGTTAGGGTGAACAGGGCCGTAGGTGGGAAGGGTAAATGGGTAGGGAGATTGGGTCGGTGGGATGAGAGGATGGGAAGGTGGATGAAAGGGTAGGTAGCTGGGTCTGTGATTGAATAGGTGGGCCTGTGGGTCGATGGGTGCGGTTAAGGGTGTGTGCGGTGGGATGAGTTAGACTGAGTGGTTGTGTGAGTGGATGCGCAGGGTGCGAGGACAGTCAGAGTGGGTGGCAGAGTGATGAAGGGGAAATACGCCACTAGGCAGGTTTGTATGGGAAATAGCGGCTACGGTGAATGTTATTGCAGAAATTGACCCAAACAAAACATATCCAAATGGTACAAATTAGTTCATTATATTCATGTGTGCTAAATTTGTGACAAGTGGAGACTTCAGTAAGGCATGTATAAGAATCGTCAAGAGCATCTGTGTTGTTTCAGCTTTATTGTTTTCCCCCAGTCAGGGCCAAAAACACCTAGATATCATACTGACTGACCTCGGATACCACTACGTGCCTGCCACCCACATCTAAACCCTTACCACATATAAGGATGTCAGTGTTTTGGTTCTCCTGTCATACCGCCTCTCACACAGGGAAGGTGAAGCCAGATTTACCACCCGCTAACTGACTTCAAAAGAGATTGGTCAATGGATTACTCAACCTGTTCAGGAGTCAAGTGATCACCATTAATATTTTTCAGTTAAAATAGGACACATTGTCACTTATCAACATAGGTTTTTACCACAGACACCGACTTCTTCCCTACTTTCAACCCCCAATTAATAATAATGAGTCTATATTATAATGATCCCATTTCTGTATGTTTGTTGGTTAGTTTGTTACCGTAACACAGCAAAAACGAAGCAACGTAGAGCAATTTTTGTAAGAGCAAGGTACCGTGAAAATGCTCTAACTTGAAGAAAAAACAAATTTCCAGTCCATTTGGGCCACAGGTTACCGAGTTTTGACTTATTTCTGGCCTTTTGACATCGAGCAGAGGCCTCGCAAGGCGGCCTTTAGGAGAGTAATAATAATAGAATTACTGCTACTATTATTACTACTACTACTCTGTTACCGCTAAAAATAATAATAATAATAATAATAATAATAATAATAATAATAACAAAAACAAGAACAGTAATAATAATAAAAATGCAAGAAGAAGAAGAAGAAGAAGAAAAGAACAAGAGGGAGAATAAGTAGACAAAGGCGGCGGAGGAAAAGAGGAATATCCTAATCTGTGCTAATACTACTTTATTTGCATTTAATAATTTGACAAATGTATATTGACATGATTTAACGCACTGTATGTGGACGTTAAGTTTACAGGGCGTCTTGTAGACAGGAGGGGAATAAATATATGCATAGCTGATAAAAGTAGGTTATTTGGATAGAAACAGTCTAATAAGGATTCTCATGCAAGGACTTATTTAGTTTGTTTTTAAATGTCTTAACTGAGATACTGGTCACTGTAACTGAGGCTAATCTGTTCCAGATCTTTACAACACTATTGAAAAATCAGTATCTTTGTTCAAGGAATTGGAAACGGTTTCCATAATTATGCAGTCATTACTCCTGGTACATGTCGACCGGTGTATTTCAAAATATGTATTCATCTCTGAGTTGTCATATCCCTTCATGATTTAGGAAATTTCAATAAGATTTCCACTTAATCTGCATCTCATAAGGCTAAATAATTTAAAATCTTCAGTGTGTTCCTCAAATGGTTTTTTCTCAGTTGTGTTATCATTTTTGTGATTTTTTGCTGTATTTTCTCTGATTTTTCTATGTCCTTCCTGTAGTATGGAGACTAGAAATGCACACAATGTTCGAGATGAGGGCACACTAGTGAGTCATCAATGCGAGTATCACTTTTTTCGATTTAAACTCGAAAGTTTTTCCAATAAAACCTACGAACTTTTTTGCAATTTTAGCCACCTCGGCACACTTACTTGGTTTTAGGTCATTTGCTATTGTCACACCAAAGTCCTTTTCATTGTCTGTACTTGATAACTGGATATTGTCCATTCTGTAAGTCACACGGACGCTGTTCTTTCCAGTATTAAGTACTTTCCATTTTTCTATGTTGAATTTCATAAGCCATTTTTCTGCCCAGCATCCCAAAGTATTAAGGTCATTTTGTAACTGCTGTCATTGTAATGTTCAAGTTACTTTTTTTCAGTATTGTCTCTAAATTTGTATATTTTAAAATTGTAACCCTCATCTATGTTGTTTATGTAGATAACCTCTCAGGCACAGTCACGCGATTCACGTTCCGTGTGGATTGTTCTAAAGATGCTCAGTCACACAAATCGGGTTCCTAAGTCCCCCCAAAATCGCCAAAAATTAAGTTTTAGGTCGATTTGCGTCAAATTTTGATGCATTGTAGCGAGTGCAGTGCTTTTCTGTGGTAAGGCATTGGCAACACTGAGCTGCCTCACGGGGCCCAGCATGCAGCGATAAACCTCAGGTTCTTCCAAGCAGCCAGGTGGTGAGGTTGCATCGCGTGTCCTGTCCCTTTAAACTCCTATTAATTCTCCAGCTCCTGCCCAAGCCAAACCCCCTATGGACTCAGTGTGATAATCCAATATTTGTGAGCATATTTGTATGGAATATTGTCGATGGAACATAGATATATGACACAAAAAGCAATTGTGCCCATTATCATTTGTTAGGCTTAGAGGCGATATGCGTGTTCACTATTGTGGGGTTTCGCCTCTCATCATCCCCAAGGCCCTATGGCGTGATTACAAATACATATATAATGAAGCCAATGCCTAAACTGTATTTTGTATGAAAGATACTGTGGCTGGCTTGGTGAAATTATGGAACTAGTTAGCGTTATGGACACCATAAACCATAGTGTGGAATGGGGCAGGCATCATGTACAGATTTTATAGTCGGGAAGGGAGAATTACAGGTGTTTAGGGATAGAACTATTGGGATTCTGATAGTGAAAATGCGTTTGGAATTGTGTGAAAAATACATCAAACATGCTGCGGGTGTTCGTGAAGGAGTGTGGTGTGTACCAATACAATAGAGTTGCATCTTACTCTCCTGGCGAAGGATGCTGCATCACAGTCATGTTGAATCGTAGTAAGGAAGGGAATAATTGAGGAGGTTAGGGATGAATCATTGTGGCAGTCATGTATTTGTGTATGATATTGTGTGAAGTGAAAGTGAAATGTACCATGTATCCTCATGACGGCATAAATTATAGTGTGTAACGTAGGTTAGCAATACTTTAGCGGCAGGGGTCCTCAGGAGATAGGGACGCCTAGGAACGACGGACGTCATTGAACAAGTACTGTACCTTGGTCTGATATTTTCTGATAAATTATACTTTATGTAAAATATACGTAAACTGTGCTGCGAGTGTTCGTTTAGGTGCATAACATAGGTGTGCGATACTTTAGCGGCAGGTGTGCTGTGAAAGGTGATGATGCCAAGGAACGAGGGACGTCATTGAACAGGTACTGAACCTTGGTCTGACATTTAGTGATAAATTATACTTTATGTAAAATATACGTGAACTGTGCCGCGAGTGCTCATTTAGGTGCGTAGCGTAGGTGAGCGATACTTTAGTGGCAGGTGTGCTGGGAGATGTAACGACGCCACGGAACGAGGAACGTCAGTGGACAGGGACTGAACCTTGCAACACCGGGCAATCACGGACGTCAGTGGACAGGTACTGTACATGTCTAAAACAATTGTTGACATTTTTTATTCTTATCTAAAATGTTTGTGATATGTGCCACAACTGTTCGTGAAATATATATATATATATATATATATATATATATATATATATATATATATATATACATATCTATATGTATATATATATATATATATATATATATATATATATATATATATATATATACATGTATATATATATATATATATATATATATATATATATATATATATGTATATATATATATATATATATATATATATATATATATATATATATATATATATATATATACATGTATATATATATATATATATATATATATATATATATATATATATATATATATATGTATATATGTATATATACATGTATATATAAATATATATATATATATATATATATATATATATATATATATATACATGTATATATATATATATATATATATATATAATATATATATATATATATATATATATATATATATATATACTATCTATTTATCTATCTATAATATATATATATATATATATACTGTGTATATATATATATATATATATATATATATATATATATATATATATTTATTTATATATATATATATATATATATATATATATATATATATATATATTTCCACGAACACTCGTGGCACATATCACAAACATTTTAGATAAGAATAAAAGATGTCAACAATTGTTTTAGACATGTACAGTACCTGTCCACTGACGTCCGTGATTGCCCGGTGTTGCAAGGTTCAGTCCCTGTCCACTGACGTTCCTCGTTCCGTGGCGTCGTTACCTCTCCCAGCACACCTGCCGCTAAAGTATCGCTCACCTACGCTACACACCTAAATGAGCACTCGCAGCACAGTTCACGTATATTTTACATAAAGTATAATTTATCACTAAATGTCAGACCAAGGTTCAGTACCTGTTCAATGACGTCCCTCGTTCCTTGGCATCGTCACCTTTCACAGCACACCTGCCGCTAAAGTATCGCACACCTATGCTACGCACCTAAATGAACACTCGCAGCACAGTTTACGTATATTTTACATAAAGTATAATTTATCAGTAAATGTCAGACCAAGGTACAGTACTTGTTCAATGACGTCCGTCGTTCCTAGGCGTCCCTATCTCCTGAGGACCCCTGCCGCTAAGGTATTGCTAACCTACATTACACACTATAATTTATGCCGTCACAAGGATACATGGTACATTTCACTTTCACTTCACACAATATCATACACAAATACATGACTGCCACAATGATTCCACCCTAACCTCCGCAATTATTCCCTTCCTTACTACGGTTCAACGTGACTGTGATGCAGCATCCTTCGCCGGGAGAGTACGATGCAACCCTATTGTATTGGTACACACCACACTCCTTCACGAACACCCGCAGCATGTTTGACGTATTTTTCACACAATTCCAAACGCATTTTCACTATCAGAATGACAATAGTTCCATCCCTAAACACCTGTAATTCTCCCTTCCCGACTATAAAAACTGTACGTGATGCCTGCCCCATTCCACACTATGGTTTATGGTGTCCATAACACTAACTAGTTCCATAATTTCACCAAGCCAGCCACAGTATCGTTCATACAAAATACAGTTTAGGCATTGGCTTCATTATATATGTATTTGTAATCACGCCATAGGGCCTTGGGGATGATGAGAGGCGAAACCCCACAACAGTGAACACGCATATCGCCTCTAAGCCTAACGAATGATAATGGGCACAATTCCTTTTCGTGACATATATCTATGTTCCATCGACAATATCCCATACAAATATGCTCACAAATATTGGATTATCACACCGAGTCCATAGGGGGTTCGGCTCGGGCAGGAGTGGGAGAATTAATAGGAGTTTAAAGGGACAGGACACGCGACGCAACCTCACCGCCTGGCTGCTTGGAAGAACCTGAGGTTTATCGCTACATGCTGGGCCCCGTGAGGCAGCTCAGTGTTGCCAATGCCTTACCACGGGAAAGCGCTGCACTCGCTACGACGCATCAAAATTTGACTCAAATCGGCCTAAAACTTAATTTTTGGCGATTTTGGGGGGACTTAGGAACCCGATTTGTGTGACTGAACATCTTTAAAACAATCCACACGGAAAGTGAATCACGTGACTGTGCCTGAGAGGGTTAATTATCTACATAAACAACATAGATGAGGGTTACAATTTTAAAATATACAAATTTAGAGACAATACTGAAAAAAAGTAACTTGAACATTACAATGACAGCAGTTACAAAATGACCTTAATACTTTGGGATGCTGGGTAGAAAAATGGCTTATGAAATTCAACATAGAAAAATGGAAAGTACTTAATACTGGAAAGAACAGCGTCCGTGTGACTTACAGAATGGACAATATCCAGTTATCAAGTACAGACAATGAAAAGAACTTTGGTGTGACAATAGCAAATGACCTAAAACCAAGTAAGTGTGCCGAGGTGGCTAAAATTGCAAAAAAAGTTCGTAGGTTTTATTGGAAAAACTTTCGAGTTTAAATCGAAAAAAGTGATACTCGCATTGATGACTCACTAGTGTGCCCTCATCTCGAACATTGTGTGCATTTCTAGTCTCCATACTACAGGAAGGACATAGAAAAATCAGAGAAAATACAGCAAAAAATCACAAAAATGATAACACAACTGAGAAAAAACCATTTGAGGAACACACTGAAGATTTTAAATTATTTAGCCTTATGAGACGCAGATTAAGTGGAAACCTTATTGAATTTTTCTAAATCATGAAGGGATATGACAACTCAGAGATGAATACATATTTTGAAATACACCGGTCGACATGTACCAGGAGTAATGACTGCATAATTATGGAAAGCGTTTCCAGTCCCTTGAAGCAAAATACTGATTTTTCAATAGTGTCGTAAAGATCTGGAATAGATTAGCCTCAGTTACAGTGACCAGTATCTCAGTTAAGACATTTAAAAACAAACTAAATAAGTCCTTGCATGAGAATCCTTATTAGACTGTTTTTATCCAAATAACCTACTTTTATCAGCTATGCATATATTTATTCCCCTCCTGTCTACAAGACGCCCTGTAAACTTAACGTCCACATACATTGCGTTAAATCACGTCATTATACATTTGTCAAATTATAAAATGCAAATAAAGTAGTATTAGCACAGACTAGGATATTCCTCTTTTCCTCCGCCGCCTTTGTCTACTTATTCTCCCTCTTGTTCTTTTCTTCTTTTTCTTCTTCTTGCATTTTTATTATCGTTACTGTTCTTGTTTTTGTTATTAAGAATTATTATTATTATTATTATTATTTTTAGAGGTAACAGAGTAGTAGTAATAATAGTAGTAGTAATTTTATTATTATTACTCTTCTAAAGGCCGCCTTGCGAGGCCTCTGCTCGATGTCAAAAGGCCAGAAATAAGTCATAACTCGGTAACCTGTGGCCTAAATGGACTGGAAATTTGTTTTTTTCTTCAAGTTAGAGCATTTTCACGGTACCTTGCTCTAACAAAAATTGCTCTACGTTGCTTCGTTTTTGCTGTGTTATGGTAACAAACTAACCAACAAACATACAGAAATGGGATCATTGTAATATAGACTCATTATTATTAATTGGGGATTGAAAGTAGGGATGAAGTCGGTGTCTGTGGTAAAAACCTATGTTGATAAGTGACAATGTGTCCCATTTTAACTGAAAAATATTAATGGTGATCACTTGACTCCTGAACAGGAGTCTTTTGAAGTCAGTTAGCGGGTGGTAAATCTGGCTTCACCTTCCCTGTGTGAGAGGCGGTATGACAGGAGAACCAAAACTCTGACATCCTTATATGTGGTAAGGGTTTAGATGTGGGTGGCAGGCACGTAGTGATATCCGAGGTCAGTCAGTATGATATCTAGGTGTTTTTGGCCCTGCCTGGGGGAAAAACAATAAAGCTGAAACAACACAGATGCTCTTGACAATTCTCATACATGCCTTACTGAAGTCTCCACTTGTCACAAATTTAGCACACATGAATATAATGAACTAATTTGTACCATTTGGATATGTTTTGTTTGGGTCAATTTCTGCAATAACTTTCACCGTAGCCGCTATTTCCCATACAAACCTGCCTAGTGGCGTATTTCCCCTTCATCACTCTGCCATCCACTCTGACTGTCCTCGCACCCTGCGCATCCACTCACACAACCACTCAGTCTAACTCATCCCACCGCACACATCCTTAACCGCACCCATCCACCCACAGGCCCACCTATTCAATCACAGACCCAGCTACCTACCCTTTCATCCACCTTCCCACCCTTTCATCCCGCCGACCCAATCTCCCTACACATTTACCCTTCCCACCTACGGCCCTGTTCACCCTAACCTTTCTCACAGGTACTCTGCCCGCCCACTAATCCATTAACCCACATACTCAGCTTGTCTACCCACCCATTTGCACACAGACCTATCCTGCCCATTCACCTATCTAGTTACCGACCACAACCCATTCATTCCAAGCACTCACTCGCAGTACCCACGCACCGCACCCACTTACCAACCCCATCCATCTTACTTTCTCTGACCAAGAACTCACTCCAGTCATAGTGTCCGAATCCTAACCCGCCGGCTCAGCCCCACCCACTCACCTACCCCACCTAATTCGCTCATCTCCCCACCTCATCGTTGCCCTTACAAACCTACCCACCCGGCCACTAAACTTCAAAAACATGATTTGCAAACTTTCAGACACACACACACACACACACACACACACACACACACACACACACACACACACACACACACACATACACACACACTAACAGAGAGAGAGAGAGAGGGAGAGAGAGAGAGAAGTGGGAGTGAAAACTTGGGTGTGCATGATTTGGTGAACGCGTATAGAAGAAGGTGCATAAGTGATAGAATGGACGAGTAGTGTTTGTCGGAAAGAAGGAAAGGGGATTTCTATAACAGGAACATTAAATTCGTCTTTTCATTTTTCATGTTAACATTATGTGTCCATAAATTTAGCAGTCATTTAGTAATAAGTATTTTATTGCGCTACCATCCATAAGTCGAACTTCAAAAGGAAAGGGGGATTTGTTAAAACCCTCTGAACTCCGTCTTTTTCCATGACTTATTTACTGTACATAAAATTTTGATTCTAAAAGCATGTTATTTTGAGTCTAATATTATATTTTTATATGAGATATCTTAAATGCACGCCATGCCTTAACCTACTTGTTTTTTAATAAGACACCTGATATCAGGTCCTTCAGTGCACTCGTTTTACCTAGCCTGAAAAAAGTCCGACACACTTGCCCATATGAATACTTTACATTATTCATCTAAATTATTTTTCTTACTAGTACTCCAGCTATATTTCATATGGATGTAATATGCATACACACATATTATATACCAACCACTTAAGCCTACTGTATATGGACAGGTAATCTCAAACACTGTGATATGATCGTAGCAACAGGGTTTCCTAGCCCATTCATATCACAGAAGCTACGGTGTAAACAAGTACACTTCTGCCACATCTACGAAAACGAGCCGCCACTGTAACAGTTATCAGTGTTGATAACTGTACTACCCATGCAGAGCGAGGAGGGTAATGTGCTTGGTCCACTTCATCAGTCTATTAGCAACAACAACAAAAAAAAAAAAAAAAAAAAAAAAAAGGATGGAAGTGAACCACACGCAATATAATGAATTAAGGTAATCAGAGTGGCAATTTTTGTCCAAAAAATGTTGCATGTAATAGGGAACAGGAAAGGCCAACTCACAGTTTTAATATGCTTTTACCCAAACTTGGTGAATGGGTTCAAGGATTTGAAATAGTGAAGTGCTCTAGTTTTGACAACAATTGCTCAACGATACGATTACAGGCCAATGTCAAAGCTTGGGCCTCTTAACTATGTCTTATTCAGTTTGCGTCAAACATGGTGGAGGGATTTAAGGTATACCGAGGATGAAATTATTATTTTCAAAACAAGGTCAAAGGGTAAGGTCAACTTAAGCCCTTTTAATCTGATTTGAACCACACTTAGTGGATGAGTTTACAGTCAGGTAATGATGAAATGATTAGACTTTGAGAACAAAACACTTAAAACTCAAGGACATGGGGCAGGGTGAGATATATGACCTTATGGTCCGTCCACACAGTCTTATGGTCTCTGTGAATGATGGCGCAATAGAGCCCAACACGCTGAAGAAGTGGATCACCACATTATTAACCTTCTCCCTTCCACCTCTCCTAAATCATGCACTCCTTAAAGTCTTCAACTTCTTTAATTTCGTTAGCATTCCTACTTACTTGCTTTTTTCCTTTATTTTGTCTAATGTTTCTCTCTCTCTCTCTCTCTCTCTCTCTCTCTCTCATATATATATATATATATATATATATATATATATATATATATATATATATATATTGTTACGGAACAGAGAAAGATAACGTACACTTTCAGTGAGAATGCTAAAAATCACTACTGTCCCGTAAAGTTCCAGGTTCAAAACAAAAGAGTTAGGTAAAATTACAAGTTAAAGTTTAATGCTTAAATTAACAACAAAACATTCAGGACTCATAAAGATAATGTAATGGCAAATAAACAGGTTAAATATATGGTTAACTGCAATAGCCTCTATTAACACGAAATTAGCAAGAGTAAATTTATCTAAGTCAGCCCTGATAAAATGAGATACCAGATAATACTCAGTGAATGCCAGATAAATAATTACAGATACAAACTATTATCAAAAATAACTGACCCAACCCAACATTAATCAAAATCTCACTAGGCCTAAGAATTAACCTTATGCTACACAGTACAAGAAAAAATACAACAACAGTTATACTCAAATTACACACAGCTGCTAGATGTTTGGAGATTTCTTGAGCACTCACAATAATAATAATTGTACAGGGGAGGACAGAGATGTGAACAAAATGAGGAGCAGATCTAAGTGGCCATGATGCAGAGACTGAGCTCATTATATAGGGGCTGGCAGAGCTTGATACAACTTGTAATAAGGACGCGCAAATGAAGCGATGGGGACAAACGGTCGACAATCCCGCACTGAATAACAGAAAGGACGACTTACTCTACTATAACGGTAGAAGGGGGGACTGAGGCAGAACACGCTCGTGATCAAACATGCAGCAACTGTGCGTTAAAATTACACAAAGGATGATGAAATCATAGGCTATGTAACACCTCCCCACAAAGAAAAAGAAATTTACAAAGGAAATTTCTTATTACTCTAAAACAATCTGTCTAAAGTCTAGATAAGCAATCTGCAATAACATTTTCTTTCCCCTTGACATGTTGTATGTCTAATGAATACTCCTGAAGAAGTAGACTCCATCTTGTCAATCTCTGATTTTTATCTTTAAACTTACTAAGGAATTTCAGTGGGTTATGATCGGTATAAATGACTATGGGGTCAAAACCAGAACACAAATAAAATGAAAAATGCTGTAAACCCAAAATCAAGGCCAAAAGCTCTTTCTCAATAGTTGAGTAGTTCTTTTGAGGTGGAGTGAACTTCTTACTGTAATAAGATACAGGAAGTTCAATACCCTGATCATCCTCTTGCAGCAAAACAGCCCCAGCTCCTGTATCACTTGCATCAACAGCCATCTTAAAAGGCTTAGCAAAATTTGGAGTAGCGAGCACTGGCTGACTTAATAGAATAGCTTTAAGTTTGTTGAAAGAGGATTCACAGTTATAGGTCCAGACAAATTCAACTCCCTTTTTCAGTAGGTCTGTAAGTGGTGATACAAGAATAGAAAAGTTAAGAACAAATCTCCTGTAATAACCTACCATTCCCAAAAATCTTTGTAGCTCTTTCCTACTTTTAGGTCTGGGAAGATCACTTATAACCTGAACCTTAGCTCCTGGTGGTGCAACATGTCCATCACCAATTACATACCCAAGGTACTGAACTTTAGCTTGACCAAACTCACACTTTGATAAATTAGCTACAAGATTAGCATGAACTAAACGGTCAAGAAATTTACTGACATGGCATAGGTGATCTTTCCAGTTGTCACTGAAGATTAATACATCATCAATATAAACAACACACCCTGCCAAACCCTCTGTTACAACATTCATGAGCTTCTGAAATGTGGCTGGTGCATTCTTCATACCATACGGCATTACAGAACATGCAAAAGCCTTTCCTAGTGTTACAAAACATGAGATCTCCCTAGCACGTTCAGTCATAGGTACTTGCCAGTATCCCTTTAACAAATCAAACTTACTTATGTACCTAGCCTTTCCGATCTTGTCTATGCAATCTTCCACACGAGGGAGAGGGTAAGTGTCTGTTTTAGTTATCTGATTAACACGTCTGTAGTCGATGCAAAGCCTCTGTGACCCACCTGGCTTAGGGACTAGAGTGACAGGAGAACTCCACTCGCTCTGACAGGGCTCAATCATCTTGTGGTCCAACAGGTAGCCAAGCTCCTTCTGGATGAGAGGAACTTTCACTGGGTTCACACGGTAAGGAGGCAATTTAATTGGCTTTGCGTCTTCAACATCGACATCATGCATCAACACAGTGGTTCTTCCTGGAGTAGCACGGAACACTTGCGGGTACTCCTGCAGTAATGCCGAAAACTCCTGCCTTTCCTTGGGTGGTAGATGAGAAAGCTTAGTCTGGAGATCATTCATGATATCAGGATTCTTCCCCAAACTATCACTCAGGCTCATACTGCATGGGAGAGCTTCACTTGCAGACTCGGGTGGAACAGCTACAGTGCAGACTGGATTATTTTCGTCCCGCCTGTGATATAACTTTAGCATGTTGATGTGACATAGTTGCTTGCTCTTTCTACGATCTGGTGTGGCGATGACATAGCTGACATCACTGAGTTTCTTCTCCACGAAATAAGGGCCACTAAACTTGGCTTGAAGAGGTTGCCCATGAACTGGTAGCAGAATCAAAACCTGATCTCCTGGCTGAAAGTGGCGTAACCTGGACTTCTTATCATACCAAGTCTTCATCTTCTCCTGAGCAGCTCCTAAATTCACTCTCGCCAGCTGTAAAGCAGTGGACAGCCGTTCTTTGAACTTCATCACATACTCCAGCAGGTTGACGTCATCTTCCTCCGACAGCCAGCATTCCTTGAGTAGCTTAAGGGGTCCTCTTACTTCATGGCCAAACAGTAGTTCAAAAGGTGAGAAGCCCAGTGATTCATTTGGAGATTCTCTTGCAGCAAATACAACGAATGGAAGACCTTTATCCCAGTCTTTCTGATGTTCCAAACAGTATTTCTTGAGCATCGATTTGAGTGTTTGATGATATCTCTCCAACGCTCCTTGGGTCTGGGGATGGTAAGCTGAAGACGTGATCTGGGTGATGCCCAACTCTTTCAGAGACTGCTTGAAAACATTTGACATGAAATTACTTCCCCGGTCTGACTGTACCTCCTTAGGCAGACCAAACTTTGTGAAGAACCCCAGCATTTCCTTAACCACGTTCTTTGCTGAGATATTTCTAAGTGGAATGGCTTCAGGATAACGAGTAGCCATATCAATCATGGTCAACACATAAGAAAATCCTGAAGAAGTCTTAGGAAGAGGGCCCACAATATCCACCAACACACGGGTGAATGGCACCTCAAAAGGAGGAATGGGAACTAGAGGTGCAACCTTTTCGGTCTGATTACACTTCCCCACAACTTGACAGGTGAGACAAGACTTACAATACCAGGAAGCATCCCTGAAGATACCTGGCCAGTAGAAGTGTTTCAAAATGCATGCCACAGTCTTCCTCACTCCAAGGTGTCCTGCCAAACTGGAATCATGAGCCACTTGAATGATATCCTGCCTACAAACACGAGGGATGACAACTTGATGTACAACCTCCCATTCACAGTCGGCTGATGCTGTTGGGGGTCTCCACTTCCTCATAAGTACTCCTGACTTTACATAATAACAAGTAGAAGCACCGGCTGACTCTTCTTCACTGTAAGCAGAGTTAGCTAGACCTTTCAACTCAGGGTCAGCAACCTGCAACTCAACCAACTCTTGACGAGACAAATTATCAACACTACGGGGCACTGCCTCATCTGGTGAGTGGTCCAAATTAGCAAGAAAAGTGTCAGCTAGGATAACATCATCATCATCATTATCCTCTAAATCACCAGTAACTTTAGACTTAGCCCTAGTGACAGCACATGCAGGGAACACATCAGGGACATCACAATCCTGGGACGCAGCCACTGGCTCACTAGACAACTGAGGAGCTGGACACACTTGACTTCCACCAATATCATTTCCAAGTAAGAAAGTTACACCTGACATTGGGAGTGTCTCAACCAACCCAACCATAACAGAACCATTAACAAAACCAGACTCTAAATTCACTTTGCACAGAGGAACAGAGAAGTAATTATTCCCTACACCTTGTAAGATTACAGTTTCATCAGAGGAATTAAAATTAGAGCCTAGAACACTGGTCAGCATAAGGGATTGGCAAGCACCTGTATCACGATATATTTTAACTGATTTCCTGTCATTACTGTCCAGAGGACTGACAAAACCATCAGACAGGAAATTAGCACATGAACTCTTGAGAGTGTCACCCACGTTACTGCTCAAAAGAGGAGCTCCATCATGAGAATTTAAGTTACCCCTCAAAGCAGGTTCAGTTAACTCAGTTAAAGAATTCTGGGAACTCTCAAGAGTGGACACTAGACCAACTGACTGAACATTTAAAGACTCCTCCCTGCTCACATCACGCTGTCTCCTGAAACATCTCTCCGTAGTACGACCAAGCCCACCACAATAAGCACATTTACTTTTCTGAAATCTAGAGGTGAAGCTGGTATTTACTTCCTGAGAAACATCATCCTTATTCTCTTTCCTGTTACCTGTACTCTGAGTAGAGGCAACGTACTTACTCTCAGCTTTCCCTTTTTCTCTAGAATATCTCTTGTGAGTGAGAACATACTCATCAGCTAAAACTGCAGCATCAGACAAATTATCTATTCTTTTCTCATCAAGATATAGGCTTACATCTTTATAAATACACCTTTTGAAGTCCTCCAGCAAAATCATCTGCTTAAACTTACCAAAATCAGAATTCACACTCTCAAAATCCAACCACTGCTCTAACAGATCTTCCTTGATCTTGCACACTCAACATGGGACCGCCTATCTTGCTTGTAAGCTGTCCTAAATTTTACTCTATAGGCTTCAGGAACAAGCTCATAGGCCTTGAGAATCAAGCTCTTAACTACATCATAATTATCAGATTGATCCTGAGGCAAAGATGCATAAGTTACTTGAGCTTTACCGGTGAGAACAGTTTGAAGGAGTACTGGCCAATACTCCTTAGGCCAATTAAAACCTGTAGCTACCCTCTCAAACAACTGAAAATTGTTAAATCAGATTCATTAAAAGGAGGGACAAGTTTAACATTTTTAGCCACATCAAAATCATCAGAGCTAGATGATCCAGTTCCACATTGTTTCAAGCGATACTCATGGTCTGCCTGAATCCTAGCAATTTCAACTTGTGCCTCAGCCTCCTTAGCTTTTGCCTGAAATTCAGCCTCCTTAGCCTTAGCCTCCTACAGGGCTAGCTGTAACTTAGCTAATTCAATCTGCGTTTGCTCATTTGGAGGAGTTACATTAAACAAGCTTTTATTAATCATGCCAACAATTTGATCTTTAGAATGATGAGAGTGAACTGCAATTCCCAATTGTTGAGCAACGAGCTTAAGTTCATTCTTTGTTCTGTTTTCTATATCACACACTGTTTGCACATTTGACAAAAAGTCCTTGGCTTCATCAAGTGTAGTAATAGTAGACATAATTAATAAGAAACAGTCACAAAATATCAAGCAATATCCTTATGATAATATTCTGAATATCCTGATATGAGGTCGCCAAATTTATGTTACGGAACAGAGAAAGATAACGTACACTTTCAGTGAGAATGCTAAAAATCACTACTGTCCCGTAAAGTTCCAGGTTCAAAACAAAAGAGTTAGGTAAAATTACAAGTTAAAGTTTAATGCTTAAATTAACAACAAAACATTCAGGACTCATAAAGATAATGTAATGGCAAATAAACAGGTTAAATATATGGTTAACTGCAATAGCCTCTATTAACACGAAATTAGCAAGAGTAAATTTATCTAAGTCAGCCCTGATAAAATGAGATACCAGATAATACTCAGTGAATGCCAGATAAATAATTACAGATACAAACTATTATCAAAAATAACTGACCCAACCCAACATTAATCAAAATCTCACTAGGCCTAAGAATTAACCTTATGCTACACAGTACAAGAAAAAATACAACAACAGTTATACTCAAATTACACACAGCTGCCAGATGTTTGGAGATTTCTTGAGCACTCACAATAATAATAATTGTACAGGGGAGGACAGAGATGTGAACAAAATGAGGAGCAGATCTAAGTGGCCATGATGCAGAGACTGAGCTCATTATATAGGGGCTGGCAGAACTTGATACAACTTGTAATAAGGACGCGCAAATGAAGCGATGGGGACAAACGGTCGACAATCCCGCACTGAATAACAGAAAGGACGACTTACTCTACTATAACGGTAGAAGGGGGGGGACTGAGGCAGAACACGCTCGTGATCAAACATGCAGCAACTGTGCGTTAAAATTACACAAAGGATGATGAAATCATAGGCTATGTAACAATATATATATATATATATATATATATATATAGATATATATATATATATATATATATATATATATATATACTTGGCGTGTCTCCGGGTTGCAGACAGGGGAAGGACTTGTAGATATACGAGGTACCGTCTTAGATGGCGCTGACCATGGGACCCCCTATAAATATATAGGGCTCCACTGAATATAACAAATAAGGTGGCACAAGAAATACATCTCATCCGATACTCTATGGCAGGGAGGTGAGATTAGCTACAATTCTCCCAACCAAACATGAGTTCTATTGCAAATGATTTGATGGGTGTTCCTGTTGCATCATCATCAACTAAATGTCCAACCACACAGCCTCTTGTGTTTACGGGCAGTGTGCCACCGAAAGTGAGTAGGCACTGCATTGGCAACTTAGAGACTGGGATATTAATCAATCTGAAATCCATGAAGATCTATGCATACAAAGCCTTCGCAGAAGATTACTAACTTGACTCAACTGGAAAACATTAGTTGGGATAATGTAGGTTTGAGTGAGACCCACAGTAAAGAAGAAAAAGTAATTCAGCTCCAAAACAGCAACCACCTGTTTTACTGTAGAGGAAGGCAAAACGAAAGAGTTAGTGGTGTAGGATTTCTAATTAACAGAAATCTTGCAGACAACATTGTTATATTCAGCAGTGTATCTGACAGAGCAGCATTGGTGGTAATTTGACTGTGCAAAAATATAGACCTATGCTGCTGTGTCATCGAATTTTTTTAACCTGATTCTGTTATTGACTAATGATTATGCCTATGCTTATAGCCTTTCTTGGTCTGTGTGTGTGTGTGTGTGTGTGTGTGTGTGTGTGTGTGTGTGTGTGTGTGTGTGTGTGTGTGTGTGTGTGTGTGTGTGTGTGTGTGTGTGTGTGTGTGTGTGTGTTCTTACCTAATTCTTACCTAATTGTATCTTTACAGGATTGAGTCAAGCTCGTACTGTCCCGTGTCTTAAACCATATTTATCGTACATATCCTTAAATTTATGAATTGTTTTGGCACACACTATTTCATTCGGTAGTGCATTCCACTGATCATTTGCTCTATTTGGGAAACTAAATTTCCTTACATCTTTATGACCTCTCTTTTTATGCAGTCTTTTGCAGTGTCCTCTTCCTGATTTTTTTTTTTTATGCGAGGAAGAAGGAACCAAAGGCCATGAGCCCGCAGAGTACAGTTCCCTCCAAGAGAAAAACAAAACACAATAGAGAGCCAAATTCAAGATCCAATCATTTTGAGATGCCTGGACACACTGTGTTTGAAAGACTGGAGATCATAGGCAGCAGGAAATACAGACAGAGGGAGACAGTTCCAGAGCTGACCTGTTGCATAAATGAAAGACTGGGAGTAACGGTTAACTCTTGCATTAGAGAGTTGGACAGAAAAGGGATGAGAGTTTGCTGCCAGACGGGTGCTACGCGCCCGTCGTAGAGGTGGAGGAATGCAAGCAGACAGTTCAGAGGAGCAGTGACCATTAAAGTAACGATAGAAAAGAGATCAAGATGCAACAGTGCGGCGAAGAGACAGAGGTTGAAGGGAGTCAGTAAGAGGAGGAGAGTTAATGAGACGAAAAGCCTTTGACTCCACCCTATTGAGAAGAGCTGTATGTGGGGAGCCTCCCCACACATAAGAGTTGTACTCCACACAGGGGCGGATAAAACCCCTGTATAGAGTCAACAATTGTGCAGGGGTAAAGAAAGAGCGGAGTCGGCTTAGCACACCCAATCTCTTGGAAGCAGATTTTACAAGAGATGTAATATGATCTTTCCAAGATAAGTCCCAAGTAAATGAAACCCCAAGCATGTTCAAGGATGATGCAGGATTAAGCTGAATATTATTAAACATTACTGGGTATACCTGTGGAAGACTTTGTCGGGTTCATAGGTGTAAGAACTGAGTCTTAGATGCATTAAAAACAACCATATTATTTTTACCCCAGTCAGAGATACGAGCCAAGTCAGACATTAGGTGTGCCATAGCCTCATCCCTTGTTTGTTGAAGTAACTGTTGAGATGGGCATTGCGGGAACCGAATGGAAAGGTGAAGGGTGGAGTCATCAGTGTATGAGTGGATAGGGTTAGATGTACACCTTAGAAGATCATTGATGAATAAAAGGAAGAGAGTTGGTGATAGGACAGAGCCCTGAGGAACACCGCTGTTGATAGATCTAGGAGAAGAACGATGGCCGTCTACAACAGCGGCTATAGAACGACCAGAAAGGAAACTAGCGATGAAGGCACAGATAGAAGGATAGAAACTGTAGGAGGGCAGTTTGGAAATTAAAGATTTATGCCAGACTCGATCGAAAGCCTTTGAGATGTCAAGTGCAATGGCAAAGCTTTCGCCAAAGTCCCGAAAGGAGGATGTCCAGGAGTCTGAAAGGTAGGTGAGAAGATCGCCAGTGGAGCGTCTCTGACGATACCCGTACTGACGATCGGAAAGAAGGTTGTGATAGGAAAGATGCCTTAAAATTTTCTATTGAGAATTGACTCGAAAACTTTTGAAATACAGGACGTTATAGCAATTGGACGATAGTTGGAGGGTTGGGAGTGGTCACCCTTCTTTGGGACTGGCTGAATGAGAGCAAACTTCCAGCAAGAAGGAAAGGTACAAGTTAACAGACAAAGGCGAAAGAGTTTGCCTAGGCAGGGTGTAAGCACAGAAGCACAGTTCTTGAGAACAACAGGAGGGACCCCATCAGGCCCATATGCCTTGTTAGTACTGAGGCCAGTGATGGCAGAAAATACATCAACTGAAGAAATTTTAATGTCAGCCATGAGGAAGTCAGAGGGGGGAAGTGATGGAGGAACAGCACTGGAATCGTCTAAGGTGGAATTGGAGGAGAGAGTCTGTGCGAAGAGATCTGCTTTATCAGTAGAAGAAATAGCTACAGAACCATCAGAGTAGAAAAGAGGAGGGAAGGATGATGAGGTAAAGTTGTTAGAAAGATTTTTGGCAAGGTGCCAGAAGGAGAGGGAAGAATTCGAGTTGGAGAGTTGAGAGCATTTAGTATGGATGAAATTATTTTTAGTAGAGTGAAGAACAGACTTAGCACGATTCCGGGCAGAAACGTAAAGATGATGTGATTCAGGGGTGGGTTGGCTCCGGTACCTTTTGTAGGCCCTCTCCTTGTTGCAGACAGCATTAGAACAAGCATGATTAAACCAAGGCTTTCTTGCGTTAGTCAAAGGATATGAGAAAGGAATGTATGCCTCCATGCCTGAGAGAATAACCTCCGTAATGCGCAAGGCACACTCAGATGGCTCCCGGCCATGGAAGCAATAATCATTCCAGGGAAAATTAAAGAAGTACTGCCTGAGGGCCTCCCAGTCCCCGGCTCCAACATGCCACAGACGACGTTTCCCTGGAGGGTCCACAGGCCGTACCGCATAGGTTATGTAATCATTTATGTCTATTTTCTTCTTCCTTGATATGCATTTATATTTCATAAGCGTGTCTCCTCTTTCCCTTCTCTCCTGTAGTGTAGGCAGATTCAGTTTTTTCTAATCTCTCTTCGTAGCTTTGATCCCTCAAGCTTGGTACCCATCTTGTAGCGGCCCTTTGAACTTTTTCAGTCTTATCTATTTGCTTTTTGAGATGAGGACTCCAGACTACTGATGCATACTCCAGGGTTAGTCTGATGAATTATGTTATTATCTTTCATAGCATGTCTTCATTTATGTATGTGAATGCTATTCTCATATTTGCAAGCAGTGTACTGTATACATGTTCCGTACCTTCTCACTGATGTGGTCAGCCAGAGATGGTCTATTATTAATAATCACACCTAGGTCCTTCTCTCTTTCTGATTATAATCCCAATCAGGTTTTTTCCACTTTTACCAAACTTGATTACATGACACTTGTCCACATTGAATTCCATTTGCCATGTATTGCTCCATTCATTAAGTTTAATTCTTCTTGTAACTCTTTACAAGAGTCTGCATTAATAGTTGGCCTTTGTATTTTCGCATCATCAGCAAACATATTTAGATAGCTTTCATTTCCAGTGTTGCTATCTGTATGATTTATATACACTAAAAACGATGATTGTTCCAGCACTGAGCCCTGTGGAACTCCGCTAATCACTTCTCTCCATGATGAGTAATTTCCCCTTAGTACTGTTCTCATTTCTCTCTCTCTTTTTTTTTTTTTTTTTTTTTTTTAAGAAAATCTTGCATCCAAGAATACAGTTTGCCTCGAATTCCTCCTTGATGGTACAGTTTCCATAAAAGCCTTTGGTACGGTACTCTCTCAAATGCTTTCATAAAATCTAAATAGATACTGTCCACCCATCCTTCTCTTTTCCGTAATGTTTCTGTTACTCTATCATAGTAGCTTAACAGATTAGTAACGCAAGATTCTCCTTTTCTGAAACCAAACTGTCTTTCTGTTATCATACTGTGTTCTTCTAGATGATTTACCCAAGCTTTTCTTTTCAGCTTTTCTAATACCTTGCTTACAACACTGGTCAGTGATACTGGTCGGTAGTTGAGTGGATTTTTTCTATTTCTTTTCTTGAATAAGGGAACAATGTTTTTGCTTTCTTCCAAATATCAGGTAGTTTACCTTGTCCCAAGGATTCCTTGAAAATTAAAAATAATGGTTTACTTAACTCTTTTGCACATTCAAGGTAGCACCCAGCATGAAATTTCTTCAGGACCATTTGCTTTTCCTTTGTCTAATTTACTTAGCTCCTCCTGTATTTCTTTTTCTGTAATTTGTATATCTGGTAATATGTGTGGGCTTCCCTGTTCCATATCATCCCTCTCAAAATTATTTTCTTCTGTAAAAACTGAACGGAAATTCTTGTTTAGTGCTTCACAAAGATCTTTCTCTTGTGTATAGGTGATCCCCTCATCCGTAATGGACTGTATTTTGTCTTTTACTTTGGTTTTGCTTCTGATGTAGCTGTAAAATAGCTTCGGTTGATCACTACTTTTATTTATGATATCCTCATCAAACTGTTTTTGGGCTTCCCTCCTTATTCTTGTATAATCGTTTCTTGCCTGTTTGTAGTTGTTATATGCCATCTCACTATTGTGTGTGTGTGTGTGTGTGTGTGTGTGTGTGTGTGTGTGTGTGGTTTATTTATTCATGTGTATACATGTGCAAGGCAGACATACATAGTTCGGGAGAGAAGACAGGAAGATTTGTTCTCATTTTGTAGTCGATGAATAGATTCACATTTACCCCTGTGCTGAAAATTCCTCAAGGCTGACAGCTGGTCAGCAGGTGGTGTTATGAAATTGGGTATATAGACAATATTTTGGACCAGTAAAAAATACTTAACCCCTACACCGCGGGCATGTTTACCAATGTTTTGCGTGTCCCGTGGGGTTATTCGGGCTCCGACAGACTCTCAAAAAATATTTGCCAAAAATCAGTTATTAGTCCTAGAATATTAAAATTTCATATGCTTATGGCACATACCTTCAGCTTTCTCCTGGAATGTTTGTTGAGCCTTCGTCCGTTACCGTAGGACTTGTGGAGACCTCTGGAGTTGGGTAACGAAGTCTCCACTTTACACTTCCCGACAACCCGTAATATGATTACCACAGCCAGATATTAACACTATAAACACTACTCTATGATTTTCAAGTAGCTTGGGATCCGTACTCCAAAAAAAAAAAAACACTGTGAAAGCAATGAAAATTACGAGCGCGTCTGACCGTCGCACTTGCGCTAGTTCGCTCTTGGTACTCTGTCATTTATTATTCATAAAACTCCTCACACTTTATATTTCTATTACTATATCACACTTATATATATCTGGAGCCTTTCTCCATAAGTTTCCTTCACTAGTATTAGTTTATTGTCACTGAAGTCATTCAATTTATCATTCAGTAAAATACGTAGAGAGCCACGGATTCACTTTCACTGTTATAACATAAAGTATTTGTACTCATATTCTTATATTACTAATTACTTACATTATTATTCACATTTTCTATTGTATTTTCAATATTTACCCTTCTATTTCACTTACACTATGTTAGTCACTGTCACTTTCAGTAAGATAAAACTATAATACACTGTTCAATCATATGTACTGAACATCCATTGCTTTCACTTGCTATTTACACATTATTTCCACATTACTCTCCTTTCCCACTTGCACTGTTAGAACTGCTTCTGGTTGTGGTAATCAAAGAAGCAGGTAACACAGAGGGGAACCTGGCACTCAGCACACTGCCAAGAGGTGCGTTTGTGCTCAGATGTGCGGCGGGTGGTATGTGCACACACCTAACACCTGCAGATCGCAGCCTTCCTTTTACCTGTGGCAGGCATTAGCTCCAGTCTGTGCCGATCCATATACGCCCTCTGCTCAAGTCGGTCGGGAAGTGTTACTGGATGGCGCCTTGGAGTTGCTGCTGTCACCCTACCATATCTTTCCAGCAGCTGCTGGACACAAGTCCTGGCGAACAACCTCAGGGAGAAGGACTTGGATGGCTTGACCTTCATCTTGTACAGGATGTAGGCGTTCAGCATCGTCATATCTATGAGATGCAGAAAAACTTTCCTGTACCACCTAGTATTCTTCCTGAGGCAGTCAATCTCACCAATCATCATGTCGGACTTGTCCACCAGCCGCATGTTGATATTGTAGTCCAACACAGCATCAGGTTTCATCACAGGTTCGCCTGTCCTACGGTCGACCTTCCCACTGTCTGTCATCTCCCCCTTATGTACGGTGGTGAGCATGTGCACGACCCTCTTGTCATGCCACCGTATTGCCAGCATCTTCTCAGACTTGCGTAGGTGCACGTCTCCTCGCTGCGAGATTCCTGCCTCTGGGAATTTAGGAAAGTGGGCACGATTATTTTTGACAGTGCCGCAGGAGCCAGTCCCGTGCTCTGAAAGGTATTTGGCAAGTTTCGGTGCTGTATAATAGTTGTCTGTGTACAGCACATGATTCCCACCAAAATACTTTTCAAGGAGCACTTTCACTACACAGCCTGAGAAGCCAAGGGGGTGTGTTTTATCCAGATCGACAGTGCTGGCTGAATAAATGACGAAGTCAAGGATGTACCCCGTCTTACAGTAGCACAGTACAAAGAACTTAATTCCAAAGCGATGGCGTTTGCTTGGAATATACTGTACAAACCGAAGACGTCCTCTGAACAAAACCAAGGATTCGTCAATGACAACCTTCTGAAAGGGGTGGAAGAATGACATAAACTTATCCCTCATTCTGCTCAGAATCTCCCGGATCTTCCAGAGTGGGTCGGTTTGGGAAGGTTCATCGTTGTCGGCAAAGTGCAGGTTTCCCAAGATGTTCCGGAAGCGATCTCTGGCCATGTACTTACTGAAGGTGGGTGAGGGTAGTAAGGGGTCCATGGACCAGTATTCTTCCAACTCATGCTTCTTGGAGTGTGGCATGAGAAGCATTATTGCAAAGAACACATACAGCTCCTGCACTCCCAGCATGGACCACTGTTGCATCTTGGCTGCACCTGTACCACTTGCACCACGTTGATTCATACCTGTTGGTCTCATCACATATGTGCTGCATGACTTCGTCATCTAGGAAGGCCAAAAGGTAGTTCACACACTCAGCATTATCGTCAATAGTGAAGGCAGGCTGAACTCCTGAGGAGCTCTCATCAAAAACTAAATGTTCAGGCACAAAATCGGACCCTTCCGTCCACGCGAAGGCGTCCAGGATTCCCTGTCGTGGCGGTGTAGGGTGGGTGGTGGTGGTGGGTGGCTGTGAGGCAGATTTACCCCGTTCAAGGTCACTCGCACTGACCCTGGGTTGCCGTACAGCACTAGCAGCCCTTACTCTACTACCAACTCTACTTTTACTAGTCCGGGATTTACCTCTTCCTCTACGGCCTGCCTTCACTGTTGATGCTGGTGGTGACTCCGACGACGAAGACTCCGGAGATAACTCAGCAGACGAAGAGGAAGAAATGAGTGAAGTGGGGCTTGGGGAACGGGGAGGTGAATCAACTCGGGACTCATGGCGGGCTGGGTCACGTGGGACCATTGTTCTGGGGCTAACACGCCGCCTTTTCACTCCCTTCCCAAATTCCTTCCCTTGCTGCACTAACGGCTCCTTTCCCTTGGAGCTAGGGATAACTTCCGACACTGAAGCACTCGTACTAGCACTTTCTGGCACGATTACCTCACCCAGCTCATCCCACGATTCACCCGAATCGTCAAAATCACTATCCATCATCACCATGGACAATTCTGCTAGTTCACGTGCCACTGCAGAGTCACTAAGTCCTTTCCTGCTTCCCTCACGACTTTTTATGGGTGTAGAGGTCACGGGGCCCTTTGCAATGGGCGCAGAAGCGACAGAAATGGCGGGGCACGAGTGCAACATGGTTTGACCACACGGAGGACAAGGAACTAAATGCTGCGGCTTATCTGAGAAGGCAAGGGTTGACAGTGACACTGAGGCTGACAGCTGCTAACTTACATGCTAATAAATTATTGGTAGAAAATCTCACCAATACATAAAGAAACAGGTAGTTCCAGGTGAATGTAAATGTCACTTAGACTTCTCCCTTCCTTTCTGATATATATTTTTATTACAGACATAGATTACAAGGCATAATTCAGAGGGGAAATTACCGTGGTAATGTAGCGAATGAATGCACGTGAGGTGTTGTCAGGTGATAATTAGCCAATTCCTGGTGTATAACACTATCACTTACCTTATTTTTTTTTTTGGTATATATTATTTTGTATCAGTATAGGGCATAGGGCTTATTTCAATGGATGAAATCTGTGGAAAAATCCAGGGGAGATTTGCTTAGTGCAGTGCGGCCTGGGAGGTGAGAGGACAGGGTAATGGAGGGCAGGTAGAGAGGGGAGTCAGGAAGGGGGGAAAATCGCTAAAATGTCAACAATGGATGGGAGTACACATGAGATTTGGAGTGCTGACTAGTGTTGGACATTGGCAGTACTGATAGATGATACAAGCCACCACTTGAAAGCCCGGGAAAATTCAAAATAACACAGAATCACAAAAGTGACGCCCCGTGGTATGATCCATTGTGCCCGAGCGTCACGAAAGTGACGCCCCGCGGTTAAGGGGTTAATACCTGAATGCAAGGTTCAGCCAAAAGAGGCCCTATTGGCTGCTGGACTACTA
Organism: Coenobita brevimanus; assembly: GCF_032717465.1. Lineage (NCBI taxonomy): Eukaryota > Metazoa > Arthropoda > Malacostraca > Decapoda > Coenobitidae > Coenobita > Coenobita brevimanus. The sequence goes on along the minus strand of NC_137021.1, from coordinate 23,450,277 downwards.
GCCCTTTGTGTTCCTCTACATCTTTATCACAGATATCATCAGATACTTCCCTCAATATGTTCATTATAGTTACCATCTCCTTTTTGTCCTTCAAGATTATGTTTCTTATTTTTTCTTCATCTACTATATACCAGTGATTACTAGTGATTTGCTGATAACTCCTGATTCATTGACCAGTTTCGGGTTGCACTTCATCTTTGCACTTCATCTTTGCAATTTATCATCTCATTCAACTGGGTTATCTTCTCTTCAGTGTCACTGTTTTGGTCTATCAGACTGATTGCTTGCCTAAGTGTCTCTATTTCGTTTCTGAACTCCTCCATAATTCTCTTATGGTCGACAACTGTACTCGCCATTTCACTAGTCTCCTTTCTCAATGAAACTACCTCAACTGACAGCTCATGTATTGTTGTGTCTTGTTTACATCCTTTACTGATTTTTGATTTTCTTCCTACTGCATGCGTAGTTCCTTTTAAATTTTATCTAATTCCATTTGAATAGTTTTCTCCAATTTATTCACTTTCTTTACTAATTTGTGACATGTTTCCATTTCAACCAATTCTGGGTAGAAATCATCATCCTGTTTTCAACCTTTATCCCTTCTCTTAACTCCTTCCATAGCCACTTTTCTAAAGCCAGGACTCATCTTGCAGAAAGATAATTCTTACTTAGAAAGTAACTTTTACTTACACATTTGCATCTCCCTACTACCCGCCTGGTGATAATGACGGCACCCAGCTGATGTTTGCGTTGTATCAGCGAATTCCTTTGATGCACCGACTTGGATGTATTCTTTTATTTGGACAACACTTTTTTGCTTATATATACCTGCTCTACTGTATTAGAACATCACTTATTTTAGCCTAGTACAGCCTCTGACTCACATAAACATACTATTAAGTGTGGCCAGCAACGGCCGACAGTGGCCAGTAGTGGGGTGACGTGACGTTTGTCCTCTTGCTGCTCTCTCTCTCTCTCTCTCTCTCTCTCTCTCTCTCTCTCTCTCTCTCGTGTGTGTGTTACATGTTCAGTGAGATTAAGACATAAATTCTTTGTCTTGCAGTGCTGTTGTTATGATGATTCCTTTCTACATTCTGCTCGTTTCCTTGGCTATGCTGACAGGTGAGTTGTAATTTTTATAATCTGAAAGTTTATAATGATGTGGTAGGAACCCTATGGCTGCTTCATTCCACTCTTCAAGATATATCTTTGCACCGACAATAAGTGAAAACGGTGGTGTAATCGGGTTATAGAGTAATGATGTATAAGAAAAATTTCAAGAATTCGCCCTGACATTTATAAACGACCCAACGCATTACGATGTACACACTTTAGTTCATTCATGCATCTACCAAACACTGTAGAATTAAATGAGATCTATTATTAAGCTGATAATGAGGAAAACAAAATAATGATCCTTGATAATTGTTATCTGTTAGGTAGACTTGGTAATTTTGCAAACAGGTCAACACTTTGACCACAATGACACATTTCGTATTTTTTGTCCATAGTGTCATCACACTGTTTAATTCTGCTTTGAGAAGACCTACATAGGAGTTATTAAAAGATTCCCTAAGCCTTCCAGGCCATAAAATCCATCGCTTGGCGTGTAAAGTCGTTGGGTAACGAGGGTAAACATAATCGGATTGAGGTTATGATCCTATATTGATATTTCCCCAGGGCTGATTATCTTCGCCACCTACGAGGGTTGTGATCCATTAGCAGCCGGATTCATCACTTCCAAAGACCAGGTGTAGTATTTACAAGAAACATTAGGCTAATGCTAGTTAGGAGATTGCTTTGTTATACACTCACAATGCCGCCAATATTTCACTACACAATCACAGTGAAAATTAAAGTGAAATACGAAAATGCAAACCTTTCAATATGGTAAATATCTGGTGGAGACCTGTTTGTTCTATTAAAAAAAAAAAAAAAAAAAAAAAAAAAAAAAACTTTGTCAGATCCTGCCTTTTTATGTGATGGATCGTCTCAGCCATATTCCGGGACTACCAGGGCTCTTTCTCGCCTGTATACTTTCAGGATCCCTCAGGTATGTTTCATTTATATTACAGTTGTATTGTACTAGCATTCTAAACAGAATGCTTTTTAAACCCCACTCAGTATCAGAAAAACTCTGTCCTTAATAAATGTGAAGTTTTTGAATAATGACCAGACTTGCTCTTGTATGTTTGTTCTTAAGTTCTGTGCATTTTCTACACTTGTTTTGACTAGTTTGCCAATATCTGCATTAAATATTTATCGTTTCTACTCTCAGATGACTGTACTGTTTAAAGAAAACTGTTTGTCATGTACACATGATGCAAAATAACCACTGGGTTCCCACTCTTTTTCCCGTGAACTGCCAGTTTCAAGACATGTTAATAATTACTACATTCTCAGTCCCGGTACTATTTCCTGTATCTGTGATTGGATCCAGTCATGATTTTATTATTTTCGGTCACATGATCAGGAGCTATAATTTAGAAAAATGCATACTGCATAAACTCCCGGCTGATCTGAAAGGTAGACTTGCCAAATATATAGCTATTTCTAAACAATAACATCCATGTATAATATGATGATATTGAAAGAAAATCTCTATTGAAGAGACGTTTTTATGTAATGATGATGTGGATTTGACAATAAAATTTCTGCAATCTTCACGTCCATACTTTAATGTACACAGCTGAACTCGTGGAAAGGCACAAATCTAGAGTGAAAGGAGTGGAAATGAGTTATGTGAATGAAGCGTTTGGGGCTACCTAGACAGATAGACAAATTAGTAAGTGAAATAGCATTGTGGTGTTGGTGTGGCTGTGCTGGAAAGCACAGACTACTTTGCTAGCTATGACAATGGAAGCTATCACATGTGTGAAATACACGACAGCAGAGTGAGTGCAGGAATGATATTCTTTGTCGTTTGGAGCGGAATGTGAAATATGTAATGCAGAACATAATCCTGACATAGAATGTTAGAGAACTTTTCCTTATGGCTGTAGCTTGATAATGTTTACCTATGTGGAGAGAATGACGATTAAGACACGAGATTATGTGTGAATAAGGTGATGGGAGGGGGGGGAGGAAGGAGTAGACCGAGGAAGATAAGTAGGTATTGAATGAAGTATATGTGTTGGAGAGACGAGCCGGAAAGAGGACTGCCTAATGATGGAGGGAAAAATGACATGGAGGCGACTCATTTATGTCCACCTTTCCGAGATTATTGTGTCAGCAAAAATACATAAAATGACAGAGATGGAAATACTAAAATCGTCAACATTTGGCAGCTCCATCTCGTCAGGAGTCAACTCGCAGGCGGCAGTGACGTGGGAGGATGTGTTCTCTCGCTGCCCTCGCTTTGCACGTCTCCCACACACTAGCAAGGCCACAGTCACCAAATTCCTAGGTGAGAGAGAGAGAGAGAGAGAGAGAGAGAGAGAGAGAGAGAGATTTCTTACATGTGTACAGATGACACAAAGACGTGTTCCTTTGTTATATTCACCTAGGCAGAGACAAGATTGGAATCAAAAGGTTGTTTTATCGCCTCCAGCCTTCCGGTTGTATGCTGTACAAATAAAGGGTAACAGTATCTGGGGGTTCATATGTACAAGGGAAATAAGAAATGCAGTCGGTAGTACCAAAACCAAATTTCTATACATGCACGCCAAAGTTGATGAATGATTTACATCTGCTAATAATACAGTTTTCTTTGTATTATTTATCATCATCACGATCATTCGGGCCTCCTTTCCCACCCTAGGGCAGGGTGAGGAGTAGCAATGTCTAGACAGCCCAAATTTGCCCAGCCAATGGGCCACGCTTCCATTCACTCATCATTCAAGCCCCCGGAATCCTGGCTCTATCGGTTACGACAAAAACATTCACCACGTTTTGTAGCTTCACATAAACGTATGCGATGGAGTTAGTCCGGACGCTGGCACGTTATAAAAGGGGTGTCAAATCCCTGATCATGCACTTCTCACAATATTCATGTAGCCAGCTCGATCTCTTGTCAGTTTCCTAGCCTCACCGACCTCCAAACCTCTCTTCCTCAAACACTCATCCACCATATCTCTCCCCCTTCTCCTTGGCCTACCTTGCCTCCTCCCTCCTTCAGATTTGCTCAGATATACCATTTTCACCACTCTATTGTTATCCATTATCTCCACATGACCATACCATCTCAGTACACCATCTTCGATTCTGCTGTCCACCGACTTCCTTATTCCACATCTTGCACGAATCGCATTTTTCGTATCCTATCCACTCTGTACTCCACATACATTCCTCAGCAGTCCCATTTTCACTGCTCTCTCGCTTGACTTTTCATTTTCATGTCACACTATAGCCTCACATCCATATGTTAAAGCTGGTACTAACACTCCTTCATGTAAGCCTCGTGCAGCTGCAACACTCAGTCCTCTGTTTACTGTCAAGGCACGATGCTCACAGACATCAGCAAAACACTGCACTAGTCTAACAAGTTCTTGTCCGGTATTTGCAAGTAGTACTGCATCATCAGCATACAACAACTGAGATATTCCATTCATCACCAACTCCATTCCCTTCTCCATTACTCGTGTTCATACTTGTCTCACCACCCCATCCATATATATATTGAACAACCATCGGGACATCACACAACCCTGTTGCACGCCCACACCCATTGCGAACCATTCTCTTAAATGCCCATTAACCCTTACAAATGCTTCACTACCATCATAAAAACTCTTATCGGCATCTAGCAACTTACCATCTACACCGTACACCCGCAAAACTTTCCACAATCCTTCCCTCTTCACTTGCCGTATGTTTTTTCCAGATCCATGAATGCCATAAACACCTTATGGTCCTCCTCACAAGCCTTCTTTGCTATCTGTCTCACTTCAAATATTTGATGCACACATCTTCTGCCACTCCTATAACCATGCTGTTCATCATTCATTAGGTGTTCTGATATCTCTCTTACTTTTCCTGTAATAACTCTTCCATATACCTTCCCTACCACACTCAATAAACTAAAGTCAAGATAATTCTAGCACTCACTTTGCTCACCTTTATTTTCGTACAGGGGTGCAATCACAGCCTTTTTCCACTCTGCTGGCACAGTTGCACTCATCCATGCCTTCCTACATATCTCCAGCAAGTACATCATTCCGCTCTCTCGGCTACACTTAATCATCTCTGCATACACCTCATCAGTCCCATCTGCTTTCCCATTTTTCACCTGCTTCACAGCGTTATTCACCAGTGCCAGTGTCACATCTTCTGGCACTGCAATCCTTCTCTGCACACCCCCAAAACCAATCATGTTTACAGCCGCTCTGCTCTCTCCATTCCCAATCATCAGGCTTTCAAAATACTCTTTCCATCTAGTTCTTACTTCATCTCCATGGGTTAACTACAACCTACATCACATTTCTTTCTGCGTTCACTTCTACATTTCCTCACCTCTTTCCAGAATAACTTCCTATTTTCAGAGTAGTTTGCATTCATTTTTCTTCCTAGATCATCATTTACCTCCTCTTTTCTCCTCTTCACTAGTCTCTTTACATGCTTCTTCCTCTCAGTTTATTCAGCTCTTATTTCAGTTGAACCCCTATCCTGTAACCACTCTAGCCACTTCCTTCTCTTTTCCTCCACTGCTTTCTTAACCTCTTCATTCCACCATGCTGTACCTTTCTTTCTTCTTCTTTTTTTTTTTTTTGTAACTCTTGCCACACCACACACTGCTTTAGAATTTCTACCTAAGGAATCCCTATGTGTACTGCACAGGCTGTCCAGATCCATTTCATTCCAATTCACTTATTCTAACTCCTCCCTTACTTTGGTCCTGCATTCATCTCCCATTTCTTTGATCCTCAGCTTCTCGACTTCCATTATTTCTCCCTGACTGCTCCTCTTTCTCCTGGTCCACCTCACTCCTCTCAGCTTGGTCTTGCATACCACAGTCGTATGATCTGACAGACCTAAACATCGTCCTCTCATGGCCCTCGTATCAGCAACCATTCCCTACATCTCTATGAGCACGTAATCAATCAGGCTCCTTTCAACATGATCCCTGTTCCCTCTATACAGTACTATGTATATTTATGTGTATCTTCGTGTTTGAAATATGAGTTACAGATGCACATCCTCCTTTCCTGACATATCCTTAAATTGCTTCCCATTATCATTTTCTCCTGGTACTCCATTACAACACATTATGTTACCCTCAGGACCAGTGCCTACTCTTCCACTCATTTTGCCCATTATGATCACTTTATAGCTCCTGGGCATTTCTCCCATTGTTTCATCCAGCTCATCCCAAAACCTGTCTTGCCGTCTCTCACTCCTGTCCTCACACGGTGCATACGCTACAATGACAGCCACTTACACCTTCTCAAATTTGAACTTAACATACATACACCTCGAGATAACACGTTTGTTATCTCTCGTTCCACTCTGCCACATCTCATTCATCAACAAAGCAGCTCCTTCCTTGCATCTTCCTCGCCCATTCATGCACGATTTACACATTGCACACCCTCCCACTCTTCCACTTCACACCCTTTCATCTTTGTTTCACACAATGCCATCACGGCATATCTCGGACTCTTGAACACATTCACCACTTCCACCCTCTTGTTTCCTCATTCACACCTCTCACATTCCCATGGCCATGCGAATCTGTTCATTTGGTAGGGGCCCTGGGCAGGTATATATATATATTTTACAATATGTTATATTGGTATGAAATAAATTGTTGAGCCTTAGGGGACAGACTTTCTAGTACACGCCCAGACTCTTACCCATGTGTGATGCATTTGAGGGGTCTCTGGGGAATTCTACATTAAATTAGGTGTGGATGCTGCCTACCTAGGGTTGGGGGACTCCCTATAACAATTTTGATTTGAACGATGCCAGTTCCTGTAATTTGCATCATTCATCCGCTCGGAAAGTGACACGTTGGAGAAACAAATATTACACCTACGTATATATGTGGCAAGTCAACATTCTAGCCATGCAACGAGTCCATATTCTATGAGGATATATTTAAACACGAATCCATATATCGGCACATACTTCAGAGTCATCTGGATTTTTGCTAAGCCCCAAGCAACTTGGCAAGTGACCTAATAACTTTAATCTATCGAAGCCAGTACAAATGCCTTCATATATCATGGAGAAACACATATTACACATGCGTACGTATGTCGATAGATTTTTGCCTTTTAGCATGGAATCGAACCTGGGGCTGGTAGACAGGAACATGTACTGATATCTATAGGCAGGAAATTTAACTCCGTGTTCTTAACAATCATTTGGCTTTAAGTATTCGTAACACTCTGAAAGTTAACAATGGAGCTGCTCACAGTGTAGAAGTCAGTTGCTGCACAACATCTGTTCATACAAACATACATACATACATATACCCATACTTGTATATGAGGAAAATACAAACATTGGCATGTTATGCCAGTTTAATAAAGGCCATTAAGTGCATCTTACATAGTTCCAACTGTTTTTGTTTTTTTTCTCTGGTAGATTATTCTCCGATATTTTAAGGTCGTTTCCCTTCACGCTACTATGAAATGTTGAGCAGAGTCGTCACATTGAATGTGTATTTTATATAAACTTCTAAGAATATTACTATATGCTTCTAAGTTTCCTCACAGCTGAAAAAAAAAAAAAATCTCCACATAATCTCGTGGAGAGAGGTATTAGGATCATTCCAAGACAAATCCCGAGAGAATGAAACCTCTAGTATGTTCATGCAGGACTAAGTTGAATATTGTAAAAAAAAAATCTGAGGATGCTTCTGCAGAAGAGTTTGATGGGAAGAAAGATGTAAGAACTATGTTTGTCCATCCATCCATCATCCAATCCTACGTTGTTACATGAGAAGAGTAAGAGCCTGGGGCTAGGCAAGTTGGTCCTGACATTTAAGATGAGACTGACCAGCCTCACTTATCCCTAAGTGGCATTATGTGGGCAATAACCCCAACCACCCCTTGGATATAAACCGTCACCGGCTCAATCCGACTGGACTGCTGCAATTACCCACTAAACTGTGTTTTTGATGCATTAAAAACAAGATTACCTTTACCCCAATCAGAGATATAAGCCAAGTCAGACATTAGGTGTGCTATACCTCATCCCCTGTTTGATGAAGTAATTGCTGAGATGGACACTGCAAGAAGCAAATCGAAAGGTGAACTGTCGAGTCATCAGCGTACGAGTGGATGGAGTTAGATGTACAGCTTAGAAGGTCATTGATGAATAAAACGAAGAGAGTGGGTGAAAGGACAGAGCCCTGAGGAACACCATTATTGATAATCTAAGAAAAGAACAGTGGCTGACTACAACAGCAGCTACAGAACGACCAAAAAGGGAGCTAGAGATGAAAGCAGAGATAGTATGACAGTCTGGAAATTAATGATTTATGTCAGACTCACTTGAAAGCTTTCGTGATGTCAAGTGCAATGGCAAAGCTTTCACCGTAAACTCAAAAAGAGAATGACCAGGAGTCTGGAAGGTAGGTAAAGAGATCGCTTGCCCCTCTGGTATGCAATTCTCCAGCCTCAACTACCCCCACGAACGCAAAACACGACTATTTTTCGTCTTTCTCATAGCTTAAAAGTTTTATGCCCGATTTATAGAGCTTGAATTTACACACTTGAAAACGCAAACCCCACCCTCCTAGACCCAATAGTTACCAAGTTATGGCCTATCAGAGTTGATAAGTTAACCATCATGGCCCGGATGAAAACGAAAATACGTCACTCTCACCCGTTCTCTTCCCAACAATACGTACAAAAACCACCAAAATTATTATTTTTTTGGTGTGTACATATGTTACAAACCATTGGAAAGTGATTAGAAAAAAATAAAATGGTCATGAATAAAGTACAGGTAATGATTCCAAATGCGCACCATAAAGCATAAAAATTACGCATAATATCCGAGGCCGGAGGGGTAAAGATACTCCGTGCTAGGGGTGGGGGGTGGGGTGGTAAGGCCAGGAGGGGATGTACGGGGATGGAGGGATGGGAGGAGACTGCCATCAGACACAAAGGAAGGGCCCCAGTGGTGTACAGGGATGTGGAGAGAGGAAAGAGGGGAAATACCCTCCCCCCAGATGACTGGGGGAGGGGGACATGGGGGATATCCACAACGGAGGGGTTGAGGATGCATAAGGAGGGCGTGGGAGGGGTGGTGGTGGTAGTGGGAAGAACGGAGGGAGGTGGAGTAGTAACAACGTAGTGGGATAGAGGGACATGACGACCCCCCAACGCCTGGGTAAGGGCCTGGATCCTCCCTCCCACGTGTCCAACACTTAGCTCTAATTGGTTAGAAGCCATCTACATCACAGCCACCGCAGCAAGCTGCTGCAAGTTTTTTGTGGAAGTTGCACGACTGACGTTCCTCGTCCATTTAAAAAAATGAGAAACAACATCGATTGTCGAACTTAGTACTTTAGGGGCTGCAGTGTCCCTAGTGGAACCCATACTGACGATCGGAGAGAATGCTGTAATAGGAAAGGTGATTTAAATTTTCCTTGCTATGAATAGATTAGAAGCTTTTGAAATAGAGGATGTTAAAGCAATTGGGAGATAGTTAGAGGGCTGGAAATGATCACCGTTCTTTAATAGTACAGGCTGTATAAGACCAAACTTTCAGCCAGAAGGAGAGGTACAAGTTGACAGACAAAGGCAAACAAGTTTACCTAGGTGGGGTGTAAGTACAGAAGCACACTTCTTGAGGGCACCATGAGGGATCCCATCAGGCCCATATGCCTTGTTTGTAACGAGTTTCATTCGTACTAAATGCTCTGAACTCTCCAACTCAAATTCTTCTCGCTCCTTCTGGCACCTTACCAAAATACATCAATTGAGGACATTTTAATGTCAGCCATGAGGATGTCTGATGGGTAAGTGATTGAGGAACAGCTCCGGAACCATTTAAGGTGGAACTGGAGGAAAAAGTCTGAGTGAAGAGTTCTGCTTGATCAGTAGAAGAAACAGCTACAGAGCCATCACAGTGGAAAAGAGGAGGGAAGGATGATGAGGTAATGTTGTTAGAAATTTTTAGGTCAAGGTGCCAGAAGGAGTGGAAAGAATTTAATATGGAGAGTTCAGAGCATTTAGTGTGAATGTAAATGAAACTGTTTTTAACAGAGTGAAGAACAGAGTTAGCATGATTCCAGAAAGAAATATAAAAGAGAAGAGCTTCAGGGATGAGTTGGCTCCTGAACCCTCTGTGGGTCCTAGTATTGTTGTGGACAGCATTAGAAGAAGTGTGATTAAACAAAGGCTTTCTTGCATTAGCCAAAGGATATGAGAAAGGAATGTATGCTTCCATGCCTAAGAGAACAACCTCTGTAATGTTTATGGCACACTCAGATGGCTCTTGGCCATGGAACCAATAACCATTCCCTGAAAAAATCAAAGACGTACTGCCTGAGGGCCTCCGACTCAGCAGCTCAAAAGTGCCACAGCTGCCAAACAAGCTACTCAAGATCAATAAAGACAGAAAAGATGTAGGGCTGTTCACCAGGTGGATCAGTGAAGCAGACGAGGGCCAAATTTGGAGGTGAACATTGAAATCACCTAGAATGGAGATTTCAATGAAAGGAAAAATTGACAGGATGTGTTTTGTGTGTGTAGTGACAGAGCCGAAGAATTTTTCATAGAATTAGGGGATAGATAAACAGCACAAACATTTTTAGTCAGGGAATGAAAGGATAGCTGAAGCCAGAGGGTAGAGAATTCAGAACATGAAAGCAAGTTATGTTGCTGAGTAAATAAAGGCAACAGCCTCCTTGGCTTTGAAGTGAGTGTAAAGAAGTATGATACAGAGAAGTGTTTGCTGTCAGTTGCCTCAGACAGCTGAGTCTCAGTGAGGAAGAGAAGGTGAAGTTTAGTGGAGGAGAGGTGGTGTACAACAGAGAGAAAGTTAGAGGAGAGGATACGAATATAGCAGTAATGATTAAAGATGAGTCAGATTGTGGTTTCAGGCGTCTTACTTGCTCGACACTAGGAGAGGGGAGGATGGAGGAGGCTTTTATGCTCTCCCCTCCCTCCGTGGTTTGGTGTTGAGATGCCATTTTTCTTAAATTTTTAATAAGAAGTAATGTGAAATGTATATGTAGTTTGGTATTGACTGTTAGAGAAGCATTTGTTGGAGAACATGCTAGCCTACTCTTTGTGTTCCTGAAACACTCAAAAAGTTCAGCAAAGAGGGATAGTCAGAAGCTAGTCCTGAAGGAAGATGAAATGGGAGATCCAGCATTCCCTGTTATCAGCTTTCCTTCCACATAGGGAGTACCGCCCTGCTCGACTGTGCTAACATCTACTCCCTCTAAAGGCTAGAGAAAGAGGCAAGGAACGTGTACGTGACTGGGGTTGAAGAGACGAGGCCGGGAATGAAGTGGAGGGATGGGGTGGATAGATATTTGAGAGTGGGGTATGTAAGCTGGAGGAAGGGGAACCTCATGGCAGAGGACAGGGTGACACAGAGGTGATTCATTTGCGATCACCTCTTACGAAATTAAGGCATCTGGCACCTGAAAGATAAGTACTTAAATAAATGCTAAATATGAGAGTGTATTGAATGTGCACTTTTATTGCCATACTCTCTCCCATCCCTCTAGTTCCCTTCACACTTGTCCTCATCCCTTATAATCGATCACCTCCTCACACACCCTGGCCCCTGGTCTCCCTGTTCTAACGTTTAAGAGTCGTGAGTTCGCTTATTCATAGTTCACACCTCACGAAGGGGAAGGAGTGACAACATGAACCGTACCATATGGAAGGGTGAGCAGGTATACAGTGTGCCACATTTCATCCAATGAGAATATCAGTGAGTAGTAGAAGTTTGGCATTTGATAAACTTGAAAGCCTTTACATAAATAAGGAGTTTGGGGAAGTTGTAAGATGCGTGAATGAAGTTGCCGTTTATTAGAAACTGTGATGCACATATATCGATAAGTGTAACCAGACTTCCGCACCACACATGGAGTCATACCATGATTAAATATGGTACGATTCAAAACTTACAACCACAGTTCGAATAAAGATATCTACAAGGTGAGGACATCGTCAAGGTGAGTGGTTCATGGCAAAAGCTAAGTACAATACCTCTTATTTTACTGCAGCAACAAGACATACAAAAGTAATTTTTATTTTATTATTCATTGTCTACACTATAATTAGAACTAATGTACCAAGAATTAAACAATATCAGCCTAGGTAAATTATTAAACTTGTAGTTCGGTCCAATCTCCGTGTCATATCTTTCCGTTTTCCTCACGAAGTTCAATTAACCTCTTTATTACGATTACATACAATTTAGTTTATCCTTGCTGCTACCAAACGACTTAATTCGGTTTTGGGAGGCTCTCAGGTAGTGGAGTGGTTAATAAAGGTTGCATCTAGCCTATCCCTCTCCAAAACCAGTTATTATAAGGTTGCATCTAGCCTATCCCTCTTCAAAAGTAGTTGTTATACTAATTAAGCACGTCAAGAGAGGGTAAAAAAGCAATATAAATGACACTGTCGGGTTGAAGGAGATTAATGAATATTTTTTATTGTCAGCTCTCGGGTATGGTGTTCTAGCCGTGTGCCTGGCCTTCCTTGCTGGTAACGTAGGGAGCGTGCTGCAGGCCGCCGGCTCATTCAGTTCCTGTGTCAATGGACCTTTGCTGGCTGTCATCATTATGGCGTTATTTATGCCCTTCACCAACAACAAGGTATGGTGCGGTAATATACATTGTTATGTAGTAGGTGGAGGCGCTCACCATCCACTCACTCGATGTAGTGCTGCTCTCGGGTGTCTGTCCTTTCCTCTCTTGTCTCCATTCCTTCCTTCCTCTACTGTCTTTCTTTACTTCATTCTTTCCTCGTCCTTCTGCCTACGGGTGACTTTACACTACCTCTTCTGTCTTTCTTTCCTTCATTCTTTCCTTTTCCTTCTGCCTGTGGGTGACTCTACACTGAGTGACAAGCCAAATGGTTTCCTGTACACCAGGAAACCATTTACTACAGTTTTTTTTTTTTTTAATAAATAACAGAACGGAGGAAGGAAAAACAAATGAGTAAAAAAAAACAATCCATACACCAGAGTACTGGCATCCTCCGTTCATAAAATATCTGTAACAGGTAGACTTGAACAGCTTTGGGTTGAAATTTGGAGGGAAACACCTCTGGGGAAGCGAGTTCCAGACAGATGCAGTTCAGAGAATGAAAGAATTCTGATAGGCAGAAGTTCTGCAATATGGCTGAGTGACATTCCAGTCATGAGCGCTACCAGATGCCTGTGTAGCACGAGGGAAGGCATGGAGAGGTAGCACCATGGACGCAACTTCGTCTGAGCATTTGCCAAAAAAATATCTGTAAAATAATGTAAGGGAGCCAACATTCCTTCTTACTTGCAGGGGAGGTAGTTTATATGTAATGGCAGGGATGTTAATGATTCTAACAGCTTTGTTCTGAATTTTGTCTAGTTGTCTTAATGAAACCTCTCCACAACCATTCCACACGGGTGAGCAATATTCAAGCTGAGAGCGCACATGACTCCTATAAATTATAGCTAACTGCTCATCAGTGAAGAAGTTACGGACTCTGTACAATAATCCAGATTTCTTTGAGGTGGTTTTAGCAAGTGATCTGACATGAGAGGTCCAGCTGAGGCCACTGTTAAGTGAGACACCAAGAATTTCAATACTTTTGGAGATAGGAATATTAGTAGCACTGAAGGTAATGTACGAATCTGGCAATAAATGTCTACTAGTAAACTGTATATATTTAGTTTTACTAGCATTAAAAGAAACAAGGTTGTTTTGTCCCCATTCACTGATCGTAGATACAGTAGATCTTGATTTATGGAGAAGGCTGTACTGAGTTGAGAGGTAGGGATATTAGACTTTGTAAATGGGTGTCTGAGTGTGAATGAACTATGTAGAGTCATCTGCATATGAGTGAATGGGATTGCGGGTGACAGATAAGAGATCATTAATATGAACCAGAAATAGGGTTGGTGCCAGAACTGATCCCTGCGGCACGCCGGCGTTAATTGAGTGGAAATTGGAACATACATCATCTACTTTTACTCTTATTTTCCTGTCACTAAGATATGAAGAAATCAAAGGAACAAAAGACATTAGTCCATAGCAGGGGAGTTTGGACAACAGGGAACGGTGCCATACTCTGTTGAAAGCTTTAGAGGTATCAAGAGCTACTGCATCAGTTTCTCCAAAAAGATCAATTGATTAATGGATGGTATGAGTTAAGAGACTGAGTATGTCAATGGTGGATCTTTCGTGGCGAAAACCATATTGTCTATCACTAATTAAGTTGTTGGATTCAAGATGTTTACCAATGTGCTTATTAATTAAAGTTTCAAATACCTTACCAAGAGAAGATGTGACAGCTATTGGTCTGTAATCGGAGGGGTCAGACGAACTTCCTTTCTTCGGAATTGGGTGGATATTGGCTTCTTTCCATGAATTTGGGAATAAAGAAGTACGTATGCATAGTCTGAATAATTTAGCTAGGACAGAGGCAAGTTCAGGGGAACATTTTTTCAAAACTGGCGGAATTCCATCTGGGCCTGGAGCTTTGTTGGTAGGTAAATTGTCTAGGATGGATTTTAAGTATCTTGTCTGTATTTTAAGTGAGGCAATTTCGGGAGAATCAAGTTCCAGTACTGGGACATTCTAGCTGGTATCATCTATGGTAGAGTTTCTGGCAAAGGTACTGGCAAAGATATCTGCTTTCCCACGCAGGTCATTTGTAATTTTGCCGTCTGAAGATTTTAGTGTGGGAATGGAAGATGACTTGTTAAAGTTATTATTGAAAGATTTAAGAGTTGACCAGAATATTCTATTGTCATTAGGGTTGTTAAGTAGTTTTGATGCTTGCTTTGGAAGAAAGTTTGATTTAGATAGATTTAATACAGCTTTTGCATGATTTCTAGCAATTTTAAATTGGGAGAGTGATTCAGATGTTTTTGATTTTAAGTAAGAGTTATATGCTAATGACTTTTGGGCTGTTGCTCTGGCACAGTTCCCATCAAACCATTTTGGAGAGTTCGATCTTTTAGTGAACTGTTGACTTGGTATGAATAAATCCATACCAGCTAGTATTAAGTCGCAAATGTGAGACTAGGTAGGATTGGGATCACTAGAGAAGAAAGACTGCCATGGAATGTCAGCAAGATCATTTCTAAATCCATCCCAGTCTGCTCTATCAAAGGGCCATCGGGTCACCCTGACAGGTTCAGAACGGGGAGGTGTGGGAGGGTTAGCTAATGAGGCTTTGATGAGATTGTGGTCAGAGGATCCGAGTGGTGACAGTACCTCTAACCTGTATTGATCTGGATTATTTGTCAAGAATAAATCCAAAAGATGGGCATTATGGTCAGGATTATCAGGTATTCTGGTTGGTTGCTTTACCAGCTGGGTGAGATTAAACGATTCCGCAAACAGCTCACACTCTAGACCAGTGTCGTCAGTCCGGCCAGAATGCAATAACCATTCAATATTATGTATGTTAAAATCACCTAAAATGGTAATTTCGGTGCCAAGGGCAAGGTTAAGGTTATTCAACTGAGTGGATATGGAATCAAATACACTGGGTTCCGAAGAAGCATTGGGGGAACGACAAACTACACAAATATATTTGGTAATGTTTTGACAGTTTAGTTTATATAATGAGTAATCAAAACTGGATGAAGTGAAGTTTAAAATAGTGTCAACTGCATATTGTGATTTGATATAAGAACAGGTGGTAACCATATAACCAAATTTTGGCACCTGGTGTTTTAGTGGGTAATTATTGCGCTCTAGTCGGATTGAGCCAGTGAAGGTTTATATCCACGGGATGGTTGGTTGATTGCTCATGTAATGCCACTCAGGGATGAGTGAGGCTGGTCATTCTCATCTTAAATGTCGAGACCAACTGCCTAGCCCCGGGCTTCTATGCTCCTCTTGGGGCAATGTAGAACTGGATGATGAATGGATGGATGGATGCAATAAACTGTTCATTTGCTGAGGAGCTGCTGCTCCTTTTTCTATTGTAATAATTATGTTGGTGAAAATAGTTGTCAGAACAAAAATCCTGAATAAGTTGTACTGGTTTTATATTTATTTATTTATTTTTTTTAAATGGCGGCGTGAAGGATTGAAAAAGAATTCAGTCTTCTTTTGACAATAAATTCTGAATCATATGATGATAAAAGAAAATGTTTGGCATTTATGCTTTGCCTCCTACTACACTCTGCAATGATTGATGCTAGCTGTTGGCATCTAACAGATTTTTTTTTTTTTTAATGAGCATCACCCACATGGTGTTTTCTTAAACACTTAGTCCTGATGATATGGCTTTAAGCGACCATCTGTTTAACATCAGTACAGGTGCTGGAGCAGGGCACCTTCACATGGTGGTACCGGTATGACTGGCTGGATCTGCTGCCTAGTTATACAAACGCCCCTCACCTTGCTCCCTACCCCCTGAGGGGACTGTGGGCTACAGAAGGAGGGAGCAACTTCAACTGGCATTCTGCTGGATTGACGTTCGTATGAAGATGGTGGAACTGCAACAACAACAACAACAGTACAACAACAACAAAAACAAGAAATACTACTACTACCAAACAGTATAGAGAAAGATAAGAGGGGACACACGCACGAGTCTCTGTGAGAAAAATGTAACTCAGGGAACAGAGGCGCCGCCCGACGGTGGGCGCGGAAATCATGATACCAGTCGTTTGTGCTCGCTCACACCACACCAATATTTAACCCGTCACGTCCCGAGGTTTTCCGTCCCTCCGACATCCCCCAGTCCCAAGCCTTTTTGGAGAAAAATTTTTTTTGCTAAAACTTCCGCTTAGGTTGAGAAACGAAGGAAAATCACAAAGGGCTTCCCGCGGTCTATAAGTGGTCCATACAGGTGAGGTCCCCTGAGCCAGGTGTCGTGTTCTGTAATGGACGTGCCAAGTGCTCACGTTTTCTATGGTAGGGAATACTGGGAGAAACAACACACAACACCCCTATATTTATTGAATTTGAACTAATAAACAATAACAGTAACAATATAATGGATTTCAGACACATATATATGAAAAATAAGCATTGTACCATCGCGCTAGCATAGCGAGTTTGGTCCGAGTCGTAACATGCTATATGCTAAGTTTCTTGTATCAGTCAACCTATCATTTTTTCTACTTGTATACTTCTGTTTCAATGACATTTTACCAATTACAACTGTTTGTAAGTGTTTTCAGATGTTTTCATTCATTATGATGACATGCAGCATAAGTCTAGCACATATCAGCTTAGTAAGCGCACTCGCTATGACTCGTATTTCAACATTCCAAATTGTTTTATCACTTTCCTATTATTTTTCCCTTTACATAGAACCTTTCCTCCACCACTGTAAATGTTTTCAATTATTTTCATTCATTACGAGGGAATTTAGCGATATGCTAGCGCATATTCACGTAGCAACCACGATCTCAAACACTCGTGTTTCATCATCTACTTTATTATTATAATTTTCCACTTACATTACACACGTTTACACCCCTATACTGCACTGTACATACTTACTGGCATTATTTATTCAAGTGAGCGTGAGAATATCGCATGAAAATACCCTCGCAATGAATGTTTCGACCAACATAATACTCACACACTTATATACTAATACTTCACATATATTACACACTTTACCACTTGCTGACTTTTATTTTCACTAATACGTGCCTTATTCATTCAACTGAGCGTCAGGATATTGCATCTCTATACACACGCTATGAATATTTGACTTAGAATATATTTCAGCACTTACAATAATTTGAACTTATATTATACCCGTAAGCATTTCCAATAATAATAATTATATAATTACGGGCCGTATTTATTGCGCTGAGCGAGAGAATATCGCATCATAAAACCCTCGCTATGTATGTTTCCACTTACGGCATATTTATACACTTACATACAATTTTTGCACTTATGTTATACCCGTATGCACTTTATACTAATATTTGGGGATCAACATGACTGACAATTTCACTGAGCGTCTGTTTGTCGCATTTACCTCATAATTTCAGCGTCCTATCGCATTCACACCATATCAGAATTGCATCAATGTGTGATATTCGCTGAAACATGGGTGAATACAGAGACCCACGTCACACTGCACGCACTCATAGTGGGTGTCCTTCCTCTGTGTCGTGAATCTCACCTGGGAATTACTGCACACGTGACACCTGCGTTGGGGCCTAGGTCTGTTTGGCTGGGGAGGGATAGGAGTGGGGAAATGGCGGCCGGATATTCTCAGGGGAGTTTGTGCAATAGGGGCAGTGCGGGTGCGATGTTGGGGCCTTTCTACAGCATACCGTGCAAACATTTCTCTTGTGAGCTCCCTCACAAACCCTTCAAATGTTTCCTGAACTCCTGTTGTCATGGCGTGAAGGTGGTGGCAATTCAGAGCAGTGATATCTAGCAAGTGAAAGAACAGTTTCTTATACCACTTCATCGTGGTCCTGGCACACTCTACCGTCGATATCATGGAGTCTGACTGGTCCACGAGGCGCATGTTTATATTATAGTCCATGACACACTCAGGTTTCCAAATACGACGCCTGTTCTCGCTACGGTAATCAACTGAATCAGTACGGTGCATCAAGGGGCGGTGAACCGTTGACAATAGGCTTACCTCTCTATTGTGATTCCACAGAGTTGCAAGGATGTTGTTGGCTTTGAAGAAGACAGCCTCATTCCTTGCAAGTTTCCACCCTACCTTGGCCATGTGACGCCGGTTCACCTTCACTGTTCCACAGACTCCAGTTTCATGTGTGTGAAGTTAACGAGCGAGAAGAGGGCTAGTGTACCAGTTGTCCAGGTAGAGGACGTGACCACGATGAAGGTAGTCTTCTATCATCGTCTTTACCACTGCGCCCAACGGTCCAATACTTCAATCTTCTATTATGTCTGTCTGTTCACCGGTGTACAAGACTATGTCTTGCACGTATCCAGTCCTACAGTCGCACATAACAAAGATCTTGAACCCAGAACGGTGCCTTTTGCTGGGTATATACTGCCTAAATGAAATATTGCCTCTCCACAACACGAGACTCTCGTCTATGACGAGGTCTCTATAGGGATAGAATGAGGAACGAAAGGTTTGCCTAAGGTGATCAAAGATCAACCTAATTCGCCTCATTTTATCAGTGTTGTTTGCATTTGCAGGATCATGAGCATTATAGAAATGGAGGCGACTTAGAATTTGTTGAAACCGATTACAGTTCATCACTTGACCAAATATTGGGGTAAACATAACAGGGTCCCTAATCCAGTAAGCAGGAATTCTGTTCTCTCGTATAATACCCATCAAAAGGACCAGGGCAAAAAATAAGAACATTTCTGGAAGGGAGACAGGGTAATCATAGATGACAGAATGCCTACTTGTTCCCAATCTTTCACTCTCTAGGCGCTGGGTGCTTGCAAACAGATTGGTATGGTATACAATCTGCTCCACAAATGCCTCACTAAAAAACAGGTGGAAAAAATCCAACCTGGTGGAATTACGGTGAATTCCTGGAGCAATGCAGCCACAGCGCCCCTGCTCAGTGAAGGGGTGAATGAGGGGAGAAAAATCACTCCCATCCTCCCAATTCCATGCCACAAATCCCTCGTCCCCATCATCCCCATCACTGCCTTCGCCTGGGTGGGGAGGAGATCCTGGTTGGGGAGGTGGGGGAGAAGGAGTGCGGAGGGCTTCCCCACTGTCACTCCTCTTCCCTTTGCCTTTACCCTTTCCCTTTCCCTTTCCCTTACCCTTACGGCCTTGAGGAACATTAGGGGGCTGTAGGGATGAAATAGGGGAATATTGGGAAGCAGAAGACGTGCTTGGGAGTGGTTCCTCCCCACCTTCCCCCTCCATGACAACACCACATGCTTTCTCACGCACCCTAGCTCGACCACGTGTTAGGGGATATTGGGGAGCATAAGACATGCTTGGGAGAGGTTCCTCCCCACCTTCCCCCTCACTCACAACCCCATGTGATAATGAACGCACGCGTACTCGCCCACGTGATCCACTACGCCGCCTCACACTACGTAGGGAGAGCAATGACTCACTCACGTCACTCTCACTTTCCCTAATCCTCCCTGCACTTTCCCTTTCACTCCCCACTCCTTCCACTTCACTTCCAAACTCCCCAAACAAAATGCTAGGCCCATACCTGCTCGTACGACGTGGTGTGCGCTCTGGGCCACGATGAGTTATGACCTCACGTCCATACCACGTGGCAGCACGTCCCACAGCTCCGTCATCATCATCATCCTTGTCCTCGTCCTCGAATTCTGGTTCCAAATCATGTTGGGGATATGGATAGGATGTTGCACATGCCTTCTTTGCCTGCTGCTCCTCTCTAGCAGCACTGTAAGTCACGTACTGCCGCTTCCTGGGAGACGGAACTTCCTCGTCACTGCTGGTGGTTTCTTCCTCCTCTGGCTGCACATAATCCTTATCCACAACCTCATCGTCCAGTGGGGAATTACTGTCGCCTGTAAAGGTGTCCAGGGCGGCTTGAATTTTGCTGTCTGAGAGACCTCTCTTAGCCACGTCTGAGCAGGACTGTTGCTACCAGGTGAGTGGATGAGTGGCGGGTTAGCGCCGGTTGCGCGGGGTCGCCGAGTGTCCCCGCCTGGTGGCAGGTAGGGGAAGGTCATGCAAGGATACGTACCGCAAATCAAGCGCGAAATTTGAAAATTGTTGAAATTATGCACATTGCAATTGCACGACGTACCAGTACGTCACCGGGACTGGCAAATGCAAATCGTTGCAACGTACCCATACGTCGACGGGACGGGGCGGGTTAAGGAAAATGTTAGCACTTTGTGGATTGTAACAGTATCTTCTGCACCAGTATTATTGTATATGTATGATGATGCATAAATTTGGAAATCTTACTGAATCTTGCTGGAAAATATTAGTAAATAAATACAAATGAGAGTGGCACCGGTCACTGACAGCTCTTACCTCTCAACTTGACACATTGGCCTCTGACTGTGGTTTACATCTTCATTTAAAACTCCTGGCACTAAATCAGGTGTCATTCAAAAGGTTGACACGCATGAAATAAATAAATGAGATATATCAGACCAATCTGTTAAGAAATTGAAACTCTCCAGTGCAAACTGACATTTTATTTTTAGCCCACTGCACTGCTCAGCCTTCTCACATTTTTTTTTCTTCTAAAGTTGACAGTAGCTTAATTTGGACTTGAAAAGTTATTGCTACACAGAATACGCTCCAAGTAATGTATATCAAAATGAGATATAACTCAACCTGAACAACTACATGTATATTAGCAATATCACTGTATGCCTAGTAGAAAGCATTTTCAGGAAGTTTGACTGGGAGAACATAGCAATATACATAGATGGAGAAAAGTTTAATCTTTTAAGATTCGCAGATGACAAAGACCCAATTTTAGAAACAGCAGGGACGTTGCAAGAAATGTTAAATTATCTTAATAAAGAAAGTTTCAAAATAGGGCTAAAGATGAACTGGGGTAATACTACAGTACACCAAAGAGCGTCATCAAAATAGGGGAAGAAACTCTTGATGAAGTTGAAGAGTACAATTTCTTGGGGTAACCACTAAACCTAACGAAAGACCATGAAGGTGAAATAAAAACATGTGTTACAACTGGATGGAAAGCTTTCGGTAAATAAAGAGACATCATGAAAAGCAGATTACCAATATGTTAGAAATGAAAAACATATAATTAATGCATAATGCAGCCATGACATTCATGAAGGATAACCGAAGGAGCAAGAGGGTAAAGTGGACTCCACAAGGTCGCAAGTGTAGCAGGAAAAGACCAGACAGGAGATGGAGATGAAACAGATTAGTTTGCAAGCAAAACCTGGCAGATTTTAGCTCAATCAAGGAATCCATGGAGAATGCTGGGGAGGCCTTTGTTCAGCAGTGGATTCTAAATGAATGACGATGATCATTGCTTCACTGTTCACAATCATACACTGAACTCAAGCAAATTGTTATGGATTCCTAGCACAGCATGACAAGTGGTGCAAGCACGACAAACCTTGCCCAGGCCGATACCAATTATTCTAGTGTTGGTAAGTACTGATTAAAGTCTACTGTAATGGCGCAACTAATTTCAACTTAGAGTTTCAATGACTAACCGTGTGAAACTTTGAACTTGTGTTTCATCTTTTAAACTTGAAAGACATTACTTCCACAATTATATCAGTTGCTTCTGGGACCCATCTACTTGACCTATAAGTTAACAACACTCAGTAACCATAGCAGTCTATAGATAAAACACCGGGAAATGAAATAGCATGAGCAACATAAAAAGGGCCCAATACCCTAGAACAACGCTTTAGATAAAACACAGTGAATTAAATACCAAAGCAACAATAAGAGAATAACCAACCAGGTCACCATTTCTGATAATTTCATCAGTGTGAACTTAGTTTTGATAAGATGTGATTGATAATATATCACTCACCTTTCCTTGTCCTTTAGGAATCGAAAAAAGATAATCTCGGCCTTTTTTACCTAGAATTACTGCAGTTAACAGTAGCGCAGAACCGATTGCCCAGCATCATGTTTACATTCTCCAGCTCTGTTTCCGCGAGCGCCCCTTGGGGCGCCACTGTCCCCCATTGTTACACGGGGATGGTGTGACTGTCCCCTATCTTTCTCCAAACTCTTTGCTACTACTACTACTACTAGTACTAGTAGTAGTAGTACTACTACTACTATAATTACTACTACTACTACTGTAATTACTACTACTACTACTACTACTACTATAATTACTACTACTTCATCATCATCATCATCATCATCATAATAATGATAATAATAATAATAATAATAATAATAATAATAAAACTGTTATATTTTCAGTTATAGATGTTGCAGGGAACAGTTGGTGAAGTCTACAGCTAGAGTCGGATATACGTTTTATTTCATGAGATATCCAGCTTTACACAGGACTGCCCTCATTAGGTTATTCCCAATAAACGTAGGGTCATAACGCTGTTCACTGTGGAGATCTCACATAGCCTCTGCTCTTTAACCCATTGCTGGTAGAGATGTTTTCTCCATCTTCGCCTGTTCAAGACGCAAATTCCTGTTGTTATTATCATCATTATTATTATTATTATTATTATTATTATTGTTGTTGTTGTTGTTGTGGTTGTTTTTATTATGCCTTCGCTCACCTATGGTAGAGGAGGCATATTATTGGTCTGTCCGTGCGTGCGTGCGTGAGTGAATCATTGGTGTGTCTGTAACATTCTTGTGGACGCGAGATCTCCGAAACCCATTGACGGATTTTGAACAAACTTTTGTCAGTGATTCAGTATGAAGGGACGATGAACTGATAAGGTCAGCAATGTCAAGGGGTCAAAGGTCAGGGTCATTTGCCTTAATTTAGCATTATGGATATAATATCTCCTGAACCCCTCGATGGATTTTGACCAAACTTTAGTTGGTAATGCAATAAATAGCTACAATTAACCAATTAGGTCAGCAAGGTCAAGGGGTCAAAGGTCAGGGTCATATAGGTGTGGGGGCGATGGTTCCTGAATCCCTCGAGAGATTTTGACCAAACATTCAGTTCAGGGGCACATGGGTAGACTTTGTTTATCATTAGTCTCATGTCAAACGTCCATTCTTCTCACCTCCCACCTTCCTTTCACCTCTTCTCCCTCCCTACGGCTGTGGGCCAAAGCAACACCACAGGAGTGGCAGCCCAGAAATAACCAACCTTCCCTTTGTCCTCTCTCTTTCTCTCCTGTGTGTGTGTGTGTGTGTGTGTGTGTGTGTGTGTGTGTGTGTGTGTGTGTGTGTGGCTAGTATTCTCGTTGACTTAGGGACGTACTAACATCTCTTCTCTGTTTAATTATTTTGCATAATGTACTTATATAAAGCTTAGGTGTCAATATCTATGAATACTGTGGCAAGGGAGATGTGGTAGGGACTGCCCTTAACCGATGAGAATATGAGCCAATGATGTGCAAATGTGGTGGGGGAAGGGAGAAGGCTGAAAAGAGGGTAGGGGAGGGATGGGCAGATGTTTAGGGAGCGCCAGATTATTCACCCTCAGTCTAGATTTTTGAGGTTGGCTTGCCGGCAGAGCAATCGGTTTCCCCATCTTGGCTCCATATCATCACTTCTCTTTCCTCCTCCTCCAGCATTTTGTCTTTCACTTACCCCACCTAGCCAGATCCTGTGGGTTTCTTTCCCCAAAAATTCCATCATGAGTTTCTGTCCCACTTCCCAGCCAAGATGGTGGTGGGGGAATGAGCACAATAAGTCAGCAAGGTCATGGAGGTTTTATGGAGAGTCCATTCACAAGTCTTAATGGAGCCACACCAAGCGATTCTGCATGACAACTCAGGGCCCGAGTTCTTGGCTCTTCACTAACAATAATCTATCTATCTATCTATCTATAGCCCGACGTCGTAATCCCGCAAAAGGTGGCCGCAGACAAAACGCCTTCAAGTCGCTCTGTCACCCACCATTTGACTACCCTCCCCGAACTCACTTCCCCCTCCCTCATATACCTCTCAACTCCATCCCTCCACCTCATCCTCGGTCTACCTCTCCCTCTCCCTCCCTCCACCTCACCTACATACACCCTCTTAGTCAGTCTTTCATTCTCCATTCTCTCCACATGTCCAAACCACCTCAGTATATTTCTCTTTATCTTCTCAACCACATCCACCCCACAATGTTCCTTCACTTCTTCATTTGTCAACCTGTCCCTCCACGTCACTCCACATGCTCCTCTCAAGTAACTCATTTCCACTGCTCTCACTCTTGACTTGTTCCCCTCTTGCAAGGTCCACGCCTCGCTTCCATACGTCAGGGTAGGGATCACAATACTATCATGCAGTGACTTCATAACTTCCATACTCACCTCCCTATTTCTCATCACTGCTTTCAGTGAACCAACAACCTTCCTTCCCTGCTATACCTTTTCATGCACTTCATCTCCCAACGTTCCATCCTTACTCATCACACTAACCAAGTACTTTTAATTGCACTCACATTCTCCATATTCCCACCATTCAAGCTCACTGTACATGCTGTGACTTCATTCCTCTCAAACACCATAACTTTACTCTTGTTTACATTAACTTTCAGATTCCTCTTCCTACACACCGTCCCAAATTCATTCACCAAAACTTGCAACTCCCATTCCTCTTGACTCAACAATACTGTATCATCAGCAAACAGCAACACCAGAATCTTCCAAATCTCACCCTCATTCATTACAGCCACCCCCACATCCACTGCCCTACCTAGCACCTCCTTTACAACCCCATCCATGTATATATTAACCCGCAGCGTGCCGCATATCCTTAGCCCTCTGGGTCACCCCGGTGCCGGCCATTTTTCCACTTTTTTTGAGGGGGCTACAATGATAGATTTTGATGTGGAAACAATGAATTTCGCCATTAAAATGCTCACCGAGACTCGGAAATGAGTTTTATTGAGTCCTGCAGACTCCTGTACAGGTATAGTCACTCTCTCACACTTACCACGTACGTGAGAGAAAGCCGTTTTCCATGTAAGTTATACTCAGGTATTTATGCTGGGAAGGTATAGCTATGTTCAGTACACTTATCTGATCACTTATTACTTCAGCATCTATCACAATTTGCGTGTCTTTCTCACTGTGAATGCATTATCTTACGCTTACTTGAAGATAGGTACAACCTGACTTCATTACGTACAGTCCTGGCGCTTACAAGAAGGTATTTACAACTTGACTTCATTATATAGTCCTTACATTTACAAGAAAATATTTACAACTTACACTTAATGAAAATATTTACAAAATGCCTTCACTATGTACAGCACTGGGTGAGGCACACAAGCAGAGTGAGGCAGAGCGACCGTGAGGGGAGGAGCGAGTGAGTGTATGGCCTTGACAGCCTGGGGGATGGTAGAGGAACAGTTACCTTACATGTCTGCCAATTTTTACCCGCGAATCTTGAAAAATGTGGTCACAGTGAATTTTTTTTTTATCTTAGACCATTTTAAAACAGCACTGGCACTGGCCGTGGCATTATGTCAGACCGTTTTAAAAAAGGCACTGGCACGCGGTGGGTTAAACAGCCATGGAGACATCAAACAACCCTGTTTCAGTCTCACATTGAGATCAAAGAACTCACTCAGCTCACCATTCACTCGCACCGTAGCCCTAGCTCCTTCATACATACTCTTCACTGCACTCAACAATTTCCCCTCCACTCCATATATTCTTAATACCTTCCACATACCTTACCTATCTATTCTGTCATAAGCTTTCTCCAAGTCCATGAAGGCAGCATACACTTTCTTTCCCTTCTCTAGATACTTCTCCACTAAACATCTTAGAACAAATATCTGATCTACACACCCTTTTCCCTTCCTAAATCCCCCTTGTTCTTCTCCAACTAGCTCCTCTGTCATATGCCTAACCCTATCAATGAGTATTCTACCATATATTTTTCCAGTCACACTAAGAAGGCACATACCCCTATGGTTACCACATACTTCTCTCTCCCCTTTTCCTTTGTATAAAGGAACAATTATACCTGATTTCCAGTCCTCTGGAACCCTTACCTCTTCCCAAGCCAATCTACACAACTTTTATATCCACTTCACAACAATCTCACCCCCATACCTCAGTATTTCACCACACACGCCATCAATTTCTAGGGCCTTTCCCATCTTGATCCTCTTCATTGCTTCCACTACTTCCGCCCTACTGATATCTTCTTCCCTTCACTCATCTCTACTTTTCCCAGCCATTCCCCAGCCACTTATACTCGCACTGCTCTCACTCTCTACATTCAACAAATCCTCAAAATGCTCCTTCCATTTCCTCAATTTCTCTCTCTTTTCCACCAACAATCTATTATTCCTATCTTTCACTCCCCTACTATTTCCTCTTTCACACTGCCTTACTTTCTTTACCCCCCTCCAAAACAAAATCTTACTCTCCCTCCATTTCACACTCAGATTCCTCCCAAATTCTTCATCCACTTTCTTCTTACTCTCCTTCACCAGTCTCTTCACCTCCCTTCTCCTGCTCACATATACCTCTCTCTCTCTCTTCTCCCCTACCTCTACTCACTAGCCATTCACTATATGCCTTCTTCTTTTGTTCCACAGCTCGTTTCACCTCACCATTCCACCATGCTGTCCCCTGCACACCCTTCCTTGCATCTCCTCCTCACTCCACAAGCCACCTCACATGCTGCACCTATCTCTTCCGTGAATATCTTACATACGTCTTCCACCCCTTCCATCTGCTCTAACTCATACCTTCCTAATCTTTCTTCCACTATGCTCATATACTCTTTGTCATTTTTTCACTATCTTGCAGCTTCTCCATTCTTCTCACAGGAGCTGTTTCCTCCTGTCTTCCCCTTCGTCTCTTCAACCATTTTCTTTGCAGCTTTACCTTGGCCATCACTAAGTGATGGTCCGAGACTCCATTCCCCCACCCTTTCCACACTCTTGCATCCAACACTTGTCTTCTCATTCGCTCATCCACACACACGTAGTCTATCATTTCCTTTCCTTCAACAAGTTCACCGTCCATCCTCCTCATTATTCTCCACGTATACCTGTGGACCATCTTATGCCAAAAGTAGGCGTTAGCTATTGCCAACCTCTTACCAGCACAGATGTCCACCAAAGCACTACCATTCCCATCTACTGCAGCTGGCACACCCCACTGATCAACCACTCCATCCACTCGTACATTCCCAACTTTGCCATTCATGTCTCCAATCAAAAGCACTCTCTCGTTCCTCTCAGATTTGTCCATACATGCTTCTACACTCGCCCAAAACTCATCTATCACTCTTGCCACTTGGTCCTCTGTCGGCGCATACACAAATACAATCTCCCATGCTTATATACTACTTTCATCCTTACCCATACAATCCTTGCACCCACTGTTCCATAGTCTCTTCTTCCATACCATCAGACTACTCCCTCTCTTGCCCTCTCATTCTCATTAACTATTCTATTATTATTATTATTATTATTATTATTATTATTATAACTATTACTAATGAATATGATGATGATAATGATTATACTGATGGTGATGAAATAACTTTTTCCCACATTCTGGCCATCATAAGAATCTTAAATTCCTTTAGGCCCACCACCACACATAAATGAAAAATATATATTTACAGCCTACCAGTGTACATCCTATATAGCTTATTGCAATGGTTCTCAAACTTTTTAGCCTGGAACCCACCGAAGAGTGTGTATAAACATTTGTGGCTCCCATCCATCCCCAAATCACACACACACACACACACACACACACACACACACACACACAACAGACCCAGCAACTTTTTAATTGTAACTCTTGCTTCATGTTCGTATTTCTGTCTTGAACCTGCGGGCAAGGACCAGATTTTATCACATCAGCACAAGAATATCAATCAATCTAACAGCAGACATACACTACAAAGCATAGATACTGATAATTAGACCATCAAATGTTCTTAAGCATTGTGCAAAATTGGAAATATTTGAATTTTCCAAGATTGAGTTATGCATTATTGAGTGACTATAAGCCTGGTCATGCATACCAATGGAGCTTAGGAAGAAAAAGTACTGTATATGTGGTATTATGATATCAAGATACTGAGGATCGGGGAGTAGGAAAAAGGGGAAATACCCAAGGGATGTTACTCTTGAAGTATTTTAAATTATACTGCCAGACTTAAATTTGGGAGCTGCAAAAAAATCTGTATGTGTAAATGACAAATAATCAATATACAACATATCGCAGCTATTATGAATATGATAATAGTGTCGTAATGAGAGGTATCATTTAAATGAAGTACTGTATTGAAATTCCTCTCATGACCCATCTTTGGGTCGTGGCCCATATAATGATAACCACACAGCTAGGTGACTCTGGAAACAGTGATATAAGGCTTGAAAATACAAAAGTATATGGTTATGGCAGACTACGTCAGGGTACCTGAGTTACTCGTACTTGTAGCAACTTGACAGAATATTCAGTTTATTGCCAGTTTTCCATTTGCCTCTTCTTTGATTTCTAATTAGTAATCACATTGAGTCTTTTATGAACTCAGCACACAACTTAGACCTTCATAAGACTAAAAATCTTGGTCTAAGGAACAGAAAGCCAAATAAAAAATGAGAGAACCAGCTATATCAACCACAGTTACATTGCGAAATTTCCTCAGCCTACGTCACGTGGGAGGATTCAGAGGCCATTCCACCCACCTCTGGATGGTTGCAAAGATTTCAGTGTTTAATTGTATCAGCGTTAGACTGTCTGACCAGAGTAGTTAAATTTATAAATTAGCCTGGAGCCAGCAGTAGTACTGAAGCAAATTATTACATCTAAATGGAGAGAATATTAGGGCAGAGTAAGAAAATGCACTGCATACTCACTTCACTTCATCTCAGTTACTCCATTTTTTAATTATCTCTATTCTTCCGAGACTATGCTCTTGAGATTCCACTTAATTTATTTTCTTGAATCCAACCTTATTAAGCTCTCTTAATCATTGCTAAATCATATGAATATTTCATGGCTTGGTTCAGCAAGATCTTCGTAAATATTGCAGTTGTCATTTTTTTCATGCAACATGTTCTCACTTACCATTATAAAAATGATACCTACAGTCACTCTGTCTCTTCCTTTCCTGGGAAGAGATTTGGATGTAAAATCTATACCTTCTGCCTTTTAATTAACCCACCCCATCTGGATGTCATGTATACATGTCCTTCTGGGGCCGTCCGGGTGACACATATATATGATCTAGTGTTTTGCGACATTGTTTGAATATTCTATGGGTTATTTCCACCACACACAGCCACTGGCAACCCTCCTGCATGCATCTGAGTCATGCTCCAGTTGCCTGCACACCTCCGTCATGGTTAGATCTACACAAAAAGTTTTCCCTGTGTCTGGATCCTTGGCTGAGTGCACACAGCCGCTGACTTCAACACCAATGAAGTCCAAAGGCCAGAAAAGGAAAGGCCTCAGTGGTTGTGCAATAGGAAGAGAACTCGAGGTGATATCACCAATTGTTAGTGGAGACAGTGACTTCCTCTCCGGAAAGTGACTGCCACAATGAGTGTCGATATTTTTGCGTCGTTTGAGTAGGGTGGAGCATGTGACTCCGCGTCTGTGTGCCCATCATTTCCCCCTGAACATTCATCTGCCATTTGCAATGATGGGAATGGTTCAGGGGGTATTGACAATCCTGGAGAGGGGGATATTGGCAAGGATAAGGAGGTGGAAGAGGAGGTAGGGAGTGGAGAAAATAAAGAGGTGGAGGAGGAAGGGAGAAGGGAGGAGGAAACGAGGTGAGTCGAGCCTCACTCCACCCCTTTGTCTATTTACGTGAATAGTGGAAGCAGAAAGTCTGTTTCATGATGAAATTGGTGCCCATTCTTTACTGAAAGGTTCCTTGTGGGTATGTTTGTTATCAAGGAAAAACACAAATCACAGGAAGAAAAATTTATAGTGCATAATGTAGTGGAGAAAAGAAGGAGGGAGGGAGGAAGAAATGTGGTGCCTCACACCACCGCTCTGTCTATGCACGTAAATAATGGAAGCAGAAAGTTTGTTTCATGGTGAAATCAGTGCCTTATTCTTAATTGAAAAATTTCCTGTGTTTATATTCATTATGATGAAAAAGTCTGAATGACAGGGAAAACAATTCTGTTATAGTGGAAAATACAGTATTTTTTATTTTGGACATTACATGAATAACTATACTGTTCACAATAATTTTATTTTAGGTTTCATGTATCTGTAGTAGTAGTAGTAGTAGTAGTAGTTGTTGTTGTTGTTGTATTAGTAATGGCAGTATTATAGTAGTAGTAGTAATAGTAGTAGTAATTGTAGCAGTGGTAGTTGTAATAGTAGAAGTAGTAGTTGTAGTACTGGTTGTTGTAGTATTAGTAGTAGTTGTAGTAATGGTAGTTGTAGCAGTAGTAGTAGTAGTAGTATTTGTAGTACTTGTAATACCCAGACTTCTAGTCGCACATTGGTGCCAGAATAGAGCGACAGTGCAAGCCAAACATACATCTCCGTGTGTGTGTGTGTGTGTGTGTGTGAGAGAGAGAGAGAGAGAGAGAGAGAGAGAGAGTGTGTCTGTTTGTCTTTAAGTCGGGGTGCTGGTGAGGCGAGCAGGCAGCCAACCTCACGGTTGTTGCTATGGTTACTGGCCTCCCAGCAGCAAGTACGACCGATTATGGAAAAATTTTCCCGGTAAATGGTGTTTGTGGTGGATTTTGGTCTTCTGGAAGTGTTATCGAAGTGTTATTATTGTGGAGGACTAGTCTAAGCCTTAGATGTGTCACTGGACCTCTGCCACCCATATGGACACTTGCAAAAAAACAAAAAAAAAATGCCACCTTTCCCCACTCACTCTCTGTCCCTACACACACTTCACGGACTATCTGATGCAATCAGCTTGAAGGCGAAGGATTGGTGAGTATTATGACACCTTGTTTTTTTTTTTAAGTATTAATTGAGATATGAAGGTTTAAAAATAGACGATTTTCACTATTTCTCTCGGGAGTGCCCGGCTGTGGGAAGGGTTGGTGGGAAAATGTGCCGGACGGGATGGGTTAATAACGACCATGAACACTGAAATGTATCTTCTTTTTAGTTTTCATTGACTTCTTTAGTATTAATGGTCTTGCATCTCCTGTGTAATTTACAAGAGCACTCTTCCACTTGTAATTATTATCCTTGCGTTGTCATTCAGTAGTCTGTCTTTCACGAGCTTGTTTGTACACCATTTTAAAATCTCTCTGGAGATTTTAAATAAGCGATGATAGTTGCATTTAGGAATTCGTATTTACTTTTTTTGTGTTTCTCCACTTGGATATTTTCTGATTTTGACTTGAGAGTAGCACTGAGTGTTACACCGTTATGGGGTATGTAAGCCAACTCAAGTTTAGTCAGTAGCATTGTGAATATTCATTTAAAGTTTGTTTTTTAAGTGTGAGACTTTCAACGTGCAGCTAAATAATGACCATCGCCATCGTGTGTGTAATTCCATACGTCAACTGGAAACTTGTATGTTCTGTAGTAAATGTTCGTATAGTTATGTACTCAATACTGGTTCTTTAAATCTGTATTCTTATACAGAGTGATTCGTAAAGGTCTTTTATGAATTTCCGAGCGGATTCCTAAAATAATCCTATGATATAACTTCTGCTTTGAACATAGTTGCACTGTAATAGTTTTTCATAGACAGGTCACTATAATATTGGGCCTGAAAACTGGGTGTATATCTGTTTTGACTTCATTAGCTCAGACTCAGAAGTTCCTGTGAGTATGCAGTGTATCATCTTCATGTTTGCCTGCATGATCAGAACATCTTGCCATTAGCTCTGACACATTACTTAATACCTGATGTAAACTTGTAGTATCACTATACCACTTCGATCTCTCAACTGTTGTTTGTTTAGTGGTTGAGTCACCGAAGTACAAATATGGTGGTTTATGATGGCCCCGGACGAGATGTTCATGACGATTCAATGTGTGTTGGGGAGTGAAAGTTATCTTGGGCTCGATCATACAGGCCTACCTTCATTAGTGTCTGCCTTCTTCCAGCGTACTGTAGAGCGACACTGATAAGGGGTAGTTTATGTTTGCACTCTCTTAATGCCATTACATGATTCTACAGTGACAGCTTACATACTACATCAGTCTTAATTTACCTGCATCTTATAAGGTTTGGGCTGCATTTCTGCCTTATTACTGAAATATCGTTGGATGATATTATTCAGTGTAAGATGCTGCATGCTGTTGTCAATCCATGAGTCTTACATTTGCAGGTTTCTTGATCAGGGACTAATGGATGCGTACAGTCATTATGAATATGCTTTCATGCACCTTGCTCTTAGTGTAACAGAAGGAAATGTGGCAGAAGCAGTATGATTGTATGCAGAGTGTTTCCCCAGTGAAAGGCTCCCATCTTGTCTAACATTCCTCACAACTAATTGCAGGTTGCATGAAACAGGTTCATTTCGACCGCATGTAGCAAGCTGAGGATGACATAATGATCAAGACTGGTTAACCGCAGATGAGCAAGTACTGAATATGGTTCTTGGTGTCCTTAATGTGTTCCAAGTGTGTTGCTATGATAGTGGAGTCCGCAGACCACTGTGTGATGTTTTTATAAAGATGATTCATGCCCATTTCATTTCCAAAAAGTATAGTCGTTGACACTAGCTGATTCTCTCAAAAGAGTGGAATTCTGCCGTTGATTTTTGATGTATGTAGACGACCCCGTTTTTACAAGTTCAGTAAGTGTTGTTCACGGATGAAGCAACTTTTGCATAACACCAGTATTCAATTCCCACAATGCACACACATAATCAAAGGAAAATCGCATACACCAGTAGGCATAGCACACCAGAACAGATTTTCTTTCAGTTATGGGCAGGCATTGTTTATGTAATCAACCCATTTCGGTTACCAGCACGGTTAAATGGTGATGCTTACAGGACATTCTTGGATGAAGGCATCTCGCAGTTGCTAGATGATATCCCACTCAGGACTCGAGTGAAATGTGGTTTTTGTTTGATGGACCTACGGCACGTCAAGCATCAGACTACAGAGTACCTTAATGAGACATATTTCAATATGTAGATAGGGCTTGGGAACCCAATCCCATGGCCTGGTGGATCAACAGATTGGAACCCTCTTGACTCCTTAATGTTGGGCCATCTTTCAGGTGTGGTGTATAACACGTAAGTCCAGACACCAGATGAACTGTGGCACCAAGTCTGTAACTTGTGAGAGGCCGTCAGACATACACCAGATGTCTTGGAACGTGTCAAACACTCACTGACTAGAAGCTATGAGGCAAGTATCCAAGCCGATGAAAGACAAATTTAACATTTGTCATAATTCTGGACATAGTAGATGTAATGCAGTAAACTCCACGGGTTTTCGTTCCACTTTATACCAGTATTTCAGCAAGTTGTGTGTGGAAAACTTTTGCGATTACGACTATGTTCAGTAGAACAGTTTTACATATGAATTGTCCCAGGAGGTCATTCTGAATTTTATGGAAGGCTTTTACGAATCACCATGTATAATATAATTTGTTTATTCTCTTATACAGCTGAGCTCAGAAATTTCTATAATGTAGGTTTGAATATTCAGTTTTTGAAGGCCCAGGCGGAGTATCACTTCAGCCTGGTTACTACTGTGATGATTTTTCAGGTAATTTTTCTTAAATGTACAATTACTTATCACATACAGCTCTTGTCACATCTTACACAGTGTGCCACCCAGTATACCACGAAGGTGTAGAATCAGAAACACATAACCATCGTGTGTCTATTGGCCAGGGAGTCTGTGTGGGTCTGGTGATGGGGACTGCTGTAAGTCTAGCTTTTAGTGTAGGCCCCTTGGTCTTTGGCATCAAGCCGGAACTCTTACCTACCTCCACATCAGCATGTCCCGTCAACCTTTCCATCCCTCAACCCTCGGAGAATCACCCAATCAGGTATGGGGAAGACTTCCTTGATTTGTACTGAATATTCAGACATTATATAAGCCCATGAATCCAAGAAGAAGAAGACTAGAATCATGTATGAATGAGTGTCTGCTTAATTTCACTGAGCATGCTGTTGATATTTCTCTCACTTCTGTACTTTTTTTTTCCCCTGCATTAAGGATTTTAGATCACCAAATCTTTGGGAGGGTAAAAAGAGGTTAGACCGATGATGATGATGTGGATGATGATGACTGAAATGAGAACAAAGTAATGAGGATTTGGTAAGGAAGTGTGTAGATAAGTCACCTGCAGTCCAAAACAATGGTATATCGACCTAATTATGAAGCAATGAACAGTTTATGGATAGTAATCATGGTAAAGCATTCAACTTCATTTTCACAAGACACATTAACATGGCATAAATTTGTTCCTGCTACTACCATCCAACCAAACCTGAATGAAACAGCCTTGAAACAGCCTTACCATGTGATCAGTATGAATGACAGCATAAGCATTCTGCTGGTTCTTTACTGCAGAGTGGAGGAGCTGGAGTACCCGGTGAAGCTGCTGGCTCTGTCCTACACACAGCTGGGGGTGCTGGGGATGATTGTGACACTCGTGGTGGGCGTCACCGTCAGCCTCGCCACAGGTCAGTCGCCTTTCCATTTACTGGTCTCTTTAGCAGTGTGGTAACAACCATATCCATTTTCCGTCCTTGAAGGTGTAGGGGTTGAGGTCTGCGAAAGTATTCCAAAAGATTTAAAGCAAGCTGGCCAACCTATTACCTTTTTATGACAAAACATGTTAGATAATTATATATATATATATATATATATATATATATATATATATATATATGCATCTCAAAATAAAAGGTTCTTGAATTTGGCTCTCTTTTGTATTGTTTTTGTTTTTCTCTTGGAAGCAAACAACAACGTTTCCACCCTCCTGTCTCACCCATGTTTTCTCATAAATATCTTTCTTCTCAAACAAGGTTTTTCCAATCAACATCTCTCGGTCAACACAGATCCCTCTCATTCATTCCCCATTTTCATTTGTTCCAGGTACACCATGCATATCAACTACACCTTAAACTGCTACATTTCCCGCTCTAGCATTCAGATCTCCCATCATTACCACATTCACATTTACTCCAGTACTCTGCAGACACTCATCATCATCATTCGTGAAAGATTACGTCTCTTCTGCATCCCTTTTGCTACCAGGCCCATATGCATCCACAAATACCCACAACTCACATCCAAATTTCGCTTTCACCTACATCAGTCTCGATGACACTTCCATTCAATCACACACTGCTGCACTTCCGGGCGCACTAACAAGGCCACACCTTCTCTCGCCCTTCCTCCATCGACACTTGACATCCTTCCGTTCACACTTCCAAACATAGACTCACCTTTCCCTTTCATCTTTGTTTCACTTAAAGCTAATACATCCATCTTTCTTCTCACAAACATTCTCCCAATCTCCTCCTTTTTAGCCTCAATAATATTACATCCACGCAGGGTCTTATATACCCAATCTTCAGGATACGGGGTATAACTCAATCCCCCTTCAGTTTTTATTCCCTCTCATTGTAGGAACTAAAAAACAGAGGAGGGGGTCCCTAGTCGCCTCACCCCGCCCATAATCGATGCCCTTTTAGAAACGCAGGGAATACGGTGGTGGAATTCTTCCTAACACAATCTGGCCACTGTGTGGTAGTACCACCCCATAGTGCGGCCAGATCGTGTCCTCCTCGCCACAGGGGGGACACAATATTATACCGCCATAAAATGAACGTTGATCTGATGCAGGAAGCTCACCTTTCAAAACCGGCAACAGATGTGGCTGTTTCATAGACATCTTTTTGCCTCCTTCATTAATGCTTATATACAAGCAGCTGTATTGGCTCACTTCTTTCGGCCGTCTCTACTTTCTACATCTTTAGTTTACGAAGTCATTCCCCCGGGAATCAGAAGATATCTACGCCAATATGTGTATGTATTTATGTATTTTATCCTTGTTCTGCCTTTACTCTTGTTGTACTGTGGCAATGACCTCATGTTACGCTGTCAAGCTTTTTCTTAATATAAGCAATTATGTTTGGTAGTTCGAACGCACATCAGGGTAGTGTAATTCTTGTGAGATATATAGCAGTCTCTCCAAGAATCTCTTCTTCCCTTGCAGACCTATATGGTCTGTTGGTCCTAGCTCGGAGGATTCACCATTAATGTAATCAATCAGTCAAGCAGTCCTGGTAATACATGAAAGAGAAACGTCCAGTTGCCTTCGGAGATCGAACTTACTGTATGATCCTGGTTTGGCCCTCACTCTGATTGGGGTGCTCTTGTCCTTCGACAACTAAACGTCAGTATAAAGAACCAAATTTCTATTCAATAAATGTTGAATATTACTGGATGCTCATTATGAGAGCAGTAATATATTCCATCACCATTATGCCAGATGCTACACCATTCTCTCTCTTCACCCATCAGTACAACTGGGGGGCCTGGATGTAATATTCTCTGCTGTGTGTAGCCTTCCAGGGCATGACTCTTAGTACAACTGACTAATGGACATCCTCATGTGACTGTTAGGCTTTAGATTAAGCCTTCTTCTTTACTGTTAAAGCTGCTCTGTGTGTGTGTGTGTGTGTGTGTGTGTGTGTGTGTGTGTGTGTGTGTGTGTGTGTGTGTGTGTGTGTGTGTGTGTGTGTGTGTAAGGGGGATAACACTATGTAACACGATTTATGTTCCTGGGTAGTGGGTATTATAATTCTGAAAGTTTCGGTCTCAGAACCATGAAAAATAGCTATTACTCTCGTCAGACTTCGCTTTTGTGACTAGAAGAGCAATTTTTATGCCTTGAAACACATGAAATATGGCTACCTAGGCAAAGTGAGTGAGTTCTTGGGTGAACGAAAAGCTTCACTTCATCAATGATTTTACATGTGTCTGCATGTGCCGATGTCAGCACTGCACGTCATTTTGCTGAGCTCGGTGACTGGCTGAAGCACATTATTCGAACACGAACCGTTTCTGGACGCCCCTTACCTTTCCGGGTGTGGGCACTGTCAGTTGAAATGAAGTCAGTCTGAGAGAAGCTTAGTTAAGGCTTGCAGATTTATATTATATATCATTTCTTTATCGAATTACGGATGAATTGTGGATTTTTACAGTAACGGTGCTAATTTTGTTGTACTCTAAGTTCTACACCATTGCTTTTTTTTTTTTTTATCATTGCAAACATGAATGTATCTATTTTTTCAGAGAAGTCATCTAGAGGTTGTAAGCATTCCTCTGATGCGCTTTGTAATATATGTGGTCAATTTATTAAAACGAGAAAGAAGAAATATTCTGTTCAAGCATCTGTCAAGATGTGTGAAGCTTATAAGGCATATTTTGACAACGTGAAATGGGAGCCACTTGTGGACCCTAGAAAAGTACTGATGCCACCCTTACACATAATTTTGAGCCTCATGAAACAATTTGTCATGGCTCTGGACAAGCGGTCGGCGGCATTTCAGTACCTACGAGACTTCTACCTGTTATCGGAGGCGAAAATCAAAACCGGTATTTTCGTCGGTCCAGAGGTTAAGAAGATCCTGGAGTGCAAGGATTTTCCCAACAAGCTTTCGAAAGTGGAAAAAGTGACTTGGGACAGCTTGAAAGCAATGGTTCGCGGTTTTCTTGGAAATCACAAAGATGAGGACCATGTGGAGCTGACTGACCTCATAAAGAATGACAGCTCAATGGGCTGTAGAATGTCACTCAAGATTCATATGCCTTATTCCCATCTTGATGAATTCAAGAACAACATGGGTGAATATTCTGAACGGCAAGGAGAATGCTTCAATCAAGATATAATGGACTCCGAGAGGAGATACCGAGGGCAGTATAACGTGAGTATGATGGGGGACTACATTTGGGGGCTGGTCCGTGAAAATGATCCATTATACAATCGCAAATAGCGAAAAAATGTTCGATTCTAGACTTCTATGATTTCATTCATTATGTATTCAATATTGTTACATGTCACTTTTTATATTTATATATTTTTTTCTGGCTCTTCACGAAGGAAAAGACAAACCCACTCATTCATTCATCAGAAAATTTGTAATTATAAATCATTCTCCTGTTTACAATAGCGAAGTTTTAGAACGATGATATATGTTCTCTATAGTTTTGGAGCATAGCAAATAAGGAAATAGTACTTACTGCCCAGGATCAGAATATATATATATATATATATATATATATATATATATATATATATATATATATATATATATATATATATATATATATATATATATATATTGCCCAGGATCAGAATATATATATATATATATATATATATATATATATATATATAAGTGAAAAACAGGTCATGGGGGAAAAATAGGTCCATGAGGAAAAACAGGTCCATGACGAAAGCAGAGAAAGGGGAAAATATATCCACATAGGGAAAATTGGTCCATTATCGACAATAAGTTCATGGGGAAAATTAGTCCATGGATGGAAATGGTACTGAGGGAGTAACTGGGGAGAAACTTATGTTAGTCTTCTTCCATTATACCTTTGTCACACATCATGCTAAATACTGCCATGCTCATGCAGGGATGTCCAAGGACAGACGCTTAGAACGGAACCTCGTACACCCCAGTGTTCGCCGCTTCCTTCCTGCCTAACACCTCCAGTACTCTCATTAGAAACCTACACTTACTGCTATAGGATGTGCAGAGGAAATTGAAATAAACTTTTGAATGTCATAATTTGCCTTTTGTACCATATTTGTAAATTGAAAATAAAGAGTTCATCAAAGGGTCAATCTAAGTACTATGTATTTTACTGTAAATAAAACATTCAAACAAAAGTGAAAACTTTGAGTTCCAGAGATCATACCATTTCGGCTAGAATATCACATGATATTTTTTAAATGTTATGCTTAGGGATTATTAGTGTTGTAAAAATAAGGTATTATAAATCATCTAGGTTTGGTATCCTTTCAAAACCTGCACGAACTGGTTGTTTTGATACCTTTGTACAGCATCTGTGGGTGAGTAACATGTGCACCGTTTCCATGATAACGTCTGATAGGTTTTTCTCAGACAAGTTAGTCTCGTGAACTAAGGTGGTTTCATCACTGTTTTTGCTCACCTAACAGAACAAGTGGGAACCTGAATGTAAATAAATTCACAGTGTGTTCTTGGAAAACATTAGAAATTCGGTATCATCATTTGCCTTATTGTCCCTCATGCATTCGATACACAGAAAAATTGGGTTATACTCTGAGTTGTATTTTCCCTGCATGTCTTCTTGGAGGAGTTCAGTAGAAAAAGCGGTGATCAACCGAGTCTACATCTTGTTGGTGCTAGTCCCTGATATTCCGAGAGATATAGATAGATAGATGGAAAGCTGTAAAAAAGTATGGATAAACAGGTGTATATACATGAAAAGAGTGAGTGAGAGAGAGAGAGAGAGAGAGAGAGAGAGAGAGAGTAATAAGTAACACATCAAAGGACAAACACTGAGAGAAGAGACAGAAAGATTAACAGATTCAGACTGACAAACATACATATACATGAAACTGCCATAGGCAGAGCACTTGCTGGATGGATCCAATTCTCTGCTTAACTTTCACAGGCGTGTGGACGGTCAGGTGCGACAGACGTTTCTCCTCAATTGGTAAGAAAAAAAAAAAAAAAACTATTTTCGTAATCTGAAAAAATGGTGTTTGGGCCGGTCACTAGGTCCCGACGATTTCCGGACCCACGGCCACTGAGGGGCTTCAATCCAAAGCCTTTGGCCGATTTTGACGAAAACAATAAGCTTCCATGGCTTATAGATATCTACCTTCTGATTTTTTTTTTCAGTACGATTGTCATAAAATTGTGAGTTATAGAAAGTAGACAGAGAGACAAGCAGGCAAACATAAGGAAATGACCAAAATGCTTGCTGAATCTTTCAATTCCGGCAAGCAACAAGTACACAAACATTAAGTGTTTTGCAGGGTAAGATAATATGTGCGAGTATTATACACTGTTTGGTGAGAGGATATGCATGGCATCTCTGTACGGTACGAAATTGAGAGAGAGAGAGAGAGAGAGAGAGAGAGGTGGGGGATTTTTTTTACGTAGTTATTATTTTCCCCAACCAGTGAGAATGCTGTATATTAAAATTCACCAGACAGTGAGAATACCAAAGTCAATATTTTCACCAACACCCGAGTTTATATTGTGAAAAAAAGAATGATGATAAAGGCAATAAAATAGGAACCATAGTCAAAATAAAACCAGAAAATGACCCACTTTACAGCAAGAATGACAAACAAGTCCTTGCTTATCTGCACCAGTGCCTACCGTAAACAACATGAAACCATCAGGCACATTTATTTTCACGGACCATCCACCAGATCTGTAATTTCCGGCTCACTTCTCGAAGGAATTTTCTTGACTGGAGGCAGATAACATTGTATGGTGTCATCAATTAATAACACTTTTCCACGTGAATACCCTTGATCAAAGGCAGGTAACAGCGTGTGTTTTAATTCCATGCTTGAATCACTTAGACTTATTAATAATTACGTGTGATGAATACGGCTTCCTTGAAACTTTTTATCCTTTTTTAAATACCGCTTGCAAGAAGAGAACTGATTTTATTTTTTCTTTGTATGCTGTTGAAGCGACCCAATTTGCTGTGTCGGATGCACATAGTTCCCTTGTGCAGAGTTCTTCATCCAGAGCGCAGTAGCAGTAGCCAGCATATTTGTATGTACTGAACTGTGCATTAAAAGTCTCCTATATAAAACATAACGATCTATCCTAACTTAACCTATCCTAACTGGGAGTTTTGCCTCCTGGAGCCGCCCCCCCTCCCTCGATTTTAACAGCTTGCGAGTACTTTTTGCACGAGAGAACTTTGTGCATAAGACACCGGATATATTCCGAACGAGCAACGCTTTATAATAAGCAAATGAATTGTACAATAAATGTCTTCATTTGTCCAGAAACTGATACGAGTGTAAGCTCTCGGCCAGTTCCAAGGGTCTTCGTGTCACTCTCATAATGAAAGACTTGCAACAGTGTCACTCATCATCAACTGTTTCACTTTCAACAATTAAATGTGCTTCAGTTACAGTTGGTTCTAACTCATCTCTACACTTGATGGCAGTTCAGCAAAATCAAATCCTCATGCTGCTTGTGAGAGATAGTAGCGAAATTCAACAACCCTGTTTCGCTCCCAGCAAGTAACTAATTTTTTTACTAAAATAAATTTGTTCTCTAATAAATACAGTTCCACAATTTTTTACGACTGTTATCAGGCATTTACTAACTGAGTCCTGTGCATTTTGTTACTTCTGAGCAGTTTTTGAAAATAAATTTTGGTCTAAAAACTAGCATTTGTAGTGTGAGAAAGGCAAAATTTGTGCAGCTTTTAGGAATCTGAAGAGGAGTTGCTTCGGTAAATGCAAGTTTTACTCTAAGCAACTGAACCTTACCAGTTCACTTGCTATTACTCCAGTCTGTTTTTTTGTATTTTTCTGACTATTTTCATGGTGGTATACAATTGTTTTTACCCATCCCCGCCCCGGACACTAGGTTTGTCTATTTGTTTGTTTGTCTGTCTGTCTGCCTGTTAACAACTTTACGCAAAAACTATGGTGCGATTTTGACTATAATTACAGGATTAATGGGCTATGACCTTTTGATCACCTGATAAAATTTTGGGCCAAATTGGCCAAAGCCCAGGGTGTAGGCCCAAAAAATGTATAAAAAAAAAAAAGTAAAATAAATGTTTTTTTTTTTTTTTCACTATAACTCTTTTCAGATTCGTCATATCGACATGAAACCAAAACTAAAAGGTGCATCTTTCAAATCTGCATCCTATATTATGCCTCATTACTTCAGGGGGGTCATCCCTCATTGAGCGGTAGGGGAGGTCAATGTCAGGTGGATCTGGCCTAAAATTCAAATGGGCATTAAATCATAAATTTTCACCTGATTTTCTCTAAATTTCATGCGACATCTTTGACTAGATATCCTGTTCTGTTTCTATGTCAGAACGAAAGTGACTGTTGGGGACGGGTTGCTGTGCCTTGGCACCGTTTCTTATCTTTTGACTGTTTTTCCCCAGGTTGTTTTCGTAATGTTCATTAGGCAATGCCTCACCGACGTTGCAATGGCGAATTTGATCAAACTTAATCGAATCTTGGTTGTTAGGTTAAATTCCTAGGTTAGGTTAGGTTAGGTTAGGTTAAAATGTAAGGTTAGGAAGAGGGACTAAAAGATGTCAGGGACGTATGTTGGAAGTGTTGGACATTTTACTTGAGACACAGTTGATACAACGGAAGGAACGTGGCTAAGAACAATTAGGAAAGTTAACGTAAAACGTTCATTTAAAACCCCAAAAATAACCCGAGAAATGTAGAAGACCATATGGAAAAAAACGATCTGGTAAGGTGCTTTCCTGCTTAAAGTAAATCGTATTCGTATGTTTGTTCTTGCTTTTATATGATATATAGGCGTAAATAATGTAAATTAAAGTAATATAAACCTAATAGTACTTCCGTGAGACATTATCCATTGTTTAGTCCATCGTACAATGAGAATGTTTCGGTTAAACTATACAATCACCGGAGTATTGCCACTGAGCTCTATAATAGATATTATTGAGTTCAGTGGATATTGCACAGGAAATATAGACGAATGTTGCCTTTACCTGATTGGTGTTCTCTTATAATCGTTGTTTGGGGAAGAAAATGTAGCTCTGTATAAGGCATATATATATACATATATATATATATATACATATATATATATATATATATATATATATATATATATATATATATATATATATATATATATATATATATATATATATATATATATATATCTATACACTATATATATATATATAGAGAGAGAGAGAGAGAGAGAGAGAGAGAGAGAGAGAGAGAGAGAGAGAGCCTCTGTGGTCCAGTGGTAGAGTGTGTGTTTCGTACACGGATGAACCAGGGTTCGCGCCCTGCCAGGGTCATAAACTTTGTGAGTGTTCACCCGGCCACGTACTGCATTGGCGGACACAAGGGGTGCTGTGGTTGAACCAGTGTCGCATACTATAAAGTATGCTTGCACCCAGTCGGCTTGCGCGGGCCGATTACACTTGGTTCACAGACTACACACACATCGGAAGCAACTCCAACACTACAATTACACTTATGAGCACTTCTCACCCTCCATACAATCTCTACTAGAAAGCCTAAGCCACTTGGAAGAGATACATTGGCTGTATCATCCCGTCTTCGGTCGGGATAGGCCGATCCTGCAGTGGATACTCAAACGGCTGATGATGATATACCATCTGTCAAACTGCCTACGTATACCTCGGAATCTGAAGGTAATGACGACCATCATGATCATCCACTCACTCGATGTAGAGATGCCTACTTCTTCCATCACCTATATTTTTATTTTTGTGTGCCAGCCCTCCTGTCTTCTTATTTCACGCTTCTTTCCTGTCACTTTATAACACTCTTCTTTTCAGGTGGCTTTACATTCAGTGACAATCTTAATGGTTTCCTGTAAGCAGGGAAACCGTTTACAGTGCTGAGGGTGACCATAATTCAACCCATACGTATTCACTATAGTAGGACTCGCCTAAGTTTGCGGCTGTGGTGTGGCCCGCACCTGTGTACAGTGTTGCCACGTTTTCTATACCGTTATCTCTCTCTCTCTCTCTCTCTCTCTCTCTCTCTCTCTCTCCTGGCGGGAGATGTGAGCCACCCTGAGTACTTTTGATTCTTTTATAAGTTGTTTATAATTGTGCTTTCATTTGTTAATTTGGTTTTGTTATATTTAGTCATATTTATCATTTTTTGTATACGGCGACAGATGACCCGTTATTGCAGTACCATGATGTATTTTCATTCATTCATTCTCTTTCTCTGGGTGTGGAAGTATTGCCGCTCGTGAGTGAATAATGTTTTTTTTTTTTTACTTCTGTATTGGCATATGCCTACTATTCTGTCCTACATATTAGCTTATGATTATAAATGTGATTATTCCTCGCCCTTAAAATTACGGTAAAAGCCAGTAAATGTGAGCATTTTTCCCTAGCAACACCTGTACAAGCTATACTTGGGTCTACGGAGGGGTACGTACTTTACCTTAGGCCAGACTGGGTGTGTCAGTGTTGCCACTCACAAGAATTATATGAATTATTTATTTTACTTTGGATATTGGCATATTTATTCTTTTTTCAGGCTCATTCTCTTA
The DNA here is from genome assembly GCF_032717465.1 of Coenobita brevimanus. Classification (NCBI taxonomy): domain Eukaryota; kingdom Metazoa; phylum Arthropoda; class Malacostraca; order Decapoda; family Coenobitidae; genus Coenobita; species Coenobita brevimanus. The sequence continues at coordinate 23,405,422 of NC_137021.1, read as the reverse complement.
TATCCGTAACTGTAATATTATTACCCACCCTAAAACTACGCTAAAAAACATTAAAAGTGACTACAATTTCTTTTAGCAACAATGTACAATATGTATGCCATGTTTCTGTGTTACTGTATAAATATTTTATGCATAATAAGATTACTGTTGATTCATCCATCAAAATACACAAGTGTAAGTTTTATTCATCTGAATTTATTGTATTTGTGTTGCCTTGTACATAAATAGCTTCCGTTTCACATCACAAGTTGGGGAAACGTGGCACCATTGTACACATGTGCGGGCCACACCCTAGCCGCAGACTTAGGCGAGTCCTACTATAGTAGCGGATGAATGTTGCGCCATATTGGCTGGTCCAGGAGTGTGTACTCGGTCTATATCGGCTAGACTTGAGTGCACTCGGCTGGTACTTCCGTACGTATGTGAGTTTTAAAAACAGCCAATCAGGCGTTCCTGAGCAACAGGGACTTTTGAAACCAGCTGGTCACCACAGTCATAAGTAAAACCAGCCAATCACCTTAAAGTATTTGTGGGTGGCCTTGAGGACGCCCAAGATTTGAAAGTCAGTCATAGTCATGGCCTCCGGTGGTGAAGGACGTGTTGTTGATTTCCAAGCTTGTATCGGTTGTAGCAGGGATTACTGGCAGATTATCAAGGAATACTACAGTAATAACGAAGCATCTATTGAACTACTAAGAAAACACGAGGTTTTGCCAAGTGAAGTACAGTGTAAAGAGTGTAATTTGCCCTGCAAAGATCGGGATGGTAGACATTAGTGGTTCTGCGGCCGGTAGAGGAAAAGTCGGAAGAGTAAAGAGAAGATCCAATGCAAATTCACCGTTTCCGATTATACAGGAACAATTCTACACCCTTAGAGGTAGGTCAGGTCAGATTAGGTTGTTAGGTTAGGTTGTGTTGGGTTAGTTGGGTTAGGTTAGGTTAGGTTAGGTTGGGTTAGGTTAGGTTAGGTTGGGTTAGGTTAGGTTAGTATAATGCAAAATAGCGTGTTTTTAATTAATCTTGATCTTGATTTGGGCGGATAAACCTAGTTTCGGATTTCCTACTCAAATTTCCAAAGGAGGGATTTTCCCCACAAAATGAAGGTCAGAATTAATTAAAACACACTACTTTGCATTGGAACACAAACAAATTTTCATTTAAAAAAACGTTGGTGGTTACGTCTAAAAATTTACCCTACCTTCTACGGCTGGCGGAACACTGTTAATATAAAATTGTGTATAACCTCTGATGCAGCTAGAGAGTGATAAATGGAGAAAATAATCCCCTCCACAATAACAGTTATACATAACAGTCTGCGTGTATCAAAACTCTGACTTGATTTATCCTTATAGGCGGCCTGGTATTAATTATTACAGTATTAGTGAAACGTAATGAATATAGTGTTTAGTCACTGCCATGGTATGTTTGGTATACGTGTTTTTATTTATTAGGTATATGATCGTTACATTACTATATTTTTGGTAGTCTAACATGATTCCACCGCCGTCGCGTGATGCGTTTTAAGTTGAGGTGAATCCTATTTTTCTTGCATAACGAAGTTAGGAGACATACCCAGGATTTCATTACATTTATAATTTTAAATTTATGATTACTGTGGCCAATACTAAAGTTAGTGTTAAGAACGGCATTTACGTTTATATATATATATATATATATATATATATATATATATATATATATATATATATATATATATATATATATATTGCTAGACGCCTAAATCTCATACAAGGTGACTACAAACAAAATGCCTCCATGTCGCCCTGTCCCCTGTCATTTCACTGCTCCGCTCCCAACTAACACACTTCTCTCTCATATACCTCTCCACTCCATCCCTCCATCTCATCCTTGGTCTCCCCCTCCCTTTCTCCCCCTCCGCCTCACGCACATACACTCTCCTAGTCAATCTCTCACTCTCCATCCTCTCCACATGGTCAAACCACCTCAATGTGTTTCTCCTAACACTTCCGATCACATCCACACCCACACCACAACGCTCCTTCACATCCTCTTTTGTCAGTCTGTCTCTCCATGTGACTACCCATGCTCCTCTCAAATAACTCACACACACACACACACACACACACACACACACACACACACACACATATATATATATATATATATATATATATATATATATATATATATATATATATGTACAGTATATATGTGTGTGGAGTCTCTGTGGTACAGTGGTAGAGTGACCGTTTTCGTACACGGTTGAACCAGGGTTCGTGCCCTGCCAGGGTAATAAACTTTGGGAGTGTTCACCCGGCCACGTACTGCATTGGCGGACACAAGGGGTGCTGTGGTTGAACCAGTATGCTTGCACCCAGTCGGCTTGCGCGGGCCGATTACACTTGGTTCACAGACTACACACACATCCAAACCCACTCCAACACTACAATTACACTTACAAGCACTTCTCACCCTACATAGAATCTCTACCAGACAGCCTAAGCCACTTGGTAAAGATACATTGGCTGTATCGTCCCGACTTCGGTCGGGATAGCCTGGTCCTGCAGTGGATACTCAAACGGCTGATGATGATGATGATATACAGTATATATATATATATATATATATATATATATATATATACTGTATATATATATATTTATATATTTTGTTACATAGCCTATGATTTCATCATCCTTTGTGTAATTTTAACGCACAGTATGCTGCATGTTTGATCACGAGCGTGTTCTGCCTCAGTCCCCCCCCCCCTTCTACCGTTATAGTAGAGTAAGTCGTTCTGTCTGTTGTTCAGAGCGGGATTGTCAACTCTTTGTCCCCTATGGCTTCATTTGCGCGTCCTTCTTACAAGTTGTATCAAGCTCTGCTGGCCCCTATATAATGAGCTCGGTCTCTGCATCATTACCACTTAGATCTACTCCTCATTTTGTTCGCATCTCTATCCTCCCCTGTACAGTTATTATGGAGTGCTCAGGAAGTCTCCAACCATCTAGCAGCTGTGTAATTTGAGTATAACTGTTGTTGCATTTTTTTCTTGTGCTGTGTGGCATAGGGTTAATTCTTGGGCCTAGTGGGGTTTTTGTGATTTATGTAAAGGTTCTTTTTGTCAGTCATTTTTGATAATATTTTGTATCTGTAATAATTTATCTTGCATTAACTGAGCATTACCCAGTGTATTTTCATTTTATCAGGGCTGACTTAGATAAATTTACTCATGCTAATTTCGTGTTAATAGAGGCTATTGCAGTTAACCATATATTTAACCTGTTTTTGTCATTACATTATCCTTATGAGTCCTGAATGTTTTGTTGTTAGTTTGAGCATTAAACTTTAACTTGTAATTTTACCTAACTCTTTTGTTTTGAACCTGGAACTTTACGGGACAGTAGTGATTTTTAGTATTCTCACTTAAAGTGTACATTATATCTGTTCCGTAACATAAGTTTGATGACCTCTATCAGCATATTCAGGATATTATCATAAGGATATTGCTTGATATTTTGTGGTTACTTATTCATGATGTCTACTATTACCTCTTATCAGCATATTCAGGATATTAGATAAATTTACTCATGCTAATTTTGTGTTAATAGAGGCTATTGCAGTTAACCATATATTTAAACCTGTTTTTTGCCATTACATTATCCTTAGGAGTCCTGAATGTTTTGTTGTTAGTTTGAGCATTAAACTTTAACTTGTAATTTTATCTAACTCTTTGTTTTGAACCTTGAACTTTACGGGACAGTAGTGATTTTTAGTATTCTCACTTAAAGTGTACATTATCTTTCTCTGTTCCCTAACATAAATTTGTTGACCTCTCATCAGGATATTCAGGATATTATCATAAGGATATTGCTTGATATTTTGTGATTGTTACTTATTCATGATGTCTACTATTACTACACTTGATGAAGCCAAAGATTTTTTGTCAAATGTGCAAACAGTGTGTGATGTAGAAAACAGAACAAAGAATGAACTTAAGCTTGTTGCTCAACAATTGGGAATTGCTGTTCGCTCTCATCATTCTAAAGATCAAATTGTTGACATGATTAATGAAAGCTTGTTTAATGTAACTCCTCCAAATGAGCAAACGCAGATTGAATTAGCTAAGTTACAGCTAGCCCTGCAGGAGGCTCAGGCTAAGGAGGCGGAGTCCCGTGCTAAGGAGGCTGAGGCACAAGTTGAACTTGCTAGGATTCAGGCAGACCATGAGTATCGCATGAAACAAGGTGGAACTGGATCATCTAGCTCTGATGATTTTGATGTGGCTAAAAATGTTAAACTTGTCCCTCCTTTTAATGAATCTGATTTAACAAAGTATTTTCAGTTGTTTGAGAGGGTAGCTACAGGTTTTAATTGGCCCAAAAGGTATTGGCCAGTACTCCTTCAAACTGTTCTCACCGGTAAAGCTCAAGTAACTTATGCATCTTTGCCTCAGGATCAATCTGATAATTATGATGTAGTTAAGAGCTTGATTCTTAAGGCCTATGAGCTTGTTCCTGAAGCTTATAGAGTAAAATTTAGGACAACTTACAAGCAAGATAAGCAATCCCAGGTTGAGTATGCAAAAATCAAAGAAGATCTGTTAGAGCAGTGGTTAAATTCTAAGAATGTGGATTCTGATTTTGACAAATTTAAGCAGATGATTTTGCTGGAGGACTTCAAAAGGTGTGTTAATAAAGATGTAAGCCTATATCTTGATGAGAAAAGAATAGATAATTTGTCTGATGCTGCAGTTTTAGCTGATGAATATGTTCTCACTCACAAGAGATATTCTAGAGAAAAAGGAAAGCTGAGAGTAAGTACGTTGCCTCTACTCAGAGTACAGGTAACAGGAAAGAGAATAAAGATGATGTTTCTCAGGAAGTAAATACCAGCTTCACCTCTAGATTTCAGAAAAGTAAATGTACTTATTGTAGTAAGCTTGGTCATACTACGGAGAAATGTTTCAGGAGACAGCGTGATGTGAACAAAAAGGAGTCTTTAAATATTCAGTCAATTGGTCTAGTGTCCACTCTTGAGAGTTCCCAGAATTCTTTAACTGAGTTAACTGAACCTGCTTTGAGGGGTAACTTAAATTCTCATGATGGAGCTCCTCTTTTGAGCAGTAACGTGGGTGACACTCTCAAGAGTTCATGTGCTAATTTCCTGTCTGATGGTTTTGTCAGTCCTCTGGACAGTAATGACAGGAAATCAGTTAAAATATATCGTGATACAGGTGCTTGCCAATCCCTTATGCTGACCAGTGTTCTAGGCTCTAATGTTAATTCCTCTGATGAAACTGTAATCTTACAAGGTGTAGGGAATAATTACTTCTCTGTCCCTCTGTGCAGAGTGAATTTAGAGTCTGGTTTTGTTAATGGTTCCGTTATGGTTGGGTTGGTTGAGACACTCCCAATGTCAGGTGTAACTTTCTTACTTGGAAATGATATTGGTGGAAGTCAAGTGTGTCCAGCTCCTCAGTTGTCTAGTGAGCCAGTGGCTGCGACCCAGGATTGTGATGTCCCTGATGTGTTCCCTGCATGTGCTGTCACTAGGGCTAAGTCTAAAGTTACTGGTGATTTAGAGGAGGATGATGATGTTATCCTAGCTGACACTTTTCTTGCTAATTTGGACCACTCACCAGATGAGGCAGTACCCCGTAGTGTTGATAATTTGTCTCGTCAAGAGTTGGTTGAGTTGCAGGTTGCTGACCCTGAGTTGAAAGGTCTAGCTAACTCTGCTTGCAGTGAGGAAGAGTCAGCTGGTGCTTCTACTTGTTATTATATAAAGTCAGGAGTACTTATGAGGAAGTGGAGACCCCCAACAGCATCAGCCGACTGTGAATGGGAGGTTGTACATCAAGTTGTCATCCCTCGTGTTTGTAGGCAGGATATCATTAGAGTGGCTCATGATTCCAGTTTGGCAGGACACCTTGGAGTGAGGAAGACTGTGGCACGCATTTTGAAACACTTCTACTGGCCAGGTATCTTCAGGGATGTTTCCTGGTATTGTAAGTCTTGTCACACCTGTCAAGTTGTGGGGAAGTGTAATCAGACCGAAAAGGTTGCACCTCTAGTTCCCATTCCTCCTTTTGAGGCGCCTTTCACCCGTGTGTTGGTGGATATTGTGGGCCCTCTTCCTAAGACTTCTTCAGGATTTTCTTATGTGTTGACCCTGATTGATATGGCTACTCGTTATCCTGAAGCCATTCCACTTAGAAATATCTCAGCAAAGAACGTGGTTAAGGAAATGCTAGGGTTCTTCACAAAGTTTGGTCTGCCCAAGGAGGTACAGTCAGACCGGGAAGTAATTTCATGTCAAATGTTTTCAAGCAGTCTCTGAAAGAGTTGGGCATCACCCAGATCACGTCTTCAGCTTACCATCCCCAGACCCAAGGAGCGTTGGAGAGATATCATCAAACACTCAAATCGATGCTCAAGAAATACTGTTTGGAACATCAGAAAGACTGGGATAAAGGTCTTCCATTCGTTGTGTTTGCCGCAAGAGAATCTCCAAATGAATCACTGGGCTTCTCACCTTTTGAACTACTGTTTGGCCATGAAGTAAGAGGACCCCTTAAGTTACTCAAGGAATGCTGGCTGTCGGAGGAAGATGACGTCAACCTGCTGGAGTATGTGATGAAGTTCAAAGAACGGCTGTCCACTGCTTTACAGCTGGCGAGAGAGAATTTAGGAGCTGCTCAGGAGAAGATGAAGACTTGGTATGATAAGAAGTCCAGGTTACGCCACTTTCAGCCAGGAGATCAGGTTTTGATTCTGCTACCGGTTCATGGGCAACCTCTTCAAGCCAAGTTTAGTGGTCCTTATTTCGTGGAGAAGAAACTCAGTGATGTCAACTATGTCATCGCCACACCAGATCGTAGAAAGAACAAGCAACTATGTCACATCAACATGCTAAAGTTATATCACAGGCGGGACGAAAATAATCCAGTCTGCACTGTAGCTGTTCCACCCGAGTCTGCAAGTGAAGCTCTCCCATGCAGTATGAGCCTGAGTGATAGTTTGGGGAAGAATCCTGATATCATGAATGATCTCCAGACTAAGCTTTCTCATCTACCTCCCGAGGAAAGGCAGGAGTTTTCGGCATTACTGCAGGAGTACCCGCAAGTGTTCCGTGCCACTCCAGGAAGAACCACTGTGTTGATGCATGATGTCGATGTTGGAGACGCAAAGCCAATTAAACTGCCTCCTTACCGTGTGAACCCAGTGAAAGTTCCTCTCATCCAGAAGGAGCTTGGCTACCTGTTGGACCACAAGATGATTGAGCCCTGTCAGAGCGAGTGGAGTTCTCCTGTCACTCTAGTCCCTAAGCCAGGTGGGTCACAGCGGCTTTGCATTGACTACAGATGTGTTAATCAGATAACCAAAACAGACACTTACCCTCTCCCTCGCGTGGAAGATTGCATAGACAAGATCGGAAAGGCTAGGTACATAAGTAAGTTTGATTTGTTAAAGGGATACTGGCAAGTACCTATGACTGAACGTGCTAGGGAGATCTCATGTTTTGTAACACTAGGAAAGACTTTTGCATGTTCTGTAATGCCATATGGTATGAAGAATGCACCAGCCACATTTCAGAAGCTCATGAATGTTGTAACAGAGGGTTTGGCAGGGTGTGTTGTTTATATTGATGATGTATTAATCTTCAGTGACAACTGGAAAGATCACCTATGCCATGTCAGTAAATTTCTTGAGCGTTTAGTTCATGCTAATCTTGTTGCTAATTTATCAAAGTGTGAGTTTGGTCAAGCTAAAGTTCAGTACCTTGGGTACGTAATTGGTGATGGACATGTTGCACCACCAGGAGCTAAGGTTCAGGTTATAAGTGATCTTCCCAGACCTAAAAGTAGGAAAGAGCTACAAAGATTTTTGGGAATGGTAGGTTATTACAGGAGATTTGTTCTTAACTTTTCTATTCTTGTATCACCACTTACAGACCTACTGAAAAAGGGAGTTAAATTTGTCTGGACCGATAACTGTGAATCCTCTTTCAGCAAACTTAAAGCTATCCTATTAAGTCAGCCAGTGCTCGCTACTCCAAATTTTGCTAAGCCTTTTAAGATGGCTGTTGATGCAAGTGATACAGGAGCTGGGGCTGTTTTGCTGCAAGAGGATGATCAGGGTATTGAACACCCTGTATCTTATTACAGTAAGAAGTTCACTCCACCTCAAAAGAACTACTCAACTATTGAGAAAGAGCTTTTGGCCTTGATTTTGGGTTTACAGCATTTTTCATTTTATTTGTGTTCTGGTTTTGACCCCATAGTCATTTATACCGATCATAACCCACTGAAATTCCTTAGTAAGTTTAAAGATAAAAATCAGAGATTGACAAGATGGAGTCTACTTCTTCAGGAGTATTCATTAGACATACAACATGTCAAGGGGAAAGAAAATGTTATTGCAGATTGCTTATCTAGACTTTAGACAGATTGTTTTAGAGTAATAAGAAATTTCCTTTGTAAATTTCTTTTTCTTTGTGGGGAGGTGTTACATAGCCTATGATTTCATCATCCTTTGTGTAATTTTTAACGCACAGTATGCTGCATGTTTGATCACGAGCGTGTTCTGCCTCAGTCCCCCTTCTACCGTTATAGTAGAGTAAGTCGTCCTTTCTGTTGTTCAGAGCGGGATTGTCAACTCTTTGTCCCCATGGCTTCATTTGCGCGTCCTTCTTACAAGTTGTATCAAGCTCTGCCGGCCCCTATATAATGAGCTCAGTCTCTACATTAATTGCCACTTAGATCTACTCCTCATTTTGTTCACATCTCTGTCCTCCCCTGTACAGTTATTATTATTGTGAGTGCTCAGGAAGTCTCCAACCATCTAGCAGCTGTGTGTAATTTGAGTATAACTGTTGTTGCATTTTTTTCTTG
>NC_137021.1:23239203-23396444 GCF_032717465.1 Coenobita brevimanus | reverse complement strand
ATGGTTCCGCAATTTCACCAACTTGAGCCTGCTGTGTGTAGCTTGTTATGAGCGTCTGTCTTCTCCTGTTTATTTCTTCCCTGTGCCTGTCTGTGTAGAAACGGAAGAGTTTGTCAATACCAACCAGAAGTTCCTCCATTCTTAGGTTGCTTACTTCCTGTTCCTTCACCTCTTCCTTAAGCTTCTTCACGGCAGCAAGGATCTTGCTAATGTTTGACATACACAGCTCAGTCCTGTCTTCCATCACGCTAGGTTGCTCAACTTGACTCTGTCTGGTGTCGGGCTCTGCGTCAGCCTCGTCTATCCGTTGCAACTCTTCCTCGAGAGGCTGTTCCTCAGTAGCAGTGTGCACTTCTTTTATGTTTGCCAATGTAATGTCCTCAAAACCTGGTACAGCTTGTGCTGCTGTCAGTGTTGCTGCCTCAGCATCGGCCAGTGGTTGAATGGCTGTCTCCTGGGTGATGCATAGGTGAGGCACGAGCATTAGCCACGCATGGTTCACCATTGCAGGTGTAATCTGGTGCCAGGCTTGAAGGAGAAATTCAACTACATCCTTCACTGTAAAGTTATGCCAAATTGCCTCAACAGTCATGGCATCTGTGGTAGGTCAGGATACAGGTGCTGGTGGAGATGGAACGGGAGCAGATGCCTCATCAAGGTCTTCGTTGTGATCTTCTTGTATGGCATGAAGCTCCTCTTGTATGTCAGTCTTCCTGCGTAGGTAGTCGTACACTTGCTTATGGTAGAAATGCTTCACTGTGGCGATTAGTTCTTGATCCAGTGGCTGCATTAGTGACGTCGTGCGGGGCGGCAGAAACACAACACGACAATCCTTGTGAAGATCTTCCAGGTATGGAGGGTGACTTGGTGCGTTATCAAGCACAAGGAGCATCTTAAATGGAATGCCCAGTTCCTGACACTTGGCTTTCACATCAGGGACACACCGCCTCATTAACCAGTCTGCCATAATGTTCCCGGTCATCCAACCATTTACAGACTTGTACCAATACACTACACTTACATCCATGTTCGTGAGTTTTTTTTAGCACCTTGGATGTGAAGCTGTGCGTACAACAACTGGCCTCATCTTGTGGCTCCCAGACAGGTTTACAGCGAACATTACCATCATCTTACACTTCTGGAGCTTACGACCAGGGGCTTGTTTCTGTCTTTTAGCAATGTAAGTTGATTTTGGCATGGCCTTGTAATATAAGGACGTTTTATCGATGTTGTAGATCTGGTCCTTGGTGTACTGTACCTCTTCAATAATCGCTTTAAATATTGCAGGATAGTCTCTCGCGGCCAGCTCATCGGCAGAGGCACGTTCACTAGACAATTTCACTTAATGGGGTTCCTTGCGCTTGAGAAAACGGTCCAGCCATCCAACCGTTGCCCTGGACGGTTTTTCCACTTTTAACCTTCGAGATGCAGCCTTGTAAAAGAGCTGGGCTTGGTTCCAAATAAATCTTCCATTGAGTGGAACACCTTCCTTTTCTTTCCGCATTATGAAGGTGGCAAGATAGCGCTCCATTAATATCATAGATGGTTTCCCACCCGCGAACGGCCGTCTAGGTCAGAGGCACCGTACGTCTTCACTGCAGCCTTTATGGCTTCACGGTTCTTCCACACAGTTCTCACTGTAGATTCAGCCAGTCCCAGGGTTCTCCCAATAGCCATGTTTCCTTGACCCTCCTCCTTCATCTTAATGATCTTTAACTTGGTGGTGTGCATCAGAAGTTTCTTAACTCATGGGGTTGGAGCCATGGTGCGGTGAAGTACAGGCAGCACAAAAAACACCACACGTACACGACAGGTTAGCTGTAGAGAGCGGATCCGCACAGTACACGAGCCAGGACTGTTATGGCGCGCCCGCTCCCATGTACCCCAAGCTGCGCAGTAGAATGCCCGGGAATTTCTGCATATCAACATGACGACAAGTGACGCGCTGTGTGAGGGGTGGTCGCACACTAATAGAAAATGGCATTTTTGAGCCACTCCTTGCCTCTGCCTCGCGTTCTGTGCGGAAAACTCGCGCAATAAAGGGTTTTTGGTTATGATTTTTGGTCACTCGTGCACAAGGCAAATCGCGCACTGCGGTGATGCGCACTGTGCGAGCCCACTGTATAAATATTATATATATATATATATTATATAAATATATATATATATATATATTATATAAATATATATATAATACATATAATATAATATTATATATAATATAATATATATAATATATATATAATATAATATATAAAATAATATAATATAATATATATATATATATATATATATATATATATATATATATATATATATATATATATATATATATAATATATATATATATATATATATATATATATATATATATATAATATATATCTCTATATAATATATACATATAGTATATATATAATATATATAAAATATATATTATATATATATAATATATATAATATAAATTATATATATATATATATATATATATATATATATATATATATATATATATATATATATATATAATAAAATATATATATGTAATAAAATATATATATATATATATATATAAAAAAAAATTATATAATATAATAAAATATAAATACAATATAATATATATATAATATAATATATATATAATATATTATATATATATATATATATACATATATATATATTATAATATATATATTATATAATATATTATAATATAATATATATAATATAATAGAATATATATATTATTATATAATATATAAACTATAATACAATATATATATTGTAATATAATATATATATTATAATATAATATATATATTATTATTTAATATATTTAATACATTATAAATTAATACATTTAATATATTATAATTTAATATACATAATACATTATAATTTAATACAATTAATATAATATGAATTTAATATAATATATTATAATTTAATACATTTAATATATTATGATATAATATATATAATATATCATAATTTAATACATTTAATATATATAATATATTATAATTTAATATATATAATGTATTATAATATAATATTTAATATATTATAATTTAATATATATAATATATTATAATAAAATATATATATTATATTATATATAATATATAATAAAATAGATAATATATTATATATTATATATAATATATTATAATATATATAATACATTATAATATAATATATATAATACATTATAATAAAATATATATAATACATTACAACATAATATATATAATATATTGTAATATAATATATATAACATAGTATAATATAATATATGTAATATATTATAATATAATATATATAACATTATTATAAAATATATATAACAAAATATAATGTATATAACATATTATAATATAATATATATAGCATATTATAATATAAGATATATAACATTATAATATATTATATAATATATTTTACATAATATATATTATAAAATATATATATTATATAATATATATATAATATATATTATAATATAATATATATAATATATATTATACTATATATATATTATATATTATAATATAATATATATAATATAATATAATATAATATATATTATCTATTATAATATAATTATATATTATATATTATGATATAATATATATTATATATTATGATATAATATATATTATATATTATGATATAATATATATTATATATTATAGTAAAATATATATAATATATTATAACATAATATATATATTATAATATAATATATAATATATTATAGTATATATAATATATTATAATATATATAAAAAATATAATATATATATATGATATATTATAGTATATATGTAATATATTATAATATATTATATATACATATATAATCTAATATATATATAATATATATATATATATATATATATATATATATATATATATATATATATATATATACAGTATATATATATATATATATATATATATATATATATATATATACAGTATATATATATATATATATATATATATATATATATATATATATATATATATATATATATATATATATATATATATATATATATATATATATATATATGTAAATGTAATATAATATATATAAAATATAATATATGTGTAATACATATATAATATAATATATATAATATATATATAATACATATATAATAATATATATATATAGTATAATATATATTTAATATAATATATAGATATATAATGTAATATAAAGATATTATATATATATATATATATATATATATATATATATATATATATATATACATATACTGTATAAATATCGACCAAATAAGACCTGTGCAAGCGATCTTGGACATCGCAACTACCAGAACAGTAGTATAATTAATGCACTAAACACTCTCAACATAATTCAAATTTTTGGCCCACCTCAGGCCATCATCAGGTATTGCAATTGTTCTATACAGTCAGCTCAGACTAGATGATAATAATAGAACTTTATTGAACCATAAAACTAAAAAATAAGTAATAAGTAAAAAAGCAAGTAAAATCAACCATCCTCCCAGTATAAAATCTCAAACAGATTTTTTTTTTTTTTTGAGGGGGCCATCACCCTGAAGGGGCATTAGGGCAGCAAGAATCAATAATCATGAAAGCCAAAATAATGATATGAAATATTTGCATCTATTTCATACCAATATTAAGTTATTATTCATGATTATGAAACACAATAAGTAATAAAGAATACATCAGTATACATGGATAGTACCAGGACAAATACTTCCATCTATACATCACATGTAGACTCATTAATATACTACTACAAAATAATCAAATAATTATCAAATTTATGTAAAAAAAATACAAAAAGAACAATTACAAATTTACTGGTCCTGAACAAAAGAAAAAATAATACACATTTATATAAATGTAACCTCCTCCTGCGGTTCACAAATCTATAAAAGTGTATTGACGTATTTACATATATACAAAAACCATATCCCTATATATATATATATATATATATATATAAGGAAACCACAACCGAGTTCATAAAATAAATCACAACTCTCTGAGTAATCTGGTCTCTTTCAGGAAAGTCATCAATTTATTAGTCACACCAACGTCCTCATCACCCAAGACAGAATCAAGTGTGAAAGGGAGCGCATTTGTCCTACAGTAGGCAACCAGAGAGGTACGTTCCCCAGAATACCTACTGCAGTACAAAAGGATGTGACTAATAGATAACACCGCGTCACAGGTGGTACAACGCGGTGGAAATTGTCTGTTAATATATGGTAACATATGTGTTATTAGGGTGGAATTCATGCGGAGGCGGGCTAAAGCGACCTCCTTCCGTCTGTTTCCTTGGGAGGAACTGGACCAGTCACATATGGTCCTTTTGACTGATGGAATTGCCAGGTCGGTCCACTGACTTTGCCACAGAAGATTATTTGATTTCTTTCTGAAAGAAAGACTAGACTGTAGCTCACGAGGAACGTCCCAAGTCCACTCGAATTCTAGAGCCGATTTAGCTAGTACGTCAGCCTGTTCATTGCCGTAAATACCGTAATGACCAGGCACCCAGATCAGAGAGAAGGATTTAGCACATGTGTGCAGCTTATTGATAATGCAGCCCAGGACCTCATATGAATCAGTCCTACATGAATGAATTGCCTGAAAGGGTGGACTTAAGAGTCCGAAAAAAATGACAAAACTGTTGTGATCTGAACGCAAAGCAAAGTCTATAGCTTGATCTATGGCAAATAATTCAGCAGTGAATACAGACGTATGTGGGGGCAAGCGAAAACGGATGCGGCACTCCGTAGACCACACACTCGCACCCACACATTCATCCATCTTAGAGCCATCGGTGTACAAGTGGAATGACGCTAGGTGTCTAATGAGGATCATCCGGAACAACTGTCATACCGCCACCTCTGGTGCCTTGTACTTTGCGATGGGGAGCCAGTCAGTGTTGAATGTGGTGGCAAGAGACTCCCAGGGCGCTATTTTTGATGTTAAAACCTGATCCCCATTAGAAAGGTCGTACCCTAACGCCTCACAGAGGAAGTGAAGCCTCACAGCCACCGGCTTGAGGGCCGCATACAGCAGGTATTCCCACTGTAGGAGGATCCGACAGGTCGGAAGGCCAAGTGAGCGTTTACGGTGGGTGGTGATACCGTAAGAAAATAACAGGTAGTCACGTCGTAGATGGAGGGGAGGCACATTAGCCTCCACTTCCAACCGCTCCACACGAGTACATCGAAGGGCTCCGAGACATATACGCAAGCATACATTCTGAAGCATGTCCAGTCTACGGAGGACAGCATCCGATGCTGACCCATACACCTGTGAGCCATAGTCAAGCTTAGAACGGATAAGGGACTTATACACCATCAATAAAGATGTTCTGTCTGCTCCCCACGATTTACCGGAAAGAAACTTAAGGACATTTACTTTTTTACTACAAGAAGCAAGCAAATGATTAATGTGTTTTCTCCAACTGAGCCTACTGTCAAAATGTAGACCCAGGAATCTGACTGAATTTTGAAAAGGTATAGGCTGATTATCTAAAGTTAAATGCAAAGGAGGTACGTAAAGTTTACGAGTAAAAACAACACTGACACATTTAGGGACGGAAAATTTAAATCCCCACTCCAGGGCCCAACGTTGAACAGATTCAGTGCCAGTTGAATCTGCTGTGCCGAGGATTGTGCATTGTGGGAAGAGTACCACACTACACTTTCATCAGCATAGAGTGAGTATCTAAGCATCCTGGGGACGGAAGCGGACGACAGAATGTCATTAATGGCAACGCTGAACAAAGTCGGGCTAAGCACACTTCCTTGTGGTACCCCGTTCTCTTGGACAAATATGTCTGAAGTTACGTTACAGGGTAACCTGAGAGAAAACGTTCTGTCAGTAAGGAAGTTCCGAAGGAAAATGGGCAAATTACCTCTTAAACCATAAGCGTAGAGTTTACGTAGTATTCCATTTTGCCAGGTCATATCATAAGCCTTATGGATATCCAGAAAAATTCCTATCATGAATTCGCGATTGGCAAAAGCCTCAGCTATGCAATGCTCCAGGTGCACTAAATGATCCAGAGTGGACCTGTATTTACGGAATCCACTCTGTTGATCATTTAACACACCCTTCGACTCTAAAACAAAAAGTAACCTTTTATTAACCATATGTTCAAAGACCTTACATAGACAGTCAGTTAGCACAATAGGTCGAAACGAGCTGGGACTCGTAAGGCGACCATCTCGGTGAGGTATCGGTATGACGTGCACGTAGTGCCATGAGTTTGGGAAAGTGCAAGACGCCCAAATCTCATTGTACACCGCTAACAGCTTACTCAGGTTGGCCTGAGTAAGATGCTGGATCATACCATACGTAATGGTGGATGGACTGGGACTGGAGCCTTTACAGGATAGGGCAAGGAGAAGTTCATCTAACGTAAATTCGGAGTTGTAGCTGGTCTCTCCGTCTTCCATGGCAAAGTCTAAGTTTTGCAGCCCAGCCGTACGCTTATGGTGGAGAAAGCGAGGATGGCTGAGCTGCTTACTTGGGCAAAATGGTCGGCGATAGTATTGGCAATATCCACGGGATCGTCAATGACATTCCCTGCCACCTCAAGTGTGGTGATTGGTGACCGAGTGTACTTGTTGTTTAGTACATTTATGTTGGACCAGACCTGACTTAGTGGGGTGGAGCGATTCACCGTGGACACAAAACTACACCAGTTAGTCCGTTTTGCTGCTTTAATTGTCCTCCTTGCCTCAGCCTTAGCTGCTTTGTAGGCAATAAAGTTTGATTCTGTTGGCTGTTTCTCAAAAATCCTGTATCTCCTATTGTGCTTTGTGAGTGCTTGTTGGCAATCTGGTGTCCACCACGAAACTCTACGCTTGTTTGGAATTGTAGATGTCTTGGGAATAGCAGCCTCAGCTGCGTATATAATGGAAGTCTGTAGGTGTGAAACTTTCTCGTCAATGTTATCTCCCGATATATCTAGATTGGCGACCCGTGAATAGTACCTCCAATCTGCTTTCTTAAAGTTAAATTTAGGTGGTGGAGGAGGCCAGACAGATTGGATAATGATCGCTACTCATCGAGTCATCATATGAGTCCCAAGAGACGTTAGTGTGTATATCGGGAGATGACAAGGACAGATCTATACATGACATGTTACCAGTGCGGTCATCTACACGAGTCGCTCTACCATTGTTTAGAAGACAGAGGTTTGACTGCAGTATGAGGTCGGCTACTTGCTCTCCCCTGCCATCACTCCTCAAGCTTCCCCATTGACAGTGATGGGAGTTAAAGTCGCCTAAAATTAATTTATGACCCGGAAGTTGATGGGTTAGTGAAGTGAAAGCATCACCATCAATGGGACCACGGGGAGGACAGTAGATAGAGCAAATAGACAGATAAGTGTTATTAAATTTTACTCTGCACGCAACAGCTTCCAGAGTAGAACTTAGAATCACTTCCGTTTGTGGGTGTGATTTGTGGGTGTATATGGCGACTCCATGACCATCATATCTTCTATACGAATGGTAGTGTTTGAACTGTGGAAGATCTGGGTGATCCACCAAGCGCGTCTCCTGTAAACAAACAACGTCTGGCCTGTGTATAGATAGCAAAATTGCTATATTGTGGAATTTATTCCCAAGAGTCCTACAATTCCATTGTAACACAGTGAATGTGGCGGTTTAAGATTTACGAGAGGGGCTAGTGTGCTTAGCTTTTTTATACCGCCCGCCACCAGGCGAGTGGCTACTGGGGGACCTATCCCGGTGCTTACTAATGGAAACCTCCATATGTTGCTCATCAATAACTAGGCTCCCAGAGCTCCCCGAGGAAGAACTAAACTTTTTCTCCCTTGCTGGACCAGGAGCAGGAAGGACATGAGGACGTGGCTGTTTTGAAAGGGTGGTCATATTACACTTACTAGAGTTGTCAGACTTCTGTTTAGGCTTTAATGACTGAGAGGCAGCAGCAGCCTGAGAATAGGAAGTTGCAGTGGGGATGTCAGTTTGAGAGTTGGATTGGACAAGAGGCTGAGATGCAGAGGTAGAGTGTGAGGCAAGAGAAACAGGTTCAGGGTCAGTCTGTGTTTCAACAGAGCTCATCACGGGATGGGACATTACCGCCGAAGCATAGGACCTATTCGAAGTAGGAGTTGCATGCAACTCCTTCACCTTTTTCCTAGCTTTGTAGTAGGAAATGCCCTCAGTTGCTTTCACTATGCAGATCTCTTTCTCCTCCTTCCACTTAGGACAATCTCTAGAGGAAGTGGAGTGTGCACCCTTGCAGTGAAAACAACATACCGTCTCCGATGTGCAGTGTTCAGCATCATGTCCCTGTGTTGCATATTTGCCACACACTGACTGGGAAGCCCAACAAGTCTTGTCGCTGTGCCCATATAATTGACATGTTAAGCAACGAAGTGGATTGGGGATATAAGGCCTTAAGTTAACAATTTCGTAGCCAATTTTGACATGGTCCGGGAGTGGAACTTTGCCAAAAGTCAAGACAATAGTAGCAGTCTTCGTCCTCACGGCTTCAGAATATCTAGTAATAAACCGGGCACCGATTAAGTCCTGCTGAGCAAGTTCCCGTATGATCTCGTCCTCTTCCATAACCATGAGATCCCTGCAGGTGATAACACCTTTGCAGGAATTCATGGAATATGGGATCCTCGGCTCGACATCACATTCGTGGAACTTACGCAGTTTCATTAAGTCTTTAACCTGAGATGTGTTTACAGTTTTGATAAGGTCTCCATTACCAAGTTTTTTTTACTTGTTCCACCTCCCCAGCACAGTAATCAATCACTTTCTTGATGATGAAAGGATTGATACTGCTCAAGGGAGTGGAACCGAGAGCATGGAAAGTCACAAACTGGGCATTATGCATAGGAATGTCAAGGGTGGTTCGAGTCTGGGGCCGTTCTGTCTGGAGGTTGTCAGTCTGTGGTTCAGTCGGGGGTCGGTCAGGACCGCCTCCCCCCCTGAAGGGGGCGGAGGCAGTAGGGGCGTCCGACATAGTACCACTCCCCCCTAACGGGGGAAGTGGGAAGGAGGAGAGAAAACGACCAAGGGACAATCAACCTGGGACCAAACACCTATGTTTGAAGTTGCCCTCTCAAACCAATCCAGGGAGGCCAGACCGTGTCAATTCACGCCCCAGAGCAATCAGTGGGGGTGACCCTCCGTGGGCGGTAAGCAAAGGTAAACTCAGAAAAAGACACAAACACCTATTGTGTCTCTAACAGGGAGGGAGGAAAATGAGTACGGTACTATCTAGCCTAACTTTAAAAAACACCCTAGTGGCTGAAAAAAACAAAAGCTAATGCCGATGAGGCAGCCCTATGCTAGAGGAGAGCTAGAAAACACGTCCACACTCTCTGCGACCATGCAAAAAAGTGTCAAACAGAAATGCCAAGAATCACTCAGAGAAGATCCAAAGAACATTACTCAAACCTCCCACTGAAACATCATTCGTCTGTTCGAACACTAAACTCAAACCCCTCCCAAACTGAAGCAAACGAACCAAACCCACCCATAGATTCAAACAGACCATTAAATACTATTACCCTAGCTACATTGATTTCAGGTCTATACTTTTCTATTAGTAATTTTTTTCCTAGTAAAGCATGAGCCAAATTACTGAATTTTGCTACTATCTGAAAATCATTGTAAGAGAAAGAGTGGTCATTGGTTAATGAATGCTTTCTAATAGCTGAAAAAGCCATCTGATGTAAATATTGCCCTGTCCTGTAGCTCTTTCCCATATGTTCAGATATTCTTATTTTGAATGAACGACTTGTACATCCAATATACCCAGCCTTACAACTAGGACATGTAAATTTGTAAACAACATCTGAACATAGAGGAATAGGCACTCTATCTTTGTGATTGAAAAAATTCTTTATCTTAAAGTCATTAGTAAGTATAATCCTAAAATTTACGGAAGGAAAACTGTATGCATCAGGTTCAGTCCCAGGAATAATGTATGGTAATCCTAAGATTCATAAACCAGATGTTCCACTTAGACCTATTGTTTCCTCAATAAAAACCGCTGGATATAATTTAGCTAAATTCTTGCTTCCTGTTGTGTCTCCCCTAACTACTAATGAGTATACAATTCCTAATTCAAAGCATTTGTAGATGAAATTTTATCTTTAACACTTCCCAATCATTATGTTATGACTAGCTATGATATAGAGTCTATATTTACTAATGTTCCTTTGGCTGAAGCCATAGACATAATTCTTGATAATTATAAAGCAAGTAATTTTTATGGCTTAGATGCAACCCAGGTTAGACAGTTATTAGAATATGCTACATCTGAATCATGTTTTCTATTTAACAATGTTTTTTATAATCAAGTAGATGGTATCAGTATGGGCTCGTGTCTTGGACCTGTTTTTGCCAATGTTTTTTTTGTGCAATAGGGAGATTTCATGATTAAATAACTGTCCCAGTGAATTTAGACCAATTTATTGTAGAAGATATGTAGATGATTTATTTCTAATTTTCAATAATGAAGAGGCTGATCAAACAACATAAAAATATAAGGTTCACATGTGTATTAGAAAACAATGGGAGTTTAGCATTTTTATATATAAATATTGCTAAAAGTAATGAAGGACTAGTAACAGGGGTACATAGAAAACCAACCTTTACAGGTCAAGGCTTAAATTGGTATAGTTTTTGTCCGATGACATACAAAATTATTTCAATTAGAACTTTACTGAATCGAGCATACAATGTTTGTTCGAATTATATAACTTTGCATGAAGAATTTCGTAAACTTAGGGATTATTTTCTGAACAATAATTATCAGATACACATATATGATAAGTATTTGAAGTCTTTCCTCGATACTAAACTAAAAAGTAAATCTGTATGATTTGAGGTGAAAAAATTAGTTAAATATGTTAAAATGCCTTTCTATGGAAAAATCAGTTATCACTTTCGTAATTTGGTACTTAAAGGATTATACTTACTAATGACTTTAAGATAAAGAATTTTTTCAACCACAAAGATAGAGTGCCTACTCCTCTATGTTCAGATGTTGTTTACAAATTTACATGTCCTAGTTGTAAGGCTGGGTATATTGGATGTACAAGTCGTTCATTCAAAATAAGAATATCTGAATATATGGGAAAGAGCCACAGGACAGGGCAATATTTACATCTGATGGCTTTTTCAGCTATTAGAAAGCATTCATTAACCCATGACCATCCTTTCTCTTACAATGATTTTCAGACAGCAGCAAAATTCAGTAATTCGGCTCATGCTTTACTAGGAAAAAAATTACTACGGTAATAGAAAAGTATAGACCTGAAATCAATGTAGCTAGTAGTACTTAATGGTCTGTTTGAATCTATAGGTGGGTTTGGTTCGTTTGCTTCAGTTTGGGAGGGGTTTGAGTTTAGTGTTCGAACAGACGTATGATGTTTCAGTGGGGGGTTTGAGTAGTTTTCTTTGGGTCTTCTCTGAGTGATTCTTGGCATTTCTGTTTGAGCTTTTATACTGGGAGAAGGGTTGATTTTTATTTGCCTTTTTACTTATTACTTGTTTTTTTAGTTTTATGGTTCAATAAAGTTCTGTTATTTTCATCTGGTCTGACTTGACTGTATAGAACAATTGTAATATCTGATGATGGCCTGAGGTGGGCCAAAAATCTGAATTATGTTGAGAGTGTTTACTGCATTAATAATACTACTCTACTGTATATATATATATATATATATATATATATATATATATATATATATATATATAAAATGCTGTGTGTATTATCACCGTAGTGATATTACTGATCCCATTATAGTCACCGCACAGTGAAAAGAACAATGACTTTATTATCACCGGTCGGTGATCATGTTTTTCGGTATTTTAACCGAGAATCTGAAATAATTTATGGTTACTTATCAATTGCCATCATAGGATGTTAAAAGGTATTTAATAAAAATACAGTTATTCCATAATAAAATCAAAAGGTATTTAATAAAAATACATTTATTACATATTACAATCAAAAAGTATTTTATGAAAATACATTTATTCCATATTCCATACTGAATATAAGGCCACAGTAAGATATAAACAGTACTAGTTTTAAACAGTCTTAGTGGCAGTGGTATACAGAACATTACGCATCATTTGAATCACTACTAATTATCGTTTTCCTGCTTCCTTTTGTGGACTGCTTACTTGTTTTCCGTTTTACTCCAGATTTAGCAACTTTAGAATGATTAAATCGTCCTAATACCTTTGACTCTTTAGGACGACCCCTCATTTTTACCGTAGGAAGATGAGCATTCATTAACTGTAGTCGTTGTGAATCTGCTGTTGTGATTGGTGAAGCTGGTGTGTGTGACGTCGATGAAGCTGGTGTGTGTGACGTCGATGAAGCTGGTGTGTGTGACGTCGGTGTGTGTGACGTCGGTGTGTGTGACGTCGGTGTGTGTGACGTCGGTGTGTGTGACGTCGGTGTGTGTGACGTCGGTGTGTGTGACGTCGGTGTGTGTGACGTCGGTGTGTGTGACGTCGGTGTGTGTGACGTCGGTGTGTGTGACGTCGGTGTGTGTGACGTCGGTGTGTGTGACGTCGGTGTGTGTGACGTCGGTGAAGCTGATGTGCTTGACATCTGTGGACTAACAGCATACTGGTAATCATTACCATGTTCCCAGCAAGTAAGAATACGTTTCAGCATATCAAGTCGTGTGTGGGAAATATTTTCCCCCAGAGCAGTTGCGCTCTCTAAATTTATCATAGTTATCCCTGGTTAAAGGCAGAGGACGTAGAGACTGTTGTTAATTATTCAAGCGGTTTTAATAACCCAGAAACGACGTTCTCTTTAATAATTCTTGTTATTGATAAATAAAATGCTACTGCATTTAACCCCCATGGACAACTATGTATTGTAAATACATGTAATTATGTGGTATTTTCCACTGACCTAAGCTGCGTCTGCGCGATAGGTGACGTGGCAAGCAGGGAAAGATTCCTCTGTTAAGGCAGATGTGGAATTAAGATATTTACATAGTTAAAGGGAATATTTGGTCTAACTTTAGTTTAAGTAAAGCTAAGATTAATATGTTAGATTTGCCCTGTACATATCATGATGTAATTTAACTGTATTTAGTACTGTAATTAAATAAGAGTTGGCAACCCACAATTCGATGAAGGGTTGGGGTTTGCCGCGTTCACTGACTCTGCTCCTAGCTCTCGTGGAGTTAAGACTCTGCTCCTAGCTCTCGTGCAGTTAGCACGTTGTATATACACACCATAAGGACGCTTGCTTCCCCAAGCAACTATACCAGGCAGCCTCATCGTCATCGGTTAACGATCACTCCCTCTTCATATAGCTAGGTAACCTTTACGAATTGGCCAATTCAAGGGGGGATTAGCGAAGAGATAAGATAGAAGATAGTATTGTAGGTGAGTTAAATTTAATTTACGTATCACCTAACTCTGAGACTTGTTTGATTTACTTAGACAACTTTAGGAAAGAGTAACGACCTACGAATTGTGTACCGAGAAAATTCTTGCATAGCGGTGTCCCGGCAGGGATACCGACTTGGATACATTAAACATTTCTCACATTTTGGTGCCCAGAAAGAGGGTCCCGATTTGTTTACCAGAACTAATCAACATTTTTCACATTTTTGGTGCCCCGACCGAGTGAGGATAACCGATGTGTGCCGAGGCGCTGAATGTGTTTAAAGTTGCTTTTGTGGGGCACAGTTTACTACCACGTTCGGTTGAAGTGGAAGACGTGGACGTACGTGTCTATAGAGCTCCGGGAGGAAAGGCAAGCTTTTTCTCTGAAGATGAAAAGCTGAATGCCGTACTAGACTGGGAGCATGACCGTACGGTCCTTTTCCTTGGAGGAAATGATATCCATGAGGACGTGGAGGTCAATGAAGTTGTGGAAAATATTTTGGCAGTGGTAGGAGCCATAGGGGGCTCTTGTAAATCCTCAGTAGCCATAACCCTCCTCGAGCCAAGGAACCTGCCATATGGCTCTCCAGTTTGTTATGGAACATATAAATTAGTTAGCAGAGCTGTAAACCGGAAGTTGCAACGGGCCAGGAAGGGAAGGGATTTCATTCATTTTAATGCCAAGCCCTTCCAAGCAATGTTGAAATCTGATGGTATACATTGGAACCATCATGGTAGGGAAGCGGTTCTGCAGAAATTTATAAATTATGTAGAACATAAGAAAGGAGAGTTCTATGCTGTACAAGCTATGGGTGGGCCTATGGAGTATTGAGGTAATAAATTCTGAGCTCGGGGAATATGGGTGTTTTGGCAATTGAGTGTGGGGATGAAATAAAACCCTTGAGGTTTAATAACCCTGGGGAATAGGTTGAAATTATAGACCTAATCCCCACACTCCTCAAAATTAAATGAATAATTAGCTGAGCTGTAATGAATATTACGAAATTGGGAGAGGGGATAATTTGCACAATGAGGACTTAATCCCTACCCTCTTCAAAATTGAAAATAATCAAATCATTACTAAGTCGAGGTAAAATTGTGGTTGGAATTCATAATTAAATTATTAAATTAGAACTCCGTCAACATGTCTGTTTCTTTATTGCAAAGATCTTCTAGTAGTAATGCAGGATGGGTAACTAGAGCCATAAATGATTGTAACCAGTCGTTGGACCAAATACCTCTGTCCAAGGAGAGGATAAATAGTCTCCTAAATATTCTGAAAGATCGATGGAGTAAGTATGAAGAGAGTTACTTAACTTTAGAAGCGGCTATAGTAAAGGCTGAGAATAAGGAACTCTTAGAGTCAGAAACTACGAAGTTTGAAGACAAATTAGAAGAATACTTAACTGTAGTAAAGACACTAGAGTCAGAATTAGCTGACACTGCCGCGGAAACACAAGTTGTGGCACAGCAGAGTAGAGCTGTGTTACCACAAATAACGCTTCCGGAATTTGATGGAGAGCAGAACTGGAAATCCTTCTGGGATCAGTTCGGATATTTGGTACACGATAGAATAGATCTCCCTAAAGTCACCAAACTTACGTATTTATTAGGACAGGTCAAGGGAACGCCATATCAACTGATAAAAGAATTACCAGTAGAAGAAAATAACTATGAAGTGGCTTTGACCATCCTTAGACAAAATTACGAAGACAGGGAACAAATTATAAATCAATTATTGCGGGCTCTAATAGAATTACCCATGCCTAGGCACGATTTTGATTCCTTGCAAAAATTTAGAATTGCACTAGGTTGTAAATTAAGGGCCTTAAGTACTTACGAAGATATTAAAACATCAGACTGGGTGCTTTCAAGAATTGTGTCCTTAAAGTTACCACCGAAAACCAAGGATGCTTTGTATGGTAGGTACCAGAAGGATAATTTCTCCTGCGAAGAGATTGAGGAAGGCTTGATGCAACTCTATAAACATTTGCAAGGAACATTAAACACTACTGAGGTCAAACAGAAGACTGAAGTAAAGAAAAAACCCATTAACCAACTGATTGGGAAAGTTAAGTCAGAGAAGACTAAGTATTTGCCTAAAGAAGAGATAGGTACTTTCCTTAGCTTCACAAAGGCCGAGGATAAGGTATTAAAGATAAGGAATAGACATGCTGAGGATATTAAGGAAATAAAACCTTCCATGGTATAAGATAGGAAAGTTTGTGTCTTTTGTGGTGAGCAACATTCCAGTGTATTTTGTCAACACTACCCTGATTATGCTTCTAGAGTAGGGAAGCTTCAGGAACTGGGGTGTTGTATAATCTGTATGAACGAACATGCTGCCGCGGACTGTAAGACTAAATTAAATCTTTGCTTTAAATGCAAAAAAGATCATCATCATAGTGCTTTATGCCCTAGGATGAAAATTGAGGTTCCTAAACCTGCAAGCGTCAATATGACAATTGGAAAAGGGAATGCTCCATTAGTAATGCCAGCTGTAGTACCAATAACAGATGTGAAAGTATTGTTTGAGAATAGAAACCAATTAGTATGTACCCTGTTTGTTACGGGTGCTCAGAAAACTTTCATTTCTGCAGACATTGTGGAAAAATTAAAGTTACCAGTTATCGGCAAGGTAAATCTAGCCATTACAGGATTCTTGACAACTAGGAAGGCTCAGTCTTTTGATTTAGTTAGACCTGTAATACAATTAGGCAGATATAAATGCCGTATAACAGCAGCTGTGCTTGATACTATGGAGACAAATATATACATAAAGGGATTGAAGGAAACCTCTGATCATTTGCAAAGCTCAGGGATAAAGTTGGCTAAACGGAATGTGGAATCAGATACTGTGGGTCCCATAAAAATGATAATTGGTTCTGATTATTGTGGAAGATTCCTACATAGGACTTTCAAAAGGAATAAGGTACAGTTGTTCAAGAGTCCAGGAGGTAACCTTATTATGGGTCAGTTGCCTTTTCCAAGACAAGTTAAAGGAGAGGCCAAACTAGTAGACTCAGTGTTTGTTACCCCCACACAGTCATTGATGGTGGCTAGAATAGGTGCAGAATTAGAACCTACTCAGATAAATGACTTGTTGGATGAAAACATTGAACCTGTACACAAACTGTGGGACCTAGACAGTGTAGGAATACACTCTGAGGAACCAACCCCTGAAGATAAAATAACATTGGACTTGTATAATCAGCCTGTGGAATTTATGGATGGACAGTATTGGGTAGGATTACCATGGAAACTAAACCATTCAGAGTTACCAACAAATTACCGAGCAGCTAAAGCTCAGTTAAATTCTCTTCTAAGAATGTTGAGAGATAAACCAGAACATCTGATCCTATATGATAATATTATAAGGGATCAATTGAAGAATAAATTTATAGAAGAGGTAGAATACCCTGTTAACCACAAAGAAGGACACTACTTACCACATCATGCTGTAAGCAAGGATTCAGTAACTACTCCCATAAGGATAGTATTCAACTGTAGTAGTAAAGCGTCCAAGGGATCAGCTAGCTTGAACGATTGCCTATACTCTGGACCTACACTAACAGAGAAGTTAGGGAATGTGTTACTAAGATTTAGAGAGAAACCTTACGCTTACACAGCAGACATTAGTAAGGCTTTTCTCAGAATAGGACTGAGAGATGAGGATAGGAAATTTACAAAATTCCTCTGGCCTCATGATCCTCAAAATGAGGATAGTCCATTGAAAACTTACTGTTTCCGATCGGTGCTCTTTGGCTCTTGTGCTAGTCCTTTCCTACTTTGCAACACTCTAAAGCATCATTTTGAAAATGCCAAATGTCCAGAAATAGGGCAGGCTTTTTATATGGATAATTTGCAAGGTGTTGCTGATACAGAGTCGGAAGCTTTGAAAGTTTATGAAGTAGCCAATTCCGAATGTGGGAAGGCAAATTTGCCGTTACAGAGCTGGAGTACAAATTCACCGCTTTTGAGGAATAAAATACAAGAGGACTATCCAGATTCTGACATTCCCAAAATTCAAAATGTGTTAGGTCTTAACTGGGATAAAACAGCTGATGTAATAAGTTTGAAACCAATTAAGTTCTCTGATGTCACTCTCACCAAGAGGTCCTTGTTAAGCCAGGTTTCCAAGCTATTTGACCCATTAGGATTTGTCAGTCCTATAGTTATTAGGGGCAAATGTTTAGTACAGGAGGGTTGGCGAGAAAAGTTAGACTGGGACACTGAATTAGGTGAGACATATGTGGAACAATGGGAACAGATTAGAAAGGAGTTTGAAACTACATCAAGCATACTGTATGTATTCCCAGGAAAATAAACAGTAATGAGAAGTCGCATTTACACATATTTTGTGATGCTTCTCAAAGCGCCTATGGAGCAGTAGCTTATTGCACAACAGGAGAGGATAGTAAGATTATAATGTCCAAAGCCAGAGTTGCGCCAATTAAAGAAAGAACCCTACCTCAAATGGAATTGGCTTCTATAGAAGTAGGAACTAAATTGACCAGGTATATAACCATTACTCTTGATACTCAATTTGAGGACATTTACATATGGACTGACAGTGATTTGTCTTTACTGGATAGGGAAGGAAGACAGTAAAATTCCTTTCGTCCGTAATAGAGTGAAGACTATTAAAGAGCTGTCTTCCAAATTTAAATTCATGCATGTGTCCTCCAAACAAAATCCAGCTGATCTGCTCTCAAGAGGTTCGACCGTAAAGAGACTGATCAAAGATAACTTGTGGTTTAAAGGTCCTAAATGGTTACTCACTAAGGATTGGCCTGAACAGAAACAGTACAGTATTGCTGAGATTAGTGCAGTGAACTTGGATCCTGTAGTACCTGAGCCAGAAGTGATTGACATCAGCCGATTTTCATCAATAAGACAACTTCTAAATACTACTAAATTGGTTGTTGAATTTTTGAATAAGAAGGTGGGGTTTCAGAAATTAGATCCCCTAGAATACTGGCTGAAAAGAGTACAAAGAAATTCTTACGGGGAAATATATAAACTTTTAGGCCAAGACACTGGAAAAGGGAATAAGCTGATGAAGAATTTAGGCTTGTTCTTAGACGGAAAGGGTCTGATAAGATGTCGAGGCCGATTGGTAAAGGCTGACTTGCCCATCCAAACCAAACATCCCATTTTATTACCTAAGAGTGGGTGCTTTGTACAACTTATTATAAAGGAAGCCCATGATTCCACTCTCCATGGAGGTGTACCGCAGACCTTAGCCCAAATTCGGGAAAGGTACTGGATTCCTAAGGGTAGACAGGTTATTAAAAAATATCTCAAAAACTGCATCATTTGTAGGAGGTATGAGCAGAGACCCTTTAACTACCCTGGACCACCAGCCCTACCGAAGGAAAGGGTGTGCATAAGTCGGCCCTTCCATATAACAGGAGTGGACTACACAGGGGCTATAACTGTTACGGGTGAGGAAACTCCCCATAAAGTTTACATTTGTTTATTTACTTGTGCCTACACAAGGGCAGTCCATCTAGAATTAGCGGAAGACCTAAGCTCAGAGACATTCCTCAATGTCTTTCGCAGATTTGCCGCTAGAAGGTCTTGTCCTGGCAAGTTAATAAGCGACAACGGAACTAATTTCGTTGGAGCAGCTCCCTTACTGTTGAACATAATGAACGACCCGAAGGTTAAGTCGGCGCTGGGAATCAGAAATTGTATTTGGCAGTTCACAGCTCCAAGAGCTCCATGGCAAAATGGATTTACCGAGAGAATGATTGGTATTGTCAAGAACTGCTTGAGGAAATCATTACATAGAACTAAGATCACGAGAGAAGATTTAAGAACAGTAATAACTGAAATTGAAGCCAGGATTAATAATAGACCTCTGACTTATCAAGATGACACTAGCGACTCGCTAGAGGCCTTAACACCGGCTCACATGTTATATGGCAGGAAGCTCCATCCAATGCCTTGTGTGGATATCCAGGAAGAAGTTGATGATCCTAACATAGAAAATAATGATTTAGGACAACACCTTCGGGAGGGATATCAACGTCTGAAAAGGGTGCTGGATACATGGAATAGACATTGGAGCGAAGAGTATCTTTTGAGCCTACGTGAGAGGTTTTATGGAGCTCAAGCTGCCAGCAACAAATCAGTTATTAACATGGGAGATGTGGTCTTAGTGAAGACTGAACAGCCAAGATCCCAGTGGCCATTAGCTAAAGTGATCTCTACACACCCAGATTCTGAAGGGGTAATGAGACTCGTAAAAATAAAATGCAGGGGACATACCATATGGTCTAAGGAATGCAGAAGGGGAAAGGATACTCGAGTTTGGGGAGGCAACGGACATGATTGTGTGCAACACATATTTTAGGAAAAGAGACAGTAGGTTAATTACGTATGAGTCTGGGGGAAATAGCAGTCAGATAGATTATTTTCTGGTTAGGAGGGCCAATAGGAGGTTAGTGAGGGATGTTAAAGTTATAGGAAGTGAGGAGTGTGTGCAGCAGCACAAACTACTGATTTGTGATATGGTGCTTAAAGAACAAATGATGAAAAAGAGGACTTATGTACCTAGGAGGAAAATATGGAAGCTGAAAAACCAAGTAGTAAAGGATGCCTTCTATAGCGAGTTGAGGAGAGTGGTGGCTGAACAGGAGCTGCAGACAGAGGCGTTAATGAACAGTACAGAGCCCTCAAGAACAATTTCTTGAGAGTTACTGATGTAACATGCGGCTGGACAAGAGGACCACCAAGACATAAAGTAACTTCATGGTGGGATGAGGGTGTAGAAGCTGCAATTAAGGAGAAAAGAAGGCTTTTCCGGGAATGGAAGAAGGGTGGTAGCAAAGAGGAATATTTGGCTGCCAAGTGTAGGGCTAGAGAGAGGTATACAGGGCAAAGTCTGAGTCACAGAGACAATTACTTGATAACCTAAATCATGGGGAAAGGAAAAATATATTTAGGGTGGCAGGTCAGGTGAAGAGGGATAATCGGGATATCATAGGTGAGCAGTGTGTGAAGAATGATGAAGGAAGGGTAGTGGTGAACAGTGAGGATATTAAAGATGCATGGAGAGAGCATTATAACCGGTTGTTGAATGAGGAGTTTGATTGGGACAGGGAAGGTTTGGAGCCAGCAGATCCAGTGTCTGGCCCTTGGCCTTTGATTGATACTGCTACTGTGAGTGAGGCAATAGGCAGGATGAGGGTGGGGAAGGCAGCAGGTGTGTCTGGGTTGACTGCCGAAATGTTGAAGGCCTCAGGCGATATAGGGGTGAGTTTAGTCACTGACCTGATAAATAGGATTATTTATGAGTGTGTTGTCCCAGATGATTGGCTGAAGAGTGTAATTGTAAATGTGTATAAAGGGAAGGGTGATGCCCTGGAAAGAGGGAATTATACAGTAGAGGTATAAAGCTTTTAGATCAGATAATGAAGGTAATGGAGAGAGTTTTAGAAGGTATGATTAGAGAAAGAGTGAATATTGATGAGATGCAGTTTGGGTTTATGCCAGGTAGGGGGACCACTGATGCCATATTCATTGTTCGACAGCTTCAGGAAAAATATATTGGTAGGAGAAGGGATCTTTATTTTGTTTTTGTTGATTTGGAAAAGGCCTTTGACAGAGTCCCTAGAGAGGTGGTGAAGTGGGCAATGAGAAAGCTTGGCTTGGAGGAGTGGCTGGTTAGGGTGGTTATGGCCATGTATGTGGGTGCTCACACCCAGGTGAGAGTGAATGGAGATTTGAGTGATGAGTTTTCCGTGAATGTTGGTGTGCATCAGGGGTCAGTCTTGAGTCCCATGTTGTTTATCATGGTACTTGAAGCCCTTTCACGTGACTTTAGAAACGGACTCCCGTGGGAGTTGTTGTATGCTGATGATTTGGTGTTGATTGCAGAGAATGAAAGGGAGGCGGAGGAAAGGTTTAGGAAGTGGAGAGATGGTATGGGGCAAAAGGGTTTAAGGGTAAATGCAGATAAAACAAAAGTGATGATATCTAGGGTTGGTGGCGGTACTGTCAAAGACGAGGGAGAGTGGCCATGTGCAGTTTGCCACAAGGGCGTGGGAAGTAATTCCATCTTGTGCGGTGTGTGTGATAAATGGGTGCATAAGAGATGTAGTGGTATCAGAGGTAGACTGCGAGATAATGCTGATTTTATGTGTACGGCGTGCCTGGGGTGAGCAGGTGGAGATCGTCAGACGTGAAAGAATTGAACTTGCTGGTGAATCTCTTGAGTGTGTGGAAGAGTTTTGTTATTTAGGAGACATGTTGTGTGCTGGAGGTGGGGCTGGAGCTAGCTCTGTGGCTAGGGTGAGAAGTGGTTGGAAGAAGTTCAGGGAGCTCTTGCCTCTCCTGACATTGAGGGGGCTCTCCCTACGTGCTAAGGGGTCTTTGTATGCAGCGTGGGTTAGGAGTGTAATGCTGTATGGCAGTGAGACCTGGGCAGTGAAGGAGGAAGACATTCGCCGGCTCAGACGTACAGAAATGACAATGATTAGGTGGATGTGCAGTGCGTCCCTGCGTCCAAGGCCTGAGGGGCTGGGTTTACAATGGAAGAGTTGAGAGGTAGGATGGGACTGGAGTGTATTGGTGTTGTGATGAGGAGAGGTAGATTGAGGTGGTTTGGACATGTGGAGAGGATGGGGGATGATAGTTGGGTGAGGAAGGTGAGAAGTGTTAATATTGGGGGTGGGGTTATGAGGGGTAGACCGAGAAAGACATGGGACGAGGTCATTAAGTGTGACCTTAGGGTTAAGGGACTGAACAGGGAGGCTGCAATGGATCGTGCAGCATGGAGAGCCGCCATTAGGTGACCAAGGCCGACACATGCAAGCATGTTGGAGCCTTTAAAAACGAAAACGAAAACGAAAACGATACCAGTATAAAAACTATTGATAAACTGGTACCCTTTGAGTTAGCAGCCACCCCGGATTCAGAGAATGGTGAAGATCAAACGGGTCAAGAGGCGCGACCTAGTAGGGCCGCAGCACAGGGTTCTCGAGAACTATGGAGGGAACTCTTGGCTAAGGGTCATATTACATGATACAACGTATCATTTTCCGCCGGCCCCAAAACTGTGGGAAATATTTTCCCCCAGAGCAGTTGCGCTCTCTAAATTTATCATAGTTATCCCTGGTTAAAGGCAGAGGACGTAGAGACTGTTGTTATTTATTCAAGCGGTTTTAATAACCCAGAAACGACGTTCTCTTTAATAATTCTTGTTATTGATAAATAAAATGCTACTGCATTTAACCCCCGTGGACAACTATGTATTGTAAATACATGTAATTATGTGGTATTTTCCACTGACCTAAGCTGCGTCTGCGCGATAGGTGACGTGGCAAGCAGGGAAAGATTCCCCTGTTAAGGCAGATGTGGAATTAAGATATTTACATAGTTAAAGGGAATATTTGGTCTAACTTTAGTTTAAGTAAAGCTAAGATTAATTTGTTAGATTTGCCCTGTACATATCATGATGTAATTTAACTGTATTTAGTACTGTAATTAAATAAGAGTTGGCAACCCACAATTCGATGAAGGGTTGGGGTTTGCCGCGTTCACTGACTCTGCTCCTAGCTCTCGTGGAGTTAAGACTCTGCTCCTAGCTCTCGTGGAGTTAGCACGTTGTACATACACACCATAAGGACGCTTGCTTCCCCTAGCAACTATACCAGGCAGCCTCATCGTCATCGGTTAACGATCACTCCCTCTTCATATAGCTAAGTAACCTTTACGAATTGGCCAATTCAAGGGGGGATTAGCGAAGAGATAAGATAGAAGATAGTATTGTAGGTGAGTTAAATTTAATTTACGTATCACCTAACTCTGAGACTTGTCGGATTTACTTAGACAACTTTAGGAAAGAGTAACGACCTACGAATTGTGTACCGAGAAAATTCTTGCATAGCGGTGTCTCGGCAGGGATACCGACTTTGATACATTAAACATTTCTCACATTTTGGTGCCCAGAAAGAGGGCCCCGATTTGTTTACCAGAACTAATCAACATTTTTCACATCGTTCTTTGTACACTTCAGTTCCACTATTAGTTAGCACTGCTGTGAGGCGCTGCATTGTCTCTTGACTCTCTCGGAATTTTTGGGCAGGGGTCATTGGACACTGGGGTCGTGTAATGTGCATGATGGAGGTCTTGGGTTCTAAAGCCACTGCAGGAATCAGTGTATTCCCCTTCCGCCATCGGGACTGCATGCTGATAGTTGAAACGTCAATATTCTCTTGTCTTACAACGGCAATAATGTGATTACATGGCAAGAAATGTTGACTATAAAAAGTGCATGAGCAGCTGAGTTCAGCACCAGATTCACCCTTTCTCATTACTTTTTGGTCAGTAGACCCTATTTTCACAACAAAGAGGCCAGGCGAATCTAATGTGATCGATAAAGAATCTGAGGGTTTGGATAACTTAAGGTGTTTCATCATGAGTTTAACTGCATGTTCCGTGAACTGACTGCATAATTTGTTCAATAGAACATCATGAACTCCATATTCAACGGATGTACATGTCTGCAAAAACTGCTTGTAGGCTCGCTCATCATTTAAGATGGAATTATGAAGCATAATTTTACGTATGCACTCAGACATCGATGTAGTTGATGTTAGGAAGTGCTTTAGTTTACCGTTTTCTGCTTCAATGTGGTTGTTAGTGTCATTTCCAAATGTTAACTTAGCAGACCGTAGGTATGTGGCCCACATATCTTTACAGTTTATCCAGTTTGTACATATATATTGAAACATACTGGAATCTTGCTGTTGTAACACAGACAAGGTAGACCGAAAGGAATTTTCATTATGGGCATAGACAAATTGTTTCAGAGTACCAAAAATTTCGTTCTTTTTAGTGACAGGAAGCACAAGTTCAGACACCTTTTTCTTGAAATAATTCAGGACATGAAATTTGCAAAGTAACAAGTCTGCTTTCGGAGGTAAGGCACGGACTGCTTGAATTTCGTTCTGGTCCTTGTCAGTCATAACTGTCTTGGTCTGGTTTACATTCTCCATCATCCTACAAAGTGATGACATTACCTCCCGCATTATGTCTGCTGTTTCACTCCTTACAAATGCGTAAAAGACAGCCCTGCCACGACCTAGGTTGTCTTGGACAAGAATCATGTAGAGCGGATAATTATATCTGTTAATTTTGTAAGTTCCATCCATGAAAATTATTTCTGAATATTTACAGTACATGCTTATCATCTCATTAGTAGCAAATGCAATCATTTGGATGGCCCTACTTTCATCCACTGATATATCTACCTTTCCTTTTCCTGCATCCACAATTTCATCCACTATTTCTGTCAACTTACCGATGTCTGACCTTCCATCCTCACTTTGCACTTTCCGCTTCAAATTTCGTACATCTTGCATGGTTACTGCTTTATGGTATTTACCCTGGAGGAAGGATTTTAATTGCTTGTTGTCTGGGTTAAGTTTCACTACATCCTCTGCATCTCCCATCTCCGAACTTGTCAGTCTGCGTTTCTGGCTATAGAAGGGCCATAAAGCTACACTGACCTCATGATTATGCTGCAGATACGTCATTGTGATAACCAGCTTGTTTTTTCTTGCTGTTAGTGCCACCAACACATTATAGCCACATGGAAGATATCGCTGTTTTTGTCTTATACCCAGTCCTTTCCGTTTCGGACTGCCGTAGTGTACACACACGAATGAAACAGAGCCGTACTTCAGTTCGACAGGGATTTGCTGCTGACGACGCTTATTTTCACTGATAACGGAGCTAGAAGACTTCACTCGAAACACGGACCCTGTGTGATTCTGATATTTCTTGAAAAAGTAGTCAAATTCTACAAAAGAGTTAAAAGTGTCAGTGGAGAAAATATCCCTGAAGACAGATGTTGTGTCTGTACCGGTACATATGTCTGCCTGTATGTCGTCTTGCCCGTAGTCAGCAGATGAACTAGCTGGATATTCCTGTGGTTCTGCTGAAGTGTGTAACTCCATGTCATTTGGCTCATGGTTGGTAGGAGAAGGATAATCTGGAACTTCTGCGTAAGTGTCTTCCTCCATGTTGTCTTGCCTGGTAGGAGAAGGATAATCTGGATCTTCTGCGTAATTGTCTTCCTCCATGTTGCCTTGGCTGAGGTCAACAGGTCACTGATACTATATAGTCGAACGCCAGACTATACTGCGGTGGCGGGGGTGGAGGCGACTGTTTACAAAACACGTCCCCGCACCTCCCTTCCTAATCCCCCTTCACTACCCTAATGTTGTAACTACTTGTCTGAGTGATAAACAAAGCTCCTGAAATCCCTCCCTCAATACTTCCCCTCCTTACCCTCTCACCACCTCTCTCCCTACTCCCCCTTCACTGGCCTCTAACAACTACCAGTGATAAACAAAGCTCCTGATATCCCTCCCTCCCAATCCCCCTTCACTATCCTCAGAACACTGGGCCAATGTCCGTACACCGTGATAATAACGTTACCAGCAATACCCCACTGTAGGGAGTCACCTTGACGTGGTGGTGGGGCTTGAAGCGTGGTTGGCAGTGCCACCTACTTGGGAGGCATGCCTACCTTTGTAGGGTTCGGCATTTGTCGGCCTCGTGGACCAAGCACTCCCTACATCACTGGTAGAGGAGGCCTACTGGTGATGTCAGTCCCTGCCCATTTTCCATCTAGGACGGGACTGTTGCCTCCCCACGTGTTTGCCGTGCGTGGCGTCCCGTAATGCTGGGAGACGGGAGTCCTGGAGGTTGAGCGATGCTGCATGGTGCGCCCTGCTGCTAGCAATACACCTCTTTGGTCCCTTATTCTGGCTAGACGGGTGGCCTGGTTGGGCCCGCCCAGGTCAATCGGCTGGTCACTGGCTAGCCATCCAGGCTAGTCACCTAGTGGCTTTAGGGTCAAGCAGGCACTGGGGGACCTGGTGGCTCCTATCGTCCTGGAGTCACCCTTGTCAGGGTCCCTTGGTGGTTACCTGCGTATACTTTCCCACTACCTCTGGGGTCGCCAGTGGTGCTTTCCCTGGCATATGGCCTCCCCTTGTTGGGCTCCATGGTGGGTGGAGGGGTGGGGGAATGAAGGTTGTTGTTTTGAATATGGCTTGTAAAAATTTTTCAGCTGACGACCCTGGTTCCGTCCCTGACCATCCTTCAGAGTCTCCCTCCTGTGCGCCTCATGTGCCTCTGGCTGGTGAGGCCCACATTGCCACCTTGGAACCATACCTGCCTGGTTCCAGTGGTTTCCGGTCAGTGGCCACTACAAAGAAGAAGAGCCGGCAACAGACAACAACATCTAGTGGACATGCCCGTGAGGTCCTGCCAGGTGTCTATGAGAGGGTTGATTTCCCAAGGTACTACACCATTCGTACTCTGGATGGTCAGTCTATTGGGAATCTGGACATTTTTACTGTTCATCGGCGCATTGTATCAATCTGTGGGAGAGAGCCAAAGATTTCAACTCAGGGGAATGGTAGCCTCCTAGTGGAGGTTACATCCCCTGAAGAGGGTTCCCGGCTGGCTGCCCAGTGTAAGGACCCGGATGCGCTATTTACTTGTCTCCCTCATGCTTTTTTCAATCAGAGTCGAGGTGTTGTTTTCTCAAAAGACTTGCTCCGATACAGTGAAGAGAAGCTCCTTGAAGAACTCCAGGTCCACAGGGTGGTTAAAGTGGAGAGGTTTCGGAAGAAGGTTGATGGTGTACTTACCCCAACTCCATCCTTGTTGCTGACGTTCGACTGTAATGTTTTCCCTTCATCCATCAAGGTGGCTTGGTTGTCCCTTAGGGTCAAACCCTTTGTACCAAACCCACGACGCTGCTACCATTGTCAGATGTACGGGCATGTTGGGCGAGCCTGTCGTCTTTTGCAACAGGGCCTCCCAGTGGTGTGTGTCAGTTGTGGAGCATCCACTCATGCAGGACAGGACTGTCCTGGACCTGTTTGTTGCTTGCACTGTGGCGAGGCACATCCTGCTTCATCTAAAGACTGTGCCCGGTTTTGCTTGGAGAAAGAGATCCTCCTCATCCG
Source organism: Coenobita brevimanus (assembly GCF_032717465.1). NCBI lineage: Eukaryota > Metazoa > Arthropoda > Malacostraca > Decapoda > Coenobitidae > Coenobita > Coenobita brevimanus. The sequence continues at coordinate 23,367,997 of NC_137021.1, read as the reverse complement.
TAATCGGGATAAAATAAGCTTTCCTGAGGCCAGGAGTAGAGCCATGTCATCTGTTTTCCGTAATGGAGTGTCTTATGCGTCAGTTTTGTCCGGTCATAGCCGTCCTCATCGTCCTGTCCAGCAGCAGACTCGAGTTCCTCCTGTTGTTTCAGCTCCTATGCCTTCATCTGTCGATCCCATGCCAGTGCAACAATCTCCCGCACTTGCGACGGTTGCCGCTACAGTTCAAGACTCGACCTCTACATCTATGGTATCCCCTAGTAGTCATGGTGCACATTCTTCATTTGCTAAACGTCATCGTGGTTCCTCAGAGTCTTTGAGTCTTGAAGATCCTCCAAGCAAGGTGTCGGTCGTGGAGTCCACATCCTCTGTAGTTAGTCCATCTGTGCAACAGCCCTCGGACCCTGTTTCTGGGTCTTAGGGGGCTTCTGGGGTGTCAGGTCAGTCTGGCACCTCTTCCTCCGGGGAATCGGATGTTCCTCCTCCGGTTACCTCTGAGGATCTTGTCCTGCCCCCTCCACGTTTGGAGGCCAGGACTCCAATCCCTCCTGCTCGACCTCTTGGTTCACTGGGGTCCCCGGGCAGGGTCCGGAGTAGCTCTTCCTCTCCTGCTGGGCAGCGACGGGTGTCTGTGAAGTCTCCCAACACTTCGCAGACCCCAGGCCCTCGTTCTAGCCATGCTGCTGCCCGTGGCAAGCCCCTTAGTGGGCGTATCCGCATTCCAAAGAAGATTGTCTCCCAGGGTCGCTCAGTGGTTTCCACTAAGTGACCCTTTCTTTTGTGTATATAGTTCCTCCATTTTAATATTTTTAGTATTCTTTATGGTTTTCTGTTTGTCCCTCTCCCCTGCCCCTTTTTATTTTTTCAATAGTTTTAATGGCTAATATTATTCAATGGAACTGCCGTGGTTTACGAGCCAACTGGGAGGAACTCCGTTGGCTTCTGGCTGAGTATTCACCTGTGTGTGTTTGCCTACAAGAGACAATGGTTGGTGATGCTGCGCCTCCCAGTCCACCTGGTTACCAGGTTTTTTATTCAGATCCTCTTCCTGGACAGGGTCATGGTGGGGGTGTGGCTATTCTAGTACGCAGTGACATACCTTTCACTGCTGTGAATCTTAACACTCCACTGCAGGCTGCTGCTCTCCAGATTTTCCTTCCCCGTCGTTATACTGTGTGCTCTTTGTACCTCCCTCCTAGTGCCACTATTGAGAGGGTTGATCTTGAAAATCTTATTCGTGCACTTCCCTCACCCTATTTCTTGCTGGCTGACATGAACAGTCATCATCCCCTGTGGGGTGGCTCCACAGCTGATGCTAGAGGTACTATGTTAGCCTCCATTGTGGAGGATGTGGATCTGTACATTTTAAATTCTGGTGAAGTAAGTTACTTCCATAGTCAAACGGGTATTTTTACTTCTATTGATTTGTCTCTGTGCTCTGCAGGGATAGCCCTGAATTTTACATGGGCTGTGTTACCAGACTTACATGGCAGTGACCACTTCCCTATTTTATTAAGATCGACACAGAGTGCGCCTCGGCGTCGTCTTCCCCACTGGCGCTTGGATAGGGCGGTCTGGCCGGTTTTTGAGGAGCTGTGTTCCCCGAACCGATGTGTGGAGGATTTTGTCAGCACTGATGCTGCTGTTGAGTATTTCACAGACTTACTACACTCGGCGGCACTGCAGAGTATTCCGAGAACAGCTGGTCACTTTCCTTGCCGTCCAGTTCCCTGGTGGACTGATGAGTGTGCTTCTGCTGTTCGGGCTAAACGTGCTGCTTTCTCCCGACTTCGTCGTCACCGAGGTGACCCTGGTTACTTAGCGGCATATAGGAGGGCCCGAGCTCATGCCCGGCGGGTTATGAAGGAGGCTAGGAGGAAGTCTTGGGCATCATTTGTTTCTTCAATTTCTTCACAGACTCCTCTCACAAAAGTGTGGAAACGGGTGAGGAAGATTTCAGGGAAATTTCCCATTCCCTCTCCTCCTGTTTTATCTCGTGCAGGTGTGGTGGTGGCTCATTCTTCGTCTGTTGCCGAGATATTTGCAGCTCATTTTGCTAATGTCTCTAGAAAGGACACCTCATCCCCGTCGGCACGCCGCCGACGGCACCTGGAATCTTTGGGCATTAGTTTTCCATCTACTGCGGAGGAGTCATATAATGTTGCTTTTTCTGCTTCTGAACTTCAGACGGCATTGTCGCAGTGTCGCGACTCGTCTCCAGGCTTGGATGATGGCCCATATGCCTTCTTACACCACTTGCCTGATGCAGCCCTTCATTTTCTGTTGTCACTGTATAACAGAATTTGGTGCAATGGTGGGTTTCCGACCTCATGGGGTGTTGCTGTGGTTCTCCCCATCCCTAAGCCGGGTAAGGATCACTTGCAGGCCACTAATTATCGCCCTATCTCGCTGACATCTTGCCTTTGTAAGGTCCTCGAAAAGATGGTGAATAGTTGGCTCGTGTGGTACTTAGAGAAGGGTGGTTACTTGTCTCCAGTCCAGTGTGGGTTTCGGAAGATGCGGTCGACCACAGATGCTCTCCTTTCTTTAGAATCTTCCATCTGCCAGGCTTTTGCAACTAACCAGCTTCATATCACAGTGTTCTTTGATTTGGAGAAGGCGTACGACACTTCCTGGCGTCATGGTATATTGCAATCTCTGTATGAGTTTGGTCTCCGTGGGCAACTCCCCACTTTTATCCGGGAGTTTTTATCTAATCGTTTTATTCGGGTCCGAGTCGGGAGTGAGCTGTCTACTTCACGTCCCCTTGAGGATGGTGTGCCACAAGGGAGCATACTAAGTGTTACCCTTTTCGCAGTGGCAATTAACAGCGTTATTTCTGTGCTCCCTGATGGTGTTCGTGGCTCTCTCTATGTTGACGATTTATCAATCTCTGTCACTGCCTCACGGATGTCAGTGGCAGAAAGGAGGATGCAGATGGCTCTCAACCGTGTCTCTAGATGGGCTGATGAACGAGGTTTTCGATTTTCTTTCAAGAAGACCGTTGCCATGCATTTTTGCCACGTTCGTGGAGTCCACCCTGACCCAAACCTTTTTTTAGATGGGCGTCGTATTTCGTGTTTAAAGGAAACCCGGTTTTTAGGGCTGATTTTTGACAGCCGGTTGACTTGGGTCCCTCACTTGAGGTACGTAAAAGCCGAGTGTCTCAGAGCATTGGGTCTCTTGAAAGTTTTAGCGCACACATACTGGGGAGCTGATCGCAAGACCCTCCTCCTCTTGCATCAGTCTCTGATCTTATCCAAACTTCATTATGGATGTGAAGTTTATTCCTCTGCCTCAGAAGCCCGGCTTCGTATTTTAGATTCCATACATCATGCTGGTGTTCGTTTCGCCACAGGGGCATTCCGATCTTCCCCGATTTCGAGTTTGTTGGCTGATGCTGGTGTCCTTCCTCTAGACTTGCTCTGCTCTTCCCTTTTGATGAGATGTTGGTATCGCTTATCTCGTCTCCCAGACTCTGTGCCCTTTGTCAAGGTCTCTCAAGATTCTCGGTCACCTATTTTTGCCACTCGGCCATCCTTTCCAAAGCCCTTTGGTTTCAGGGTGCAGTCAATTATGTCAAGCTTCTCTGTTCCTTCTGTGCCGATCACTCCCCACCGTGCCCCGAGGGTGGGCTACTGGCTTCTCCCCAGGGTGACATTTTGTCGTTTCTTCTCATCCAGTAAGGCCTCCCTTTCTTCTCAGGTTTTATTTTCTCTGTTTTTAGAGCATGCCTCTTCTCATGGGGACTCCATACCAGTTTATACTGATGGATCTAAGTCTGATGTGGGTGTGGGCTTTGGTGTGGTGTTTCCCACCTTCTGTCGAGGTGGGAGCCTCCCTGTGACTGCTTCTGTTTTTACGGCTGAGCTGACCTATTTTATTTGCGCTTCAGATTCTCTTCACTCTCCCCCACACTGCTTTTACTGTTTTTAGTGACTCACGAAGTGCTCTTTCTGCAATGGAGTCTTTTAATCCCTCTCATCCTTTGGTTTTATCCATTTTAGAGTGGCTTTTCCTTTTAGGGCGTCGTGGACGTCGTGTAGATTTCTGTTGGGTTCCAGCTCATGTAGGAGTGGCAGGGAATGAACGAGCTGATCAGCTGGCCAAGGCAGCAGCTTCTCGTCCCCCTCTTGCACAGTCCCCTCTGTATCGTCTGCCTGCTGCAGATATGCGCTCCTTTATTGCCTTCAGGGTTTGGTGCTGTTGGCAGGAGCATTGGGATGCTGTGGGTGCCAATAAGTTGCGCTCGATTTGCCAGAAGGTGGGCTCATTCAGTTACCAGGGCTTCCCTCGTCAATGGGAGACTGCTTTGTGCCGCCTCCGCATTGGCCACACCCGTTTCTCTCACGGTTTTTTAATGGAGAGGGCTCCTCCTCCATTCTGTGATGACTGTCTGGTTCCCTTGACTGTTCGGCACCTGTTGGTGGAGTGTCCTAGTCTTGAGGATTTGCGGCGTCGGTTCCTCTCTGACCACCAATCGGATGGTGGTGTGTATCATCTTTCCTCCGTGCTTGGGGAGGATGCCTGTGCCTTGGGAGGGGCAACCCTCTCCTTTGTGAAGGAGGCAGGACTTCTTAAGGATATTTAGAATTTCTCCTTATTGATTGTGTGGCTTATCCTCTGTTTTTTGTTTTATGTTTTTTACTTCTTTGTTATACGGCGGCATATGACCCTGGCAGTTGCGCCGCCATGATTATTATTAAAAAAAAAAAAAAATATTCTGTTTGCTCTCTCGACGCAGGTGTCAGTAAAATTCTTTTTAATATCAATGACTTACTGTGGAGATTAATCTGGTGACAAAGATTTGTATTCATCAGTGACATTTACATTGTTTGGAGTATTGGGGAGAGATTAATTTGCATAGCTCTTTTCTATATATTTCTCGTCTGGCCTCCAGCTGCGTTTTGATGCGTGCATACAGCTGGTGGGTATATAAAGCGGAGAATTTTGAATGGTGTGAGAGTTTTTGTGGGACTGACATCGAGAGAGGAAGTATTTTAACTGGAGATCAGAGAGGGAGGAGAAGCAGTATTTTGTGAGTTGTACATATTTTTGAGCATCTTCTCACGTTGTATCAGCATCCAGTAGCAAGTATTATTATTACTGTATTAATATTATTTGTGACAATTGAGTGCAATTTAGTTATCTCTCTTTGTATGATTTTATTACTTTTGACTGGCAAGTTTGTTCCCTGACTTTCGTGTAATTATTCAGGGTATTTTCAGGTTACTTGTTTTTCTCCTGCTTTTGTGTTTCATTATCTCATTGTAAATATTGTAAATATTATTATCTTGTATTATACTACTATCCATTTCATGGACCGTGTATCATGGTTTTTCTCAAATATCTTTAAAACTAATCAATTGATCGGTATGATACTTTGACACAGTGTACATGACACCTCCCGCTAATTTTTGGTAATATACGGCATTGCCAAGTGGTGTTACTGAAGGCGTTTACTCTTGACGTTTAAAGGCAAAGTCGCGTGAGTCGCCAGACTAATCAACACAATCGAACGTCCGCTACCCCCCATCCCCTTCCTCTCCCTCCCTACCTCCCTCCCTCTCCCCCCTCTCCCTTCCCCCTCCTCATTTCCCCCCTCCCTCTCCCCCCTCTCCCTTCCCCCCTCCCTCTCCCCCCTCTCCCTTCCCCCCTCCCTCTCCCCCCTCTCCCTTCCCCCCTCCCTCTCCCCCCTCTCCCTTCCCCCCTCCCTCTCCCCCCTCTCCCTTCCCCCTCCTCCTTCCCCCTCCTCATTTCCCCCCTCCCTCTCCTCACTTCCCCCCTCAACCCTCATTCCTGCTGGCCTCCCCGTGCCCCCCTCCCCCTCTGTCCACTCTATCATGTTATAATGATTAGTATCGGGTATCATAAATACAGTATGTTGTTTGTAGAGTCTGTGTTCATTTAATCATTGTTATTGTATGTCCTGAAGTTATATAAACGGGAGTTGACTAAAGAGCGTTTGACCGTCACCTTATTCACCCAATATAATGTGCCTACTATCACGATCTCTTAATTCCTTTACCCCCCATATCGACGTGTTTACTACGAGCAGGTAAGCTAAGGTATCCAAAATTAAATCACACAGTTTAACTTACAAACAAGTACGGTACGGTATATAATCAACACAACATAATAGAGCCGTAATGGATTTATGAAATTCTCTCTCTCTCTCTCTCTCTCTCTCTCATAATAAATATCATAATAGGTAGAAAAGTGATGCAAACAACTGAGCATATTACAGAAAGTTTATTCACAGTCTTCATCAGTATCAAGGAACAAATCATCCTCGGAATCACTCTCGATGTTGATAATTACGGGATCTACACGCTTATGGATGTTATCCGTGCACCAGTACCTTCCCACACCTCCCTTGTTGCGCTAAGCTTGGCTTCCTCTATCCTGGACTGCAGATCTGCCCGAGTGAACCGCTGCAGTGAGGAACGCACATGTTTTTTCATTGAACCCCAGACCTGCTCAATGGCGTTGAGCTCAGGATGAGCTGGTGGCAGTCGGACGACTTCATGACCCCATGCACGGATGACGTCATCAATCTGGTACAGCGGTTGTGGCCGGTTCTGCTTACAGATCTGCAGCAACTGGGGGCATGTGGCGTGTGGTGGGAATGGTGTCTGGCGGCACGTCAACCATTCCACGATGCCTGCTTTGATGGTGGAGGTGGTAGGGCAGCGACTTTCCTCACTCAGCTGGTTGTGGTATGGCGCATTGTCAAGCACCAGCACTGATGGCACAGGCAAGGCTGGAAGGAGCTGCGATGTCAGGCAGCAGAGGAAGAGATTACTGTTCACAGAGCCGTGATAGTCACCACTTTTGTTTTTTGCTGGGAAGCACAAGAATGCATCGTCAACAAAACCGTCAGCTGTGCCCGCAGCAACAACCACAAAGCGCTCACCCTCTCCAGGCGCGACCTGACGACTGTAGACGGCACTGGTCGCAGGCTGCGAGGTGTCCACCCACTCCTTGCTGGGATGCATCATCGTGGTGAACCATGTCTCATCAACGTATACCACTCGTCTCCCCTCCTTCCGATATTCCCTGAGTGATCGGAGAGTGCCAATGCGCCAGCACACAATATCAAGTGACTCCTTGCGTACGTACATTTTCCTCTGTGAGGTCTTGTAGCGCAACCCCATGCTGTGTAGTAATCGCCACACCACTGTGTCTGAGGTTTCACTAGGGATGATGTCCTTTTTCCGTAAGTCGTCTGTCAACGTGCTAATGGTGAAAGTATATGTTTTTTTAGCAAATTCACCATGTACATGGCGGCGTATGGCACCAATGGCAAAATTGGTGTTGCAGGGGGAGTGTCTGTCCCAGGTGGTGTTGTTCGTGTACCACTGCGAGAACCCGGGTTGCGGTGTACAAGTGTACGCACTGCTCCCACCGTCATTCCCATGACATCTGCTACGCAATCATAAGGCCTGTGCAGGAAAAATTACAATTGTAGAATACATACAGAGGAATGCAGTTAAAAACAATAACATAGTCTCTAAAGCATTCGTGAAATAGTAAAGAATGTCACAATACTGTTGTTGTGTTTTCATAAATATATACTTTTTATAGATAACAACTTATTTACTACAACGAGTGTAGCAATTATTGAATGGATAATGGTGAGCCACCGTTTTGTATACTACGGGTGAGATAGAGACAAAGTAATAGATAATTTGATAGGGAGATAGATGCATTGATTGACTGAGTGACCAATATGTGTGTTTTTTGCGTGTGAGTGTGTTGCTATGTATTTATACACTTGAAGATTCACTTACCTATTGAGATTAATCCTTAATCTATTGTCAGCTTTCTCCATTCTGTATATGGTTAGGAGTCGGAGTGCAGTTGCATTTCTGCAACGACGCGGACACAGTAACATGGCGGCCATGACAGCGATGAGGCATCCGTGTCCTTCACTAGCCTGATGCAGTCAGTAGGTATGCTACAAGTGCTGCAGCCGACAGACAACCCCGCACCTGACACCCTCGTTGGGAAAACTTAACCATTACCCTATTATGGTCGTTAGGTCAGACCACGCTATATCCTTTTCATTAAGAACTTTCCAGTTATCTGCTCCTACTGAATAATATAATGGTAAACGGTACTTTATTGCATATTGTATGTTACATACAGGTATTGAGGGGAATGCTGAGAGAAAGAGAGAGAGTGAAACAGAGAGACAGAGGGAGGGAGGGAGAGAGGGAGGGAGAGGAAGGAGATGGGGGGTAGAGGACGTTCGTTTGTGTAGATTAGCCCTGCAGGGCTCACACGACTTTGCCTTTAAACGTCAAGAGTAAACGCCTTCTCTAACACCACTTGGCAATGCCGTATATTACCAAAAATTAGCGGGAGGTGTCATGTACACTGTGTCAAAGTATCATACCAATCAATTGATTAGTTTGAAAGATATTTGAGAAAAACCATGATACACGGTCCATGAAATGGATAGTAGGTATTTTTCATTGTGTTTATTTTGCCCTTGCTTATGTCAGCTAATTATATTTACTTTCGGACCTGTGTTGCAAGATTGTGATTACTTTTTTTTTTATTGTTTTTCATTGCTTAACTATACGTTCAGTTCTCTATTCAATTTGTTTTTCTCAGTTTTTATGCAGTCAGATTGTTATCTTGTTGCCTACTCTCATCTCGTAACATATAAATTGGCGACCTCGCCAGGATAATCCCCTGATATTTTGTTTATTATTGAGTCATTGTGGTTGCATCATCATGGAGGGTAGACCTAGTGATCTTAATGTGGTGCCCCTACATATTGTGAGTCAGCAAGATGCAGTTGACTTCATCAACTCAGGACCAACAGAGGATAAGGTTAGGAGGTTGCAGAGGTAGGAGTTAACTTTAGTTGCTCAAGCTCTTGATATTCAGAGTGAGTCAGGTAATGCCTTCCTGTTAACTAACTTAATCTACCACCGACTGTTTGGCACAGACCCATACGAAGTCTCAGGATCCTTGCCAGACTTTGAATTAGTATCTAGATCAGCTCGTTCATCTCATGATAATTTAGCTGACGTCACTGTCATTCAGCTGAAAGAATCTATTGATGCAGAGCAGGCTAAGCGTGATCATGAGTATAGGATGTTACAGCTTTGTGTATCAGCTTAGGCATGACTCCACTAAGTTCCAAGCAGGACATCAATTTATGTAATGTTCCCGCTGGTTGGAAATCACTAATTCCCAGCTGGCACTCCCGAATGTGTCCCTGCTGCAACAGATGGCGGGAATCAGTGTCGATCCTGTATTAGAGGAATGGTAACGTGTGGAGGTGACAGAAACTGGAGCAGATTGTATTTTTCTCTCTCTATTTCCAGAAAGATACAACTGCAACAAGAGAAAGTTCAGAGCAGTATGTCTCTCCTTTACCAGAGATGAAAGTAATTTCCTACAGCTGCCTTCCCTCCCCACTGGGAGTGGCCCTAGGTCAGCAGTTTTTTAGAGGTGCCATATTCCACAAACAACTGGGATTTGTACTTGAGTAGAAGTAAGTCGCAACTCTACCATGCACATTATACATCTCACTAAAGTAGTATTAATTACATTAAAATATACCAACAGGGTACCATGCACATTATACACCTCACTAAAGTAGTATTAATTACATTAAAATATACCACAGGGTACGTGTGTTTCCCCAAGACTTAAACATATTTTCAATTCAAATTCTTCTATCGCCTTCCCTCACCCCCATGTTTATGCCGAAAAGTGCTGACTTTCGCAGGTCTGGCGCTCATCTTATTCCCACACCACGCTTATACTGAAGTGGCATTTGGATCTTCATCTCAACACTAAAACACATTTTCTCTAAATATGAATAAACATAATGTGTACAGTATAGCAGCAAGAGACATAATTCCAATGTGGAAATGATGTCGGCACCAGAACATTCAGCTACAGCTTCAGAGGGAAAAGGAGGAAGAGAATATTAAACTACAGGAGGAGAAAATAAAACTGAAACAGATGAAGCTTGACTATAAAATGCAAATGAAATGCCCAAGTGCCACAACCAATTTTCCCCATTCGTTTTCAGAATTTCGAGCCATTGAACGTACTAAATTGGTTCCCCCATTCAATGAGTGCTTAGTCTTAGAAATCTTTGACGGATTTGAGAAGATTGCTACAGGTAACAAGTGGCCCAGAGACAGCTGGTCATCTCTAGTTCAGACAGTCATCAAAGGTAAAGCGTTGAGGGCCTATGACAGTCTTGGCCACCAAGGATCGCAGGATTACGAGGTATTAGAGAAAGCCATACTGCGTGCATACGAGATGAGACTTGAAGCTTACAGGAACTCTAGGAAGCGCCCTCATGACACTTTTGTAGATTTCAGTAGGCAGATGACTGATGCATTTAATCAATGGATGCAAAGTGAGGATGTCTCAGAATCTTATGTTAAGCTTAAGGAACTTGTTATCCTCGAGAACTTCCTTGATAAGATTGATACAGATTTAAGAGCTTACCTTGCTGATAAGAAAGTTAAGAATGCTGCTGAAGCTGCAGTTTATGTAGTTGATTATTTACTGTTTAAGAATTTGCAAAAGGGTAAGGAAGTTCATAGGACTGTTCCTTAGAAGTGATATCCCTCTCAGCTCCCCAAAGAACCAACTCAGAAGCCCAACTCCACGAATTACTCCACACCCAAACCTGATTCCCCAAAACGTACATGCCGCCCATTTACTTGCTCATATTGCAAGAGGCCATGTCACGCTGTAGATAGATGTTGGCGAAAGTCAGGTGTTGTGAAGCCAGTGAGCATTGTTTCTCGTGGAACTCCCATGGTTACCCCTTCAGTTGGCTCCCCAGTTATTAGTCAGGGAAACACTGATGTTTTACCCCCTTCTAGGGTTGATGTTGTGCCGGAAAGTGGGAAGGAGGAGGCCACAGTTGTATCGGACCTCACCGTTTCAGATGTGGTACAGGTGGTGACGAGCAGTGTTGCCCCTGCTTCTTTGTATGCTCCCTACCTGTATTCTGGTTCGGTGAAGGTGAATGGTGTGCAGCATCCGCTACACATGCTTCGTGACACTGGTTCTTCAATTTCTTTGTGGGTAAGGCCAAATAATGAAGTTCTTGATGTTGCAGGAGGAAAGATTGTTCTGATTAGGGGAGTAACAGGTGCAAAGACTGCGCTGCTAGTTTCTTGTAAGGGTAAATGTCAGGTGTTTGATGGATTGGCACGATTGGGTGTTGTAGATTGTTTACCAGAGAGTGGTGTTGATTTAATACTTGGCAATGGCCTAGTGAGAGGTGAGGAGATTACCACTTCAGTGTTGTCAGAGGTGCCAGTACCCAAAGTTCCCTCGCAGGTTGATCTCAGTGATGCAGAGGTATTCCCAGTTTGTGCAGTGACTAGGTCCATGTCACGTGCAGAAAGGAGTTGACAGGAGAAGGTTGCTTGTAGTATGTCCTGTGTTATCGTACCAGAGGCAACAGTTGGCCCTACATCTGAGGACATGAAACAATCGGACAATGAGATGTCTTTGGCAGATACGTTTATAGGTTCTTTGGAAGATATTCCACCTGTTCCATTGGAGGAGGTGAACACTGAGAAGTTAAAGGAGTTGGAGTCTGGAGACCAGGAGATTCAGAGGTTGAAGTTGTGTGTGGTGGATGATTTTGAGAAGGAGAAGGGTGGATGTTTTTATGTGAAAGATGAGATTTTGTGGAGACGATGGAGACCTCCACATGTGAATGCAGATGATGGGCTGTGGGATTACCATCAGATCCTAGTACCTAATGTGTGCAGGCAGGAGTTAATTCAACTGGCCCATTCTACTCCATTCGAGGTCATATGGGAGTAAGGAAGACCATGGAGAGGCTGCGTGTAGAAATTTACTGGCCCTGCATGGCAGAGGATGTGGCTAAGTTTGTCAGACATTGTCATATCTATCAAGTAATGGGTAGGCTGAAGCAGTCTGTCCGTAAGGCCCCTCTTGTCCCCATTCCTGCCATTGATCCACCTTTTTCCAGGTTAATTATTGATGTGGTGGGACCCTTGCCTCCAACCTCTAGCGATAACTTGTATCTGCTCACTATCATTGACCCCTCCATGAGGTACTCTGAGGCAATACCCCTACATTCTATCAAAGCTAAGGTAATGGTTAAAGTTTTGTTAGATTTCTTTACAAAGTTTGGTTTGCCTCGGGAGGTTGTCAGATAAAGGGTCTAATTTCCTTTCCGACATCTTCCAGCAGTCATTAGTTCAACTTGGCATCACACACGTGAAGAGCAGTGCCTACCATCCGGAGACACAAGGTGCCTTGGAGCGTTACCACCAGACTCTCAAGAATATGTTCCACAAGTACTGTCTGGAGCACTCTAAGGACTGGGACCATGATGTGCCATTCCTCCTGTTCGCTATGAGGGAAGTACCCCAGGAGAGTTTGGGTTTCTTTCCTAACAAGCTTGTGTTTGCCTATCGAGTTTGGGGTCCCCTGAGCTTGGTTGAGGAGACTTGTAGCAGTAACCTCACCAAGAGCAAGAGCTCACTCCATTATGTGCAGGATTTCAAGACCCGTATGAGACTCTGAAGCTGGCCAGGGAAAATCTCAAATAGGCACAGGATAACGTGAAGATGTGGTATGATCAAAAGGCCAAACTGAGTGAGTTTGATGTGGTTTTGGTGTTGCTGCCACTGCAGGGTCAGCCACTGGCCACTAAGTTTAGTGTCCTTACCCTGTAGTGCGTCGTATGGGAGACGGTGGCTCAATCGGTAGAGAGGTGGCCTGCAGTCCTAACGGACCCAGGTTCGAATCCCGGCTGGGGCAGGGAGCAGTTTAAGGATTTGAATTTCATTAAATCGGGCTTTACTGATCTACCAGAAGACCCGCCGACATGTCGTAAAAATACCCCCGCTAATACCAATACACCAGTTCTGTATGAGACAGCCCTAGCATGTATTCAATATGGACGGTGGGTGTTAGTGTCGAAGTGGTGACATGTAGAGGTGTATGGTATGTAGGAGGACTGCTGGGCCTTGATAGCAGGCTGTGAAGCCTATGCCCAGAGTCGGACACATAAAAAAAAAAAAAAAAAAAAAAAAACCTGGTGGAGACCCCTGACAGAAGGAAGAAGCACCAACTGTGCCATGTGAACATGCTGAAGCCGTACCATCGTGCACCAGATTCTCTGGCTCCTGTACACCTTGTCTCCGCCACTGCTGCTGCTGCTGAGGAGGGTGCTGCTAGCAGCTTGTTTGAGGTGGACTGTGAGTTTCCAGATTGTAGCAGGGTGAAGAATCATGAGGCAGAGTCCACTCTCAACTCCAAGTTAGCACATCTGCCTAGGGACCAAGCATCTCAGTTGGTTGCCCTCTTGTCAACTTAAAAGGAAGTATTCAGCAGTGCCCCTGGGAAGATCAATTGGATTCAGCACGATGTGGGTGTGGGTGACGCAGTTCCTGTGAAGTTGCCCCCTTATCGAGTCAGTCCTCAGCGTGTTGGCGTGCTGTGTCAGGAGCTCAATTGTATGTTGGACCTCGGGCTTATCTCCCCCTGTGTTAGTCCCTGGAGATCCCCGGTGACATTGCAGCCTAAATCAGATGGCACCACAAGATTTTGCATAAGTTACAGACTTGTGAATGTGCTAACCAAGACTGATACATACCCATTGCCCTGGCTTGAGGACTGCATCGATCGCATCAGTTTGTCTAGTTATATCACCAAGTTAGATCTCAAGAAAGGCTTCTGGCAAGTGCCTTTGACCGAATGGGCTAAGGAGTGTTATGTGATGCTGTATGGTATGAAAAATGCCCCAGCAACGTTCCAGCGATTAATGAACATGGTTGTCAGTGGTATGAAGCATTGTGTGGTATACTTGGATGATGTAGTAGTCTTGACCGATGATTGGGAAAGCCACTTAGGAGAACTACGTGTTTTGCTGTCCAGGCTTCCTGAGGCTCGCCTCGTAGTAAATTTAAAGAAGTCCTAGTTTGTTTTTGCACAAGTTCAATACCTTGGTTATGTGTTTGGTCATGGTTGTGTACGCCCCCCTGACTCTAAGGTGGAGGCAATAAAGAGTTTTAAGGCACCAAAAAACGGGCGCGAGCGTCGGAGATTCCCCGGCAGTATTGGTTACTACCATCATTTCTTGAAGAACTTTGGAACAATAGTGGCCCCTCTCACTGAATTGCTTAAGAAAGATAGAAAATATGTCTGGACTGATGTGTGTCAGAATAGTTTTGATGCAGCCAAAGAGATCTTATATAATTGTCCAGTTATGGCTGTACCAAACTTTAACAAGACATTTAACCCTGCTGTAGATGCTAGTAATGTGGATGCAGGAGCTGTGTTAACATGTATGCTTCGAAACACCCATATCTTGACATTCCTGAGTGCGTGCGATACACCCACATCTAGCCGGACCTACTTCCCAAAGTTGGACAGATTGTAGGTCACAGCGATACCTGTCAACCCCTTCTTACCGCCTCCCAGATCAGTCATCTGCTATAGTCTCACCAATCTAAAACCAAGGTTTGGGTGGAGTCCAGCCGGGGATTTCCCGGCATACAGAGTTGCCTTGTTTCCTATACTCTGATTGGGTAGTGGATGACCTGACACCGTTAGAGTTCGTCCGCTCACACCTCGCCACCTGGCCTGACATGACTTCACCCACTTCTGTGTGTGTGTGTGTGTGTGTGTGTTTTTGTGTGTGTGTGTGTGTTTTTGTGTGTGTGTGTGTTTTTTTGTTTTGTGTGTGTGTAAAGACAAACTAATTTAAGGTATAAATATAATTTAAGTTACCGGTATATATATAACAAAGTGAACAGTAGAAGCACGTGACAGAAGCTTAATCTCCCTCCAATGGATTAACTCCCAGTATGGGCCTGGATGTTGCCGCTCGTGAGTGTTTTAACTTATTTATTTCTATTAAGAAAATAGCGTATGTTCTACTGATTCCTTCAAATTATATTATAAACGTAATTGTTACATTATTTACCCAGCTTAGAACTACCGTGAAAGTCGGTAAAAGTAACTACATTTTTTTGAGCACCACTGTAAAATATGTATGCCACGTTTCCCACGTTTCTTTATTGATGTACAAGAGCCATATGCATTACAAGTTTACCTTCCTTTGATATGCTAGAATACTTACGTTTATATTGTATTAGTATGTGTGTACCTATCTGTGATGCCTATTACATATATAACAGAATCTACTCATCGCTCGTTTAGGAAGTATGGCATGGCTGCACCCAGCGCCAGACCCCACCCAAACCTTGGTTTTAGATTGGTGAGACTATAGTCACGATGGAGGGTGGATGTCGCGAGCTGTCACGGGAGTTTTCTACCTCCAACCATGCTGTTTCAAAACATGTAATGTTCTACGTTTTTATGGATAGGAGAGTCTGAGTATATAAAAAATAAATAGAATATGAAAAAAAAAAACTTTCAGGTTCTTCAAACTCGTGTAATTTTCCTGAGGAAAATGAACTCGTGTCATTTTCCTCACGTAAAGGGCACGAGTTTGTAAAAGAAAAAAAAAAAAGGCATAAAACAAAATGATAGAATATCCTCGACGCACTTCCATAGCCAACCACCTCTCATTGTCACCACTCAATCGTTTACCACTGAGCTATCACGGCCCTTGGAAATTAACGTCAGACATTCAAACCATAGTTTCTCATATGCCTTTCAGTGGGAAAAAAAAAAAAAAAAAGGTATATTGAGTCTTCAACCATTTCGCGATTTACAGCTAGCTATTATCCCACGTACAGTTATCTGTGTGTCTATATAACATGACCATAACCCTGTAATCCATATCCGTGCTTATTACAGTACTCTACAGTTTCAAGTGAATGTGAGGAATGCAGGATATCTGAACCTTGACCCCGCTTTACTGAAACCACCCTTATACGTCACCACAGTATAATAATGACAGCATTTTAGCCAGCTGTTATCCCATCCATATGTATGTGTGCCTAAATGACTTGAACATAACTCTTTCACCCATATCCATGCCTTCCGTACTGTACGGTGTCAATGGAATGAGAGGAATGCAGGAATTCTGAAACTTAACCCAGCTAAAATGACAACCCCGATATATCACCCACAATATTTGAAGATTAGGCTTTCTCGACCTCATCCAACAACAGAATGTTAGTCATCTTCTATCACATCTCGTGAGTATGGAAATAAATTTACTACAGCCAGGAAATAGGTGCAATTCACTCGGCACACTTGATTTCTGGCAGCCTCACCTATGTCCGTTTATCCCTTACCCTCACCTGCCCTGTGGAAATGGCCTTGACCTGGCCGAGCCCCGTCCTTGTCTCTCCCATCTCCCACTGGTGTTTCCTCTCTCTTCTCTCTCTCTCTCTCTCTCTCTCTCTCTCTCTCGTTTTTATTATCACCAGTGGTGTTGAAATATTTTATTTCCTAATTTTTCCCGGTACACATCAGCCTCTTTATTCCTGCACCCTTTCTTCCTCTATGGTTTGCATATCCATATCCTCATGTTTTTCTTAGACACACACACACACACACACACACACACACACACACACACACACACACACACACACACATATATATATATATATATATATATATATATATATGTATATATATGTGTGTGTGTGTGTGTGTGTGTGTGTGTATCTAAGTCTGCCAAAGAACAGGCGTCTTGCATGAATTAAATGAATTTGACCCTGTAGGGCTAGTTTATTGGACACCCCTTCCTCATCCTGTGAGGAGGCAGCGTCAGTAGATGATGACTACATGGGTGGCCAATAAAGGAGGAGTTATCTCATTGAGATTCCTCCCAGCTAGTTGTAAGAGTAACTTGGGCTAGAATTTACATGTTACTATAGTACACATAATTACAAAGATTTTAAAATAAAAAGGACATATTGGCATAAGCGTTTGTGACATGGTAATGTGTATATATGGCCTACTTAATATATATATTTACACAATACATACATAAGAACATAAGAAGAGAGGATAACTGCAATAGGCCTGTTGGCCCATGCTAGGCAGCTCCTAGAAGAGTATATAGTGATGCTTCATTGGTATATAAATTTAAATTATGATTAGCGACAGGCATTAAATTACAAAGTATAGCAATGACTATATATGTTTCATGAGAGACAGTATGTCTAGATTAGTATACATGATGGAGTGTGACAAATATTGACAAAAGGTAATGCTTATATAAAGACCTATGTAATACAGGTATACTGTATATACTTACACAATATATACAGCATATATTGATGCTGCATTGGTATATACATTTAAATTACAAGCAGCGATAGACATCCAATACAAAAAATGGTAGCACTGATTATATAATTATATTACCTGGGAATAGTTCAGTATACATGATGGAGCATACCTAGCGACAGACATATAGGAAAGCTTTATTTACGAGTTGAATTTATGAAGGAGAGAGATGGGAGAAGCGAGGGATTAATAGGGGGAAGAGGAAGGATTATTATAGCAGCACGAGGAGGTAATTGGGCGACGGTATGAGGAGATTTTAGCAAGTAGGTGAGAAGCCCAGTGGCATCAGAGGGAAAGGAGGGAGCGGGAGGACAGTAATTGTGGGATTTAGAACAAAGGTGTGGAAAGAGAGAGAGAGAGAGAGAGAGAGAGAAGAAGAAGAAGAGAGAGAGAGAGAATAGGAAGGATTAGTAGCAGCATGAGGAGATTTTAAAAAGTAGGTGAGAAGTCCTATGGCTATCTATCTATCTATCTCTATCTATATACCTAGGCTGCTTCCCCCAAGGAAAGGGAGGTAGCCGAGACAGGACGACACACTCCCCATTTACTCATCCATTCAAACACATTCATTCGCATCTTAGCCCCAAAGGGGAGAACGGACAGATCCTCACCGCACCACACCGCACAAGGGTCAACTACGCAATGCAATCAGTGACATCCGCAGCAGGGTTCGACAGCAGAACTGGTTTACCCCTGCCACATCATAACAGACCCATCCCCTTACCTGCACCTGACCTGACTAGCTGATCAGACCAAATGCGGGAAAATATCCCCTCAGGGCTGCGTCATCACTCATTCACAATTTCTCTCCATTTATTTCTGTCACGCACAGCCACTCTTCCTTGCTCAACAGACATCCCTGTCGCATCCAGTGCTCTCTTCACACTGTCCATCCATCCTATTCGTGGTCTTCCTCTCAGCCTTACACCTCTCACATCAGATCTAGTTATCTTTTTCACCAATCGCTCATTATCCATTCTCTCCATATGCCCAAACCATCGCAACACCCTCTGCTCAACTCTACCAGCCATCTCCCGAACAACTCCAGTTCTCCTTCGCACTTCATCATTTCGCACCTGATCCATACGCGTCACTCCACACATACTCCTCAGACACCTCATCTCCATTACATTCAAACTTTTCCTCTCTGCTACACCCATATTCCATGTTTCAGCCCCATATAATGCAGTCGGTACCACAACACCCTCATACAGCCTTCTCTTTACGTCCATTCTAAGCGAACGACATTTAAACCCTTTTTTTCATTCCTTCCAGCACCTTTCCTACTTCATTTATTCTAAACTTCACTTCTGCATCTATTCTTCCATCCACAGCAACATGTGACCCTAGATATTTAAAACAATCTACCTCCTCAAGCAACTCACCATTCAAAACTATATTCATCCCCCTACCATCTATCAACCTCGTACACTTAAATCACTTTACTCTTATTCTCATTTACTTTCAATTTCCTCCTTTCACACACCCTTCCAAACTCCTCTACCAACTGTCTCAATCTCTCCTCTGAATCAGTCATCAGTGCAGTATCATCTGCAAACAGCAGCTGCTTCAGATTCCACTCTCCACTATCAACATTTACCAGACTCAGACCACCTAAAACTCTTGCATTCACCCCCCACTGAGGGGGGTCACCTTGACGTGGTGGCGGGGCTTGAAGTGTGGTTGGCAGTGCCACCTACTTTGGAGGCATGCCTACCTTTGTAGGGTTCAGTATTTGTCAGCTACGTGGACCAAGCGCCCCCTGCATCACTGGTGGAGGAGGCCTGCTGGTGATGTTAGTCCCTGCCCATTTGCCATCTAAGGCAGGGCAGTTGCCTCCCCACGTGTTTGCCGTGCGTGGCGTCCCGTAATGCTGGGAGACGGGAGTCCTGGAGGTTGAGCGACGCTGTGTATGCTGTGCCCTGCAGCTAGCGATACACCTCTTTGGTCCCTTATTCTGGCAAGACGGGTGGCCTGGTTGGGCCCGACCAGGTCAATCGGCTGGTCATGCATTGGCTAGGGTCAAGTGGGCACTGGGGGGCCTGGTGGCTCCTACCGTCCTGGAGTCACCCTTGTTCGGGTTCCCCGGTGGTTACCCGTGTATACTTCCCTGCTACCTCTGGGGTCGCCAGTGGCATTGTCCCTGGCATAAGACCTCCCCTTGTTGGGCTCCGTGGTGGGTGGAGGAGTGGGGGAATGAAGTTATTAAATTTTTAATGGAAACCAAAACAAAAAACAAATATGAGGAACATCTGGGCCACTTAAAGTCTGGCCCAATTACATCCCGCGTGAGGTCTTGCCAGGCTTTTATGAACAAGCCCACTTTGCTCGGTATTTGGTGATCCGGGCAGTAGAGGGTGTCAAAGTGGCAGAACTGGACATTTTTGAAGTCCATAGAACAATCGTTAAGACATGTGGCAGGGAGCCAAAAATTTTGCCACAGCACGATGGAAGCCTGCTTGTGGAGGTTACCTCACCAGAGGAGAAAGACAGACTCTGTTCTCTATCTGAGGTATCTGGGGCTCCAGTTACATGCTTGCCGCATCCCACATTCAACCAATCTCGTGGGGTAATATACTCTAGAGAGCTGCTTAGATACTCAGAAGCAAAGCTTCTTGAGGAAATGAAGGTACATGGAGTCATCAAAGTGGAAAGATTTCATAAGAAAATTGATGGTGTCCTTTTGCCCACGCCCTCCATTTTGTTAACGTTTGAGGTCACTCAGCTTCCCTCTTCCATTAAGGTTGCCTGGTTGTCCTTAAAGGTGAAGCTGTATATACCCAGTCCAAGACGCTGTTTTCATTGTCAAAAGTTTGGCCACGTTAGCAAATACTGTTGACGATTGTTGCAGGGCCTTCCTGCGATATGTGCTACATGTGGAATTTCCCATGAAGATATAGATTGTTCTGGTACAGAGACCTGTGTCAATTGTGGAGGTGGCCATGCAGCTACCTCCAAAGCTTGTGACAAATACAAATTTGAGTGTGAGGTTTTGTCTTTGCGGACTCGTGAAAGGATTACCTTTAAGGAAGCTAAACACAGAGTTATGTCTATGTATATACGACCTGGAGTTTCCTTTGCTTCAGTTCTATCACGGTCCGTCCAGTCAGGCCGCAATTCTGGTGGTGATGAACAGAATTCTCAACGACGTGCGAGTCTGGGTACTCGGTCAACCTCCAACACGTCTGATAGGATGCAGATTCTCTTGGTGCCTGTCAGCAATAAATTTGCAACTTTGGTGAAAACTACTGATGGAGAAGACACCTCAGTTAGTACCTCCAAGAATATGCCCAAGAATACCTCTGTGATTCCATCTGAACTTGTACAGGCTGAGGTACATAGCCCTAAACGGTCCTCCAACAAACGCATTCGTGAGTCCACTGAGTCATTGACAGATGTTCCCCCAACTAAAGCCTCCCATGCTGATCAGGGTGGCCACTCTGACGGTGCTATTGTATCGGGCATAGATACTGGTGTCCCGGTCATTGATACCGAGTTGGATGGTTTCGCTGTGGCCTCAGACATGAAGGTACCCTCTCTAAAGCCAGGGGATAAGCTCTCCCCTGCTTGTCAGGACCCCAGCCCTGAGGGATGCACGAGTGGTTGCAGTCCCTCTGATGGCACAGCATGCTCTGATCTGACTGAGGCAGCTTGCGGTCCCTCCAACAAGTCAGGTGAGTCGGTCACTTCTTCCTCTGTGGTACCAGTTGTTTCTCCTCCAGTTAACTCAGACAATTCTGCCCTCTCCCCTCCACGTTCGGAGGCCAGGACCCTAATCCCTCCTGCTCGACCTCTCAGCTCACTGGGGGCCCCGGGCAGGGTCCAGAGTAGCACCTCCCCTCCTGTTGGGCTCCATGCTGCTGCCCGTGACAAACCCATTAGTGGACGTACCAGCATACCAAAGAAGACTGTCCCCCTTTCAGCACGAGTGCCAGTCTCCCTCTCTGGAGGCTCGTCAGGGCCCCCACATTCCCGCAAAAATTTTGACACTGGGAAGTCCAATTCTCGGATTATTCCACCTCAAAGGAAGAGTGTTGTAAAACTTTCCTCTTCCACGTCCTCACGTTTGCCTACGGATGTTCGACATAAAGCGCGGGTTCCTGGTGCTGGACAGTCTCTTACCAAGGGCCTTCCTAAGCATCATTCCAAGCCCGCTCGCATGTCGGGAGGTGTACAGTCACGCACTTAATCATTTTCCCCTCCACTATGGGTTCTATTATCCAGTGGAATTGTCGGGGTTTACGTGCTAACTATGAGGAACTGTGTCATCTAGTTTCTCAATATACTCCGCTATGCATGTGTATCCAGGAGACCATGGTTGTTGATACTGCTCCTACTGGTCCTTCTGGCTACAATGCTTTTTATTCTGATCCTGTGCTGGGCCAAGGTCGTCATGGAGGTGCTGCTATCTTCCTTCGCCAGGATATTCCACGTAGTCATCTGGATATTTCCAGTCCCTTGCAGGCAGTTGCTGTCCAGATGTCTTTACGTCGGCAGTATACAGTTTGCAGTCTTTATCTACCTCCTAGTGCAACTGTTGAAAGGGCGGATCTGGAACGCCTTATTCATGCCCTTCCTTCTCCCTTTCTGTTACTAGGCGATATGAATGGTCACCATCCACTATGGGGAAACAGTGAGGCCAACCCTCGGGGTGTTATGCTGGCCTCTTTAGTGGAAGATGAGGAGTTAGGCATTTTAAACTCCAATATAATGACTTATTTCCATAGCCAGACAGGAACTTTTACTGCCATTGATTTGTCCTTATGTTCAGCTGATGCTCTTTTAGATTTTAACTGGGATGTGTTGCCAGACCTGTATGGCAGCGACCATTTTCCGTTACTCTTAACTGCTAATGCAGGTGGACCTCTGCCACGTCTTCCTCGCTGGCTTCTGGATAAGGCTGACTGGCCATATTTCAGGGAATTAAGTTCCATTTCCCTTTCTGTCAATGAGTTTGGCTGTCTTACGGAGGCTGTGTCATATTTCAATACCATGCTGCACTCAGCAGCCCTATTATCTATTCCAAAAACAAAGGGTCAGTTACCTAAACGTCCAGTTCCTTGGTGGAACTAGGAGTGTAGTTCCGCAGTGAGAGCCAAACGAATCGCCTTCTCACGACTTCGTCGTCACCGTGGGGATCCTCAGTATTTGGTGGCGTATCAGAGGGCACGAGCTCATATGAGGCGGATCTTAAAGGAGGCCAGGCGTTCGTCCTGGAAGGGTTATGTTTCCTCCATCAATTCAAGGACTTCCATCACCCAGGTGTGGAACCGGGTTAAGTAAATTTCAGGTAAATTTACTGTTCCATCCCCTCCTGTTTTATCTGCACCAGGTGGAACTGTGGCTGATCCATTTGCTGTTGCAGAATTGCTTGCTGACCATTTTGCCAGTGTGTCAAAGAAGGATGCAGATACTCCTTTGGCTTGCCGCCGTCGGCTCCTAGAATCTCGTGGTCTCAGTTTTGCCTCTGTTGGGGGAGAGCCTTACAATGTTCCATTTTCTATTTTTGAACTCCAGTCAGCTCTGTCGCAGTGCCATGATTCCTCTCCTGGTTTTGATGATATTCCTTATGCCTTTTTACGCCACCTGTCTGATGAGTCCCTGTTGTTTTTGCTTTCACTGTTTAATAAGATCTGGTGTTCTGGGGAGTTTCCGGCTTGTTGGGGTGTTGCTGTAGTTATCCCCATCCCCAAACCAGGTAAGGATCACCTACAGGCGACGAATTATCGGCCTATTTCTTTGACGTCTTGTATATGTAAAGTTTTGGAAAAGATGGTCAATGTTAGGCCTGTGTGGTTTTTAGAGAGAGGTGACTTCTTATCCCCTGCCCAGTATGGTTTTCGAAAAATGCGATCTACCTCTGATGCATTACTGTCCTTGGAATCTTCTGTCTGTGAGGCTTTTTCCACTAACCAACACCAGGTCACGGTCTTCTTTGATCTGGAAAAGGCATATGACACTGCATGGCGTCATGGTATTTTACTCTCTCTTCATGAGTTTGGTCTTCGTGGGCGCTTACCTGTATTTATTCAACAGTTTTTATCTAACCGAATTTTAAGGGTGCGAGTGGGAGGAGTGCTTTCTAATGCCCGAGCACTAGAAGATGAAGTACCACAGGGGAGTATCCTTAGTGTTACTCTGTTCGCTGTAGCCATTAACAGCGTCATCAGTGTACTTCCTGATGGTGTACGAGGATCACTATATGTTGATGACTTCTCGATTTCCTTCATTGCGTCTAGAATGTCTCTGATAGAGAGGAAGTTGCAGCTGGCTCTCAATAGAATTTCTGACTGGGCAGAAGCACGCGGTTTCCATTTTTCTGCAGCAAAGACAGTGGCTATACATTTTTGTCGTCTTCGAGGAGTCCACCCAGACCCTGACTTGTATCTCTATGGTAGAAGAATATCCTGTGTGGAAGAGACGCGGTTTCTGGGTCTTCTGTTTGATAGAAGATTAACCTGGGTTCCTCATATTCGTTCTGTTAAGGTGGCTTGTCTTAAAGCTTTGAGTCTTTTGAGGGTTTTAGCTCATACCTCTTGGGGTGCTGACCGTCAGACTCTCCTCCTCTTGCATAGGTCTCTTATTCTTCCTAAAGTTGAATATGGGTGTGAGATCTACTCCTCTGCAACAGATGCCCGCCTCCAGTTGTTAAATTCTGTCCATCATGCTGGTGTTCGTCTGGCAACCGGGGCATTCAGATCATCCCCAATTCCAAGTTTGTTGGTAGATGCTGGTGTACTCCCCTTGGACTTGCGGCGCCAGTTGCTAATGATGAGGTGTTGGTATCGTCTTCACCGCATTCCAGACTCAATTTCTTGTGCCATTGTCTCACAGGATTCCCGATCTTCTGTTTTTGAGACCCGTCCCAATTTCCCAAAGCCATTTGGTTACAGGGTCCGGTCTGTTATGCTAGCCCTCTCTCTCCCGAGACTGGCAATTTGTCCACATCGGATCCCAAGAGTGGGTCCTTGGCTACTCCCTCGCGTGACATTCTGTAGGTCCGTTGTTGAAAAAAAGGGCTCGCTTCTCTCTCAGGTGTCCCTCTCTCTCTTTTTAGAACATGCCTCCATTCATGAGGGTTCTGTCCCCGTCTATACTGACGGGTCTAAGACTGATTCTGGAGTAGGATTTGGTGTTGTCTTCCCTTCCTTTAGTAGGGGTGGTAGCCTTCCTGGCGTTACTTCAGTGTATACAGCAGAACTGACTGCAATTTTGTATGCTCTTAAAATCATTTTTACTCTCCCCCAATCCGTTTTTGTGATTTATAGTGACTCACGTAGTGCTTTGTCTGCACTGGAGTCTTTTAATGCATCCCATCCATTGGTTTTATCAATTTTAGAGTGGCTTTTTCTTCTTGGCCGCCGTGGCCGCCGTGTAGACTTCTGTTGGGTTCCTGCACATGTTGGTGTGGTGGGCAATGAGAGGGCAGATACTTTAGCTAAAGCTGCGTCTTCTCAACAGCCCCCAGCTGACTACTCACTACCTGTTTCTGATGGAACACCTTACTTGCGGTATGCAATTCGTACGTGTTGGCAGAGACACTGGGATGGTGTGTCTCAAAATAAACTAAAAGAAGTCTTCCAGAGAGTGGTTGTGCCAAGGGTTTTTCCCTCTATGTCTCTGCGACTGGAGGTGGCTCTTGCTAGGCTTCGCATTGGGCATTCTCGGCTTACACATGGGTTCCTCATGTGTGGTGAAACTCAACCGTACTGTGATGACTGCCTCGTTCCCCTTACTGTCCGTCACTTGCTGGTCGAGTGTCCGAGTCTGGGGGGCCTGCGTCAGAGGTTCCTTCATAGGCATGGGGGAGCAGATGGTGCCTACTGTTTATCCTCGATGCTTGGTGAGGCCTCTGACGATTTTACTGATGTTTTTAGTTTTCTTCAGGAGGCGGGCCTCCTTCCACTTTTATAAGTAATTATTTTATAAATTATTCTTTTATTATTTTTAGTGTTTTATTCCTACTAACAGATATTAACTTTATTTTGAATAGACACTTTTTATTTTGCAGTGCCTTCTACTTTGTCATCCGGCGGCATATGACCCTGGCAGTTGCGCTGCCAGATTGTAATTATTTTCAATCAGTCAATCAATCTTGCATTCACCTCCCTCACAACACCATCCATGTAAATATTAAACAACCAAGGCGACATCACACATCCCTGTCACAGCCCCACTCTCACGGGAAACCAATCACTCGCAGCATTTCCCACTCTTACACACGCTCTACTATTTACATAAAAACTTTTCACCCCTTTTAGTAACCTACCATCAAGTCCATACAATCTTAAAACAATCCACAAAGCCTCCCTATCAATTCTGTCATACGCTTTCTCTAAATCCATAAATGCCCAAAACACATCCTTGCCTTTCGCTAAATACTTTTCACACACTTGTCTCACAGCAAACACCTGATCAACGCATCCCCTCCCTCTCCTAAAGCCACACTGCTCATCACCAATCACTCCCTCTGTAACCTCTCTAACTCTCATAATTAACACTCTACCATACACCTTCCCTACAACACTCAACAGACTTATAGGTACCCCTAAAGCTAGTACATTCATACTTATCACCCTTGCCCAGTCAATTGGCACCATACCTTTCACAAAGCACACATTCAACAATCTTACTAACCAGTCAACAATAGTCACTCCACCACCCTTCAGGCATTCCACAGCACACCCATCCATACCTGCAGCTTTCCCTGTTTTCATCTCCTTTACTGCCTTCTCCACTTCCTCCTTCGTGATCAAAGAATCATTCAACTCTCCCAACACATTTATTCCTTGCACCCTTCCATCCGCCACAATCTCAGCCATCCTTTCCTCCTCTTCATTTAACAATCTTTCAAAATACTCTGCCCATCTCTTCCTTACTGCATCCATCTCAATTAACATCCTTCCATCCTCTGCTTTTACTCGTTCTTCCTTCCCAGACTCTCCCTTTCGCACCCTTTTCACTTCCTTCCAAAACATTTTCTTATTCTGTTGAAAATTCTCTGTCAGCCGCCTACCCCACCTCTCATCTGCTGCCACTTTAGCATCACGCACAGCCCTTCTCGCTCTATTCCTCTTTTCCTTATACTTTTCATATGACATCTCATCCTTCCTCTGCAGCCACACTTCATATGCACGTCTCTTCTCAGCCACAGCCATACTTACTTCCTCGCACCACCATTCACTTCCTTTTCTTACACCACCACCCACACGTCTCACACCACACACCTCTTCTGCATGCCTCACCACAGCACTCTTAAACAACTGCCATTCCTCCTCCACGCTGCAATTTTCCCGATCTTTCGCTGCATTCCACTCATCTTTCAATTTCTCCTGGTACTCTATCTTTTTCTCTCTTTTATCCAACTCACTCACTTTCAAAACCTCCCTGCCACACCTAACCCTCCTAGCTCTCACCCATCTCTTACCTACTCTTAACTTTCCCTCCACCAGGTAGTGGTCAGACATACCTCCACCCTCCCCTCTCAGAACTCTTACATCCAACAATCTTCCTATTACATTCCTAGACACAACCACATAGTCCATCAAAGCTCTATCAACAACCCTTCCACTCTCCTGTCTCACTCATGTATACTTATAAATATCTTTCTTCTCAAACAGCGTATTCCCAATCACCATCTCTCGCTCAACACACATCGCTATCATTCGTTCCCCATTTTCATTTCTTCCAGGCACACCATGCATACCAACTACACCTTCAACTGCTACATTTCCCACTCTAGCATTCAGATCTCCCATCATTACCACATTCACATTCGCTCCAAAACTCTGCAGACACTCAACATCATTCCAGAAAGATTCCCTCTCTTGTTCATCCCTTTCACTACCATGCCCATATGCACTCACAAACACCCACAACTCACGTTCAAATTTCGCTTTCACCCACATCAGTCTCGATGACACCTCCTTCCATTCAATCACACATTGCTGTACTTCCGGACTCACTAAC
Organism: Coenobita brevimanus; assembly: GCF_032717465.1. Classification (NCBI taxonomy): domain Eukaryota; kingdom Metazoa; phylum Arthropoda; class Malacostraca; order Decapoda; family Coenobitidae; genus Coenobita; species Coenobita brevimanus. Next base: position 23,340,775 of record NC_137021.1, on the reverse strand, counting down.
AAGGCCATACCTTCTCTTGCCCTTCCTCTGTCAACACCTGACAATCTTCAATTTACACTTCCAAACATAGATTCCCCCTTCCCTTGCATCTTCGTTTCACTCAAAGCTAACACATCCAACTTTCTTCTCACAAACATTCTCCCAATCTCCTCCCTTTTAGCCTCAATTGTACTACATCCACGCACATTCATAGACCCAATCACCAGGGTACTGGGATAACTCCAACCCCCATCCCTTTCTCTGGCCTGTCTCTTTTTAGGAACTAAAAAACAGAGGAGGGGGTCCCTAGTCCCCTCACCCCGCCCCTTTTAGTCGCCTTTTACGACACGCAGGGAATACGGTGGCAGTATTCTTCCTAACACAACCTGGCCGCAGAGTAGTAGTACAGTCATGGACAGAGAAACCTGGACAGAAGAGGCGAGGCAAATGTCAAATTTTCTCATTTCCCCCAGCCTGTCCTTCAGTCTTCGTTCACGACTCCTTTCCCCCACCCTCCCACCTCCCATCCAGTTAATCCCATCCCTCCCTTATCCCTGAGTCACTCAGTACTCTCTCTCTCTCTCTCTCTCTCTCTCTCTCTCTCTCTCTCTCAAAGGTTCTGTAAGGTGAATAATAACGTCAATGCAAAGTATACGTTTACTGATATAATTATTATAAAATAAAGCATGTTAGTATAAAACAAATAAAGCATTTTAACACATTTAAAGATAACTGCAATTCGCGGGTAGACAAATGTAGCTAGCTTTTAAGCGGCGTCAGCATACACTCTGCCTCTCAACATTTGGTTTTCTCCTTTCTTCTCTCCCTTCCTCATTTACTCGGTCTGTCTGTCTATCTGTCTCATTATCTGATTTCCTCCTTTCTTCTGTCCGTTACTTTCTCTTAACACCTTCCCTCATGTCTATATGCCTCTCTCTCTCTCTCTCTCTCTCTCTCTCTCTCTCTCTCTCTCTCTCTCAGGTTCTGTAGGGTGAATGATAATGTCAGTGCAAAGTATGATTTTATTGATATAATTATTATAAAATAAATAAAACATGTTATTATAAAATAAACAAAGCATTTTAACATTTAAAGATAACTACAGTTCGCGGTTAGACAAATGTACCAGCTTTTGCCAGCTTTTAAGCTCGCGTCTGCATACACTCTGCCTCTCAACATTTGCCTTCCTCTCTCTCTCTCTCTCTCTCTCTCTCGATCAGTATCGTGTCCAACCTCCATTATTTCTAATCACTTCTTGCAGGCGGTTTGGCATAGAGCTGACATGATTATAGATTATGTGCTGTTTCCTGCGCATGACTTCCCATTCCCGTTGAGTATGCTGGAACAGATTTGCTGGCGTTCTCTCCATTTCCTGTTCCCAGGAATTGACAATGTTTCCCCACACATTTTCGATGGGATTTAAGTCACATGACTTACTGGGCCAGGGCAAGAGGTCCACATCATTTCGTTCATCGAACCACCTCCTCACTATTCTTGCCGTGTGAACACTACAATTGTCCTGCATGAAGAGGATCTTCTCTGGGTAAGGTAGAGCATAGGCCTGTACTGAAGGAAGCATCACCTCTTCTAAAATTTCAAGGTAAGTATCAGCGGTGAATCTTCCCTCAATCCGAGCCAACTCCCCAGCACCATATAGATGGATCCACCCCCACACATTGCAAGTGACGTGGCCGCTCCTTCCCTCGTTATATCTGTCGTAGGAAAACAATGATCAATGCGGATGATCAAGTGATTAAGGATTAAGGTATCGATTGGTCTCTGCTGGGCTGGATATGGATTATATCCCAAACCACTGAAAGCCGAATATATTTCGAGTTATTTCATAAACGTCCCGAATGTCTGAATGCTAATAATAATGATGATGATAATAATAATAATAATAATAAAAATAATAATAATAATAATAACGATAATAATAATCATCATCATCATCATCATCCAATCCTACCTTGCTCCATGAGGAGCGTAGGAGCCCGGGGCTAGGCATGTTGGTCCTGACATTTAAGATGAGAGTGACAAGCCTCGGAACCTTGAGTGACATTACGTGAGCAATAACCCCAACCATCCCTTGGATATATAAACCTTCACCGGTTCAATCTAATAATAATAATAGAAAAGAAGATGGTTCTAATTGCTTATTGTATCTCTAAAACAATAACCGATGGATGTGATGATGGAAGAACATGTTTAAGGATTCAAAATGAATGCAGGTCTTGCCTAGTGTTGGTCATCCTCCAGCAATGCACTTTCCCATGACTGCATGACGAGAAGGTCTTTTCGTCTGAGAAGATTACCCTAGCCCAGAAGTCGAGCCCTTCGTCACAGTATCGCTAGGCAAACTGAAGGCGGCGTTCTTTGTGGCTGTCCGTCATTTTTTCCTTTACAGCTGCAACGTGGCATCGAAAACCTGATGAATGAAGTCTTCTCCTCACTGTCCTGTTCAACACCGTTAACTGCAACTGCCTTTTAACTTCACTGCTCTTAAGAAAAGGGTTTCGGTTAACTGCTTCCACAATTCTTCTCTCTTCCTCTGCAGTAGTTTTCTTTGTTTCTCCAGGCGACTTGCGCACATCAACATTTCCTTCTTCATATCGCCTCAACCAAAAATATACTGTCGTTCTTGATATTCCCAGGTGTCTTGCTATTTCTGAGGGGGTTGATCCACCCATGGCCATTCCTACGATGCGGTTTCTTGTGCATTTTCTATCAGTGGCCATATGCTCCATGATACAGGATTTCGAGGAGTAAAATAATTGATGCCGAGACGTCTACAACAACTATAGTAGGACTCGCCTAAGTTTGCGGCTGTGGTGTGGCCCGCACCTGTGTACAGTGTTGCCACGTTTTCTATACCGTTCTCTCTCTGTCTCTGTCTGTCTGTCTGTCTGTCTCTCTCTCTCTCTCTCTCTCTCTCTCTCTCTCTCTCTCTCTCTCTCTCTCTCTCTCTCTCTCCCTCTCCCTCTCTCCTGGCGGGAGATGTGAGCCACCCTGAATACTTTTGATTCTTTTATAAGTTGTTTATAATTGTGCTTTCATTTGTTAATTTGGTTTTGTTATATTTAGTGATATCATTTTTTGTATAAGGCGACAGATGACCCGTTATTGCAGTACCATGATTGATTTTCATTCATTCATTCTCTTTCCCCTTCCTCCATCTCTCTCTCGGCCTGACAATGCCTCCACCACCCACCACCCCCCATTCATGCCGACAATGCATTCAACCTTCCCCCTCTCCTGCCTGCCTCTCTCTCTCTCTCTTTTATTGCAAGAGACATTTTGGATATTTTCTTTTACATAATATTGTATATATTGTAAATTTGACATCATTTCCACACCATCCCTGAGATCAAGGCCACCGATTGGGTGTGGAAGTGTTGCCGCTCGCGAGTGAATTTTTTTTTTTTTTTTTTACTTCAGTATTGGGATATGCCTACTATTTTGTCCTACATATTAGCTTATGATTATAAATGTGATTATTCCTCGCCCTTAACATTACGGTAAAAGCCAGTAAATGTGAGCATTTTTCCCTAGCAACACCTGTACAAGCTATGCTTCGGTCTACGGAGGGGTACGTACTTTACCTTAGGCCAGACTGGATGTGTCAGTGTTGCCACTCACATGAATTATATGAATTATTTATTTTACTTTGGATATTGGCATATTTCTTCTTTTTTCAGGCTCATTCTCTTATATCCATAACTGTAATATTATTACCCACCCTAAAACTACGCTAAAAAACATTAAAAGTGACTACAATTTCTTTTAGCAACACTGTACAATATGTATGCCATGTTTCTGTGTTACTGAATAAATATTTTATGCATAATAAGATTACTGTTGATTCATCCATCAAAATACACAAGTGTAAGTTTTATTCATCTGAATTTATCGTATTTGTGTTGCCTTGTACATAAATAGCTTCCGTTTCACATCGCAAGTTGGGGAAACGTGACACCATTGTACACAGGTGCGGGCCACACCACAGCCGCAAACTTAGGCGAGTCCTACTAGTGGGACTCGCCTAAGTTTGCGGCTGTGGTGTGGCCCGTACCTGTGTACAGTGTTGCCACGTTTTCTATACCGTTATCTCTCTCTCTCTCTCCTGGCGGGAGATGTGAGCCACCCTGAGTACTTTTGATTCTTTTATAAGTTGTTTATAATTGTGCTTTCATTTGTTAATTTGGTTTTGTTATATTTAGTGATATTTATAATTTTTTGTATACGGCGACAGATGACCCGTTATTGCAGTACCATGATTGATTTTCATTCATTCATTCTCTTTCCCCTTCCTCCATCTCTCTCTCAGCCTGACAATGCCTCCATTTCCACACCAACCCTGAGATCAAGGCCACCGACTGGGTGTGGAAGTGTTGCCGCTCGCGAGTGAATAATGTTTTTTTTTTTTTTACTTCAGTATTGGCATATGCCTATTATTTTGTCCTACATATTAGCTTATGATTATAAATGTGATTATTCCTCGCCCTTAAAATTACGGTAAAAGCCAGTAAATGTGAGCATTTTTCCCTAGCAACACCTGTACAAGCTATGCTTCGGTCTACGGAGAGGTACGTACTTTACCTTAGGCCAGACTGGGTGTGTCAGTGTTGCCACTCACATGAATTATATGAATTATTTCTTTTACTTTGGATATTGGCATATTTCTTCTTTTTTCAGGCTCATTCTCTTATATCCATAACTGTAATATTATTACCTACCCTAAAACTACGCTAAAAACCATTAACAGTGACTACAGTTTCTTTTAGAGACACTGTACAATATGTATGCCATGTTTCTGTGTTACTGTATAAATATTTTATGCATAATAAGATTACTGTTGATTCATCCATCAAAATACGTAAGTGTAAGTTTTATTCATCTGAATTTATCGTATTTGTGTTGCCTTGTACATAAATAGCTTCCGTTTCACATCGCAAGTTGGGGAAACATGGCACCATTGTACACAGGTGCCGGCCACACCACATCCGCAAACTTAGGAGAGTCCTACTATAAGAATATTTTCCGTATTCTCATCGTAAATATTTGCTGCTTGAGGGACCAGGTCTAGATTTTCCTTGGTGAATACTGATATGAAATAATTATTTAGGATGGAGCACATTTCTTTATCTTCACTGGTAATGTCTCCTGACTCTGTTCTCAGTGGTCCTATCCTATCTTTATTTTTCGTTCGGTACATTTGATGAAAAGCCTTGGGGTTTTCTTTTGATTCACTAGCAACCTTCATTTCATAACTTCTCTTTGCTTTTCTTATCTCCCTCTTTACTTCTCTATTTAAAATTGTGTATCTGTTACGTAAGTGTTCCTCTCCACGTTTTATTTTTCTATATATTCCTTTCCTTTGGCCTATGAGAGATTATAATCTGTTGTTTAACCATCTTGGTTCTGAATTATTCGTTCTAAGCGGCTTTGAAGGGATATATCTATCTTGGCCTCCGTGTATTATATTTATTAATTCGTTATACTTCTCACTGGTCGAATGTCTGTTTGGTACTGGTTCTGAGTTAATTCCCATCACCTGGACTACATTCCTATCTACCACCTCCCCCCTCACAGACACCTGATGGACATTCCCACGTGTTTCCTGCCTCACACCTATGACCTGGGGTTCCCCACTAACCTGGCATTCCCTCAAATAGCTAATCTCCCTGTGGAATACCGTTCGAAAATAAGCTCTTAAGCCATCGAAATCTCCTAGACGAAAATTAGGAATGGTGGAGGTATTTTCAGTGGAACAGACATCCCAAATGAATTTGAACTTAATTTCTTCATGATCGCTATTACTAAGTCGTCCACCAACCTCTATATCACTAATGATATTTTCTTTATTAGCTAAAACCAAATCTAGTATATTACCTCTGGTGGGCTCCCTGATATACTAATAAAGAAAATTATCTTGTACTACCTCTAGAAATTCCTCTGACTCTGCATCCCCTGTCTGATTTCTCCAGTCTATCCTTGGTAGATTAAGGTCCCCTACAATTATTACTAAGCTGGACTGTGATGCTTTCCTAATTTCCTCCCAAAGGTATTTACTATCAGCAATATTTAATTTAGGAGATCTGTAAATTGCTAAAACTAATTTCTCCCTATTGTTTCTAATTTCGACCCAGACACTTTGTGTCCCTATTTACTTTAATGTCTGCTTTATTGTAACAGTTTAATGAATCCTTTACATAAATAGCTACTCCTCCCCCCTTTCTTCCCTGACGGTTTGACACAAAAATATTATAGCCTTTTATCTGATATTCTACTAAAAATTCTCGTGTGTCCGTATTCATCCAAGTTTCACTAATAACGGCAATGTCTATTTTCTCTGTACAAATTAAAGCCCTCAATCCATCCATTTTATTACGTAAACTCCGGCTGTTTGTGTAGTACACTTTCAGATTATTACTAGTAGTTATGCCTTTACCTTGGCATTTACTGTTATTTATTTTATTACTAACTGGGAAACTCTATACTTTACTAATATAACATTTTTTTGTACTATCGCTTATCGCCCTTCTATCATCGCTTGTTCTATCATCTATCATCGCCTGCTCAATTTGAGGTGCCTGAGTGGATGTATCTACACTAATGGTTGAACTTTTGTTCTTAATTTTGCAAGTATTGATGCATCTATCCAAACATGGTAATAATGATTTCTGAGTGTAGTTGCTGCAACTTCCTGTACACCTACTTCTCAACCTCGAAAAAAATCTCTCCAACTCCCTATCTATCATTCCAGCTAAAACAGTAACTCCCTGCCTGCTAAGATGAGTCCCGTCCCAACTATACAAGGCTCTCCGTCCATAAAACCGGTCCCAGCTGTCTATGAAAGGTATTGCATTATCTTTGCAATAGCTTTCAAGGCGGCAATTAAACCCTATTGCCCTGCTCAACCACTCTTCCAACCCGCCGCCTGGGTAAAATACCAAGCACTACAGGGGTTCCTCCCCTCTCCCTAACCTTTTCTAACATCACCTATTACCTTTGTCACAGTACCTCACTCTTATGGCTACTAATATCATTGCCTCCTACACTGAGGCACACTGGGTTTGTCACCACTATCCTTTACGATATTTGAAATTTTTTCTATCACATTAGCCACCCTGGCCCCTGGAAGACACACATGTTTAGCGAGCGGAGTATACATGGCCCTGTTCAGATATCTCACCTGGGAGTCTCCAACAACAGCAACATTTTTCTTACCTTTCTTGTTCTGTTTATACTTACCTGTACTGGAAGTTCTCTCACCGTCCTTCTCCTCTACTTCCCTCTCTGCCTTCCCTTCACATTCGTCCCGTAGTGCGTCGAATGCATTAGTGGTCTTAACTTCCGTTTGCTTCTTAAGAGTGAACTTCGTTGCACCCTTGTTAACTAGTGTCCAACCTTCAGCCTTTTTCTCTTTGTCCACCAACATCTCCTCCAACAATTCTCTCGTTTGTGCCTTCTCCTGCCTGAGAATTTGTACCTCCTGCTTCAGTTCGAGAAGTTCCTCCTTTAATTCAAGGTAGTCCTTTTCAATACCTGCAGTGGGGACACAGCTCTCTGCCGAGGAAGCCATTACGCACAAATTCACACAAGGTAGCACAGCACTATCACGGGTCACTACGGGTCACCACAACACACTAGCACAGCACTTTCACGGATCACTAGCATGTTCTGTAAACTAACTTTTGGCCCTGTGTGTCTAATATTCCTCAGCACCCTAACACCCACAACGGTATTCATCTCTTTAATTCTATCAGATATGGATGGAAGGCCTAATTCATTTGTGAGATTGGCTACGTTGACGTTGGGAGGACATCCAAAAATGATCCTGGCTGCTTTGTTCTGAATAACTTCAAGTTTTTTTTTATTTTGGCATGTGGCAGACAAGCAAGTGCAGGTGCATGGTAATCAATGACAGATCTAACATAAGCAATATACATTGTCCTCAAAATGAGTATTGATCTCCCATACCTTTCCATGACATAACTCGGAGTGGCCTAAGTCTGGTTAAGCATGTAGTCATGACATGGTTAAATTCCGCATTTTTCCCTTTAGTGCTACCAGCATAAACACCGAGGTATTTATAGTAATCTACCCTGTATGCAACAGCAGAGGCTTGTGTCTCTCACGTCCTTTTGTGATGGATTTTGTTTTCTCTGTTGAGACCACAAGGCCCAGTTAATCACATACCTCAGTGATGAGATTGAGAGAATTTTGCATACCCTTGTGACTGTTAGCCTGGATTAAGATGTCATCTGCATAGCTGAGGCACGTGACTCCCTTGGGAAGTTCAGTACTGACAATGACATTCATTAAGATATTGAACAATGTAGGGCTGATTACTCCACCCTGTGGAGTACCCATTTCAAGCTCACAAATATCAGACTTTTTCCCCTGATAAGTTACATAAGCTGTGCACTGAGTTAAATAATTCCTAATCCATCCCAGCAGCTTTCCTTTAATGCCCATTTTTACTAGTTCATGCAAGATAACACTTCTGTTGGCTCTATCAAAGGCCCCTTTTAGGTCGAGGAAAACTGAGAATTTTGCCTTAGAGTTGGTGAGGTATGATACTATGCAGGTTGTAGTACTTCTGCCCTTGATAAACCCATTTAGGCTAGGATGTAAGACATGACCTATTTTATGAATTAGGCGATTCAGTATTACTCTTTCAAGTGTCTTACTATAACAAGATGTTAAAGATATTGGTCTCTTGGAGTCACCATCTCCAGCTTTAGGGATAGGAATTATCATGGCACTTTACCACTGGGCAGGCAAATGACTTTCACGATAGCTTAGATTAAACATGTGTAAGAGGGGATTGTCCTTAACTTTTTCTAACGCTTGTAGGATAGGATACGTCAAACCATCTTCTCCAGGGGCGCTAGACTTACTGTGTTTCAATGCTCTTGTTAATTTGTAAGGTGTGATATCTATGCATGTGTCGTCTTGATGAGTTATTGCCTTTGTTACTTGATTATGATAGTGTTCAAGCTTTGGACTTAATTTATGCTGTATTCGCAGTGGCAGGTTACTTAACTTAGAGGCTGAGGCCCAGTCCTCTATTAGAGACTGTGCATACTCTCTTGGTCGTGGATGTGCAACACTCTGGGTCCGAGTCCCTCTGGCAATATTAATGTGCTTCCATATTACTGCAGATGAAATATCTCTCTGAATATTACCAACGAACTCTAGCCAGTACCTCTCTATTGCATTCTTCCTTGCTTCCCTAGCTTTCTCAGCACACCACTTTAAGTTGGTTAAATTATCATGAGATCTGTTCTCCCTCCAGCACTGCCTGGCTGCACGTAAAAAGCTTTCCGTGAGCTGAACATGTCTGTCATGTTTGTACCATTGACGCCATGGATCTCTTCCTCTCACTTGAGTAGTCTTACCCTTTTTATGCTTCCTTACAGTGGTGTGATTTAGCTGTCTCAATACATTTTCCGTGGCTTTTGTAAAATCTGTAACAAGGGAATCCAGAGATTCAAACCCAGTGTAGCGGTCACACCATTTACCCATTTCCTCTATAAACATCTCTTTCTTATGGGTAGGAAGAGTTAACCTTTTTCTAGAGCCCCCAGCTGTCCTTTTTTTTTAACATCTAATGTAGTTAATAACGCGAAATGATCGGAACATAAATCAACTTGCTGAACTGAGCAAGTTCTGTGAGGTTCGTTAAAAAGACAAACATAGTCAAGCCTGCCACCTAGAAAGTGAGTAGGTTCTGCCTGTCCTACCAATCTTACATTACTACACGAGTTTAAATATTGATACCAACGTTGTCCATTTGTACTTGATCGACCCCCTGATGATGAGAGATCCCTGTGGTGTGCATTAATGTTCCCCACCAACAGTGTTTGTTCTTCATATAAGAAATCAGGAAAATCCAGAGGATCTAAGCTATTTTTCGGTACGTAAATATTTACCACATTAAGTTCATACTGGTCTAAATAGATTTTCAGAGTTATATTTTCAGAATCCCTTCCAAAGGATGGAGTTAACCTTGTGACGGGTATTGACTTTTTAAAGTAAGTTATTAGTCCTCTGGCATTGTTATCCGTGCAGTTATGTATGAAAGGGACGTAATTCCCAAACCTGGGTTTGAATGAGTGGTTAACCCTGGTCTCCTGCAGGCATACAATATCCACATCATGTAGTAATGCAAAATACTGTACATCAATAAAGAGTTGTTGGATACCATTGATATTCCAGCACAGTATCTTAAGTCCCTGAACACTTGCTTCTGACCTATTGGTCATTACATACAGTTTATGATATTGAAGGAGATGGGTCGTCTTGATACTGTCCTAGTATTTTCTGAATGTTAAATGCATGCTCCCTAGTTTTCACAATTTCGGCTAAAAGTTGCTGTCCCTTCCTTTCTGATGCCTGGTCAAGAGCACGGTTAATTAATTTAGCAGTAATACTTTTGGGGTATATAGGTCTACCTAGTACGTTCTTCCTTTCTAATTTCTCTGCACGTGTGCTATCCCCATGAGCATTGACACCCTCCATCACAAGCCTATCCTCTACTACTGTATGATCAGATGAGGGATGACAGTTATTACAAACTAACCTCCCTGCGTTATGGTTAGACATCATGAGTGTCACCTGTTGAACCACATCGCACAGCTGTACTTGAAGCTTGTTTTGTCTTTTCTGTTGTTCTTCCATTATAGACATAACCCTGGCCAAGTTTACCTGTACATTGTTAACCACGGCAACAATGGTTGGTTCGGTGGGTTCTGTAGTGGTGGCATGATTCCTGACCCGTTGCTGCTGCAATTGCTGGCTCCGGTGTCTCTCTCCACTCCAGGCATCTTCATCAGCACCTCGCAGAGGCCCCTTGGCCCAGGCTGAACTTCGTGATACTGGTGGGGAAGTGTGCTGCTGACCCACCAACTGAGATGGCGGGGAGAGGCTGTTCCTTTCATCAGAGGGATGGCCAGCCTCATCATTCATAGATGAAGGAGCCATGACCTCTGCCATCTCATAATCAGCCTCCCGGAGGGTGGAAGAGGAGGCAGGGGGCCCAGCATCTTGGATGTGAGGAGTGTAGGTGGAGTTACCAACACTCGCTCCACGCTTTCCCTAGAGAAGAGAAGTGGGGAGAGCAATTTGCTTTGCGGCGGGTCGTGAACGTGGCTCAACTGATGGTCGTACAGGGCAAATCACAGACTGAGGGTTGTACATTCCTCCACAGTTAATGCATTTAGGTGGAATGTGCTCCCCAGCTGCTATCCTCCTGCCACACTTTGACGATTCGTGGTAGCCAGCACAGAATCTGCATCGGCACCGGCCGGCACATCTTCCTGCCTTATGGCCCCACCTGCTACATTTGAGGCAGAAGGCTGGTGGCTCATTGTAAATAGTTATGGGGTTGGGTGGCAGTACTGGTATGAACTGAAGTCTCTCTGGTACTTCACCCTTCCACAAAGCTATGATTTGTTCCCGTTCCTCACCTCGAATTTCATGTCTCCTTGCCCATAACACATTCGCATGTTGCTTCACTGGATCCAATTCTGCACCTATAGGGTACCTCTTGATGAGAATTTTGGTGCACCTCTCTGCTGAATTTGGCCGCTGTAGTTTGATACCCTTATAGCCATCTTCAGTGAGTAACTTGATGGTAGATTCTCCAGCAGCTCGAACAAACGATCTGTTTTTCCTTTTGATATATGTAATTTGGAGTTGTGGGTGATCTACTGAGCGAGTGTACACCCAGTTAAAGAAGTCCTTTTCCTGCAGCGACCCATCCCTTGGGAAATAGAGGGGTAAACTTGCCTCAGTAGGTGTATTTTGTTCCATACTCAGACGTCTTTCTTTTCTTTTTTACGACTTACTCTTCACTGTCTGGAATCCGCCGTTTTCTCTGTCCGTTTCCTTGGTTAACTGATGTTCTACCTCATTACTCCCGTGACCATTCCCTGCTTCTGGTTCTCCATTTTCACTGGTATTGTCCATAATATTGTCCATATCAGTGTTCTGTACACGCTGGCTATCCATTTTGCCACGAGGGCATAGTATAACAGGCCTTGCCACGTCAATACGGTTTAATTGCCGCCTTGAAAGGTATTGCAAAGATAATGCAATACCTTTCATAGACAGCTATGACCGGTTTTATGGACGGAGTGCCTTGTATAGTTGGGATGGGACTCATCTTAGCAGGCAGGGAGTTACTGTTTTAGCTGGAATGATAGATAGGGAGTTGGAGGGATTTTTTCGAGGTTGAGAAGTAGGTGTACAGGAAGTTGCAGCAACTACACTCAGAAATCATTATTACCATGTTTGGATAGATGCATCAAGACTTGCAAAACTAAGAACAAAAGTTCAACCATTAGTGTAGATACATCCACTCAGGCACCTCAAATTGAGCAGGCGATGATAGATGATAGAACAAGCGATGATAGAAGGGCGATAAGCGATAGTGCAAAAAAATGTTATATTAGTAAAGTAAAGGGTTTCCCAGTTAGTAATAAAATAAATAACAGTAAATGCCAAGGTAAAGGCATAGCTACTAGTAATAATCTGAAGGTGTACTACACAAACAGCCGGAGTTTACGTAATAAAATGGATGGATTGAGGGCTTTAATTTGTACAGAGAAAATAGACATTGCCGTTATTAGTGAAACTTGGATGAATACGGACACACGAGAATTTTTAGCAGAATATCAGATAAAAGGCTATAATATTTTTGTGTCAAACCGTCAGGGAAGAAAGGGGGGAGGGGTAGCTATTTATGTAAAGGATTCATTAAACTGTTACAATAAAGCAGACATTAAAGTAAATAGGGACACAGAAAGTGTCTGGGTCGAAATTAGTAACAACAGGGAGAAATTAGTCTTAGGAGCAATTTACAGATCTTCTAAATTAAGTAGAGCTGATAGTAAATACCTTTGGGAGGAAATTAGGAAAGCATCACAGTCCAGCTTAGTAATAATTGTAGGGGACCTTAATCTACCAAGGATAGATTGGAGAAATCAGACAGGGGATGCAGAGTCAGAAGAATTTCTAGAGGTAGTACAGGATAATTTTCTTTATCAGTATATCAGGGAGCCCACCAGAGGTAATAATATACTAGATTTGGTTTTAGCTAATAAAGAAAATATCATTAGTGATATAGAGGTTGGTGGACGACTTGGTAATACCGATCATGAAGAAATTAAGTTCAAATTCATTTGGGATGTCTGTTCCACTGAAAATACCTCCACCGTTCCTAATTTTCGTCTAGGAGATTTCGATGGCTTAAGAGCTTATTTTCGAACGGTATTCCACAGGGAGATTAGCTATTTGAGGGAATGCCAGGTCAGTGATGAACCCCAGGTCATAGGTGTGAGGCAGGAAACACGTGGGAATGTCCGTCAGGTGTCTGTGAGGGGGGAGGTGGTAGATAGGAATGTAGTCCAGGTGACGGGAATTAACTCAGCTCCAGTACCAAGCAGACATTCGACCAGTGAGAAGTATAACGAGTTAATAAATATAATACACGGAGGTCAAGATAGATATATCCCTTCAAAACCATTTAGAACGAATAATTCAGAACCAAGATGGTTAAACAACAGATTAAAATCTCTCATAGGCCAAAGGAAAGGAATATATAGAAAAATAAAACGTGGAGAGGAACACTTACGTAACCGATACACGATTTTAAATAGAGAAGTAAAGAGGGAGATAAGAAAAGTAAAGAGAAGTTATGAAATTAGGTTTGCTAGTGAATCAAAAGAAAACCCCAAGGGTTTTTATCAAATGTACCGTACGAAAAATAAAGATACGTTAGGACCACTCAGAACAGAATCAGTTGACATTACCAGTGAAGATAAAGAAATGTGCTCCATCCTAAATAATTATTTCATATCAGTATTCACCAAGGAAAATCTAGACCTGGTCCCTCAAGCAGCAAATATTTACGATAAGAATACGGAAAATATTCTTAGTAAAATAACCATTAGTAAGGAGGACGTATTGAAAGAAATTAATAAGTTAAAACCTCAAAAATCGCCAGGTCCGGACGAAATATATGCAAAAATTATAAAAGAAACCAAAGAAGAATTATGTCAGCCACTTTTAACATTATTTAATGACTCTTTAAGTTCAGGAGAAGTTCCCGAGGCGTGGAAGACCGCAAACGTAGTGCCCATCTTTAAAAAGGGTGATAAATCAGCTGCGTCGAATTATCGTCCGATAAGTCTAACGTCAATAGTAGGAAAAATGTTAGTTAGTTTTGGCAAATATATTGTATTTTGTTTTTCTCTTGGAGGGAACTGTTACTGCGGGCTCATGGCCTTTGGTTCCTTCTTCCTCGCATAAAAAAAAAAAAAAAAAAAAAGATTAGAGAACACTTAGAAAGATTTAATCTTATAAACGAAAGTCAGCACGGATTCAGGCAAGGATGATCCTGCCTCAGAAACTTGTTGTCATTCTACTCGGAGGTCTATGAGGCAGTAGATAGCGATAAAGCTTACGATGTTATTTATCTGGACTTTAGTAAAGCTTTTGATAGGGTCCCACACGAAAGGTTAGTTAGAAAGGTTCGAGCACACGGTATAGACGGCGATATCTTAAAATGGATAGAATCCTGGCTGAAAGGACGAAAGCAGAGAGTATTAATAAATGGAATTAAGTCAGACTGGGGATTAGTAACTAGCGGTGTACCACAGGGTTCAGTACTCGGTCGCTTATTATTTATCATCTATATAAATGATCTAGATTTAGGAGTCAATAGCAGCATCAGCAAATTTGCCGACGATACAAAAATAGGGCGTATCATTAACTCGACTGACGATTGCCATGACATACAAAAAGACCTCGATACATTGTCCAAATGGTCTAAAACTTGGCAAATGGAATTTAACGTTGAAAAATATAAAGTACTTAACGTAGGCAAGACCATTGGAGATACTAAATACAGCTTAGATAACAAAGAACTTAGCAAATCGGAATGCGAGAGAGATCTAGGAGTTATGATTAGTAACGACCTTAAACCAAGGCAACAGTGTATTAATGCGAGAAATAAAGCAAATAGGGTCCTAGGATTTATTTCGAGAAGCGTGAGCAATAGATCATCTAAAGTAATACTGAAACTTTATCTAGCATTAGTAAGGCCACATTTAGACTACGCAGTACAATTTTGGTGTCCTTACTATAGAATGGATATTAATTCGTTAGAAAATGTACAGAGAAGAATGACAAAAATGATACATGACGTCCGGAACCTGTCATATGAAGACAGACTGAAAAGACTAAGTCTGCATTCGCTAGAGAGGCGTAGAGTAAGGGGAGACTTAATTGAGGTGTTTAAGTGGATGAAGGGTATAAATAAGGGCGATAGTAGCAAAGTACTTAAAGTTAGCATACAGGATAGAACTAGAAATAATGGTTTCAAAATAGAAAAAATCCGTTACAGTAAGGAAATAGGTAGAAATTGGTTTGGTAATAGAGTAGTAGACGAATGGAATAAGCTACCTAGTAAAGTAGTTGCTGCCTCTTCCATTGAGAATTTCAAGCATAGGCTAGATAACCATATGACTAATAAGGGGTTGATATAGAAAAAAGAAAATCTTATAACCAATACTAATTCATAATGTTTCCTTTTCAGGTTACACTATGATAGTCTCTATTCTCCTTTCACACTTTCCTGTAAAATGTCCGCGCCAGTTTTTTTTATACGGCATGGTGTTCTTTTTTACTTTTTCCAGCCGGCTTCGGCTGGAGGGTTTGGAGGGCGGGGGAGAGCCTTCTTCTTTGCTATCCTTATCTCATTCTAGTAGTTCAGTTACTCTTCTAGGAGCTGCCTAGCATGGGCCAACCGGCCTACTGCAGTTATCCTCTCTTCTTATGTTCTTAATAAGAGGGTGGTAGGTCAGGGCATGACCTCTGACATCTCTGTGTCTTGCTTGAGGGACGCGATGTAGCCAGTGGGCTTTTTCCTTGTTTGCACAGTACACAGGGGCTTTTTCATCAGTACTCCCCTTTTCCCCCCATGGTTTGTGTTTGCACCGACTTACACAGTTTAGTGGCTGTTCCACACACACACACACACACACACACACACACACACACACACACACACACACACACACACACACACACACACACACACTGTACTGTCTTTGCATAATTACTGTACATTATAATAAACTCGTGTATAAGTAATTTATTATCAGAAGTACTGTACTTTCCCGCTTTTTATGCAAATTTACGTACTACAAGTCTGTAATTCATTTGTTTATTTGTCTTACTATTCAGTTTCGTGTTGCAATTTTTATTATCTGTAGTACTTTCTTTACAGGCCTTTCTTATCTATCTATCTATTGCCAGATGCCACAATCCCGTAAGAGGTGGCCATTTGACTCTGAGTTAGTTGTTTTACTGGGAGGGGCACTAACCCTCCACCAACCCACTTACTGACACGTAGAGAGCACGTACGGTTTAGTTATATGGTTACCACCTAGCGTTGTAAATGGTTTCTTGGCCTACAGGAAACCATTAGGCTTGGCACTCAACGTAAAGCCACCTGTAAAGGAAATAAAAGCATTAAGAAGTGACAGGAAAGATGGGACAAAGAGGAAGAGAGGAGAGCAGGCACGGAAAAAGAATAATGAAGGCTAAGTAAGAAGTAGGCAGCACTACATAAAGTGAGTGGATGATGGTCGCCACGATACGCCACCACCTATTAAAGTACATATTACAAGTACATAAGTCACTGCTATGTTTGTCATACTATTCAGTTTTGTTATGTTTTGTAATTCATGTTATCGTGCCCCATTTTTTGCTAACTCATTTTCTACAAGTCTGTAAGTCATTTTTGTTGCATTTGTCATACTGTTCCAATAAATGTTAAATTCTGTGTTTTATTTTTATTTCTCGATTTACAGCTAGGTATTATCCCATGTACAGTTATGTGTCTATATGACTTGACATAACCCTGTAATCCATATCCATGCTTATTACATTCAGTACTCTACAGTTTCAGATGAATGTGAGGAAGGCAGGATATCTGAACCTTGACCTCGCTTTATTGAAACCACCCTTAGATAATCCACCACGGTATAATAATGAGAGCATTTTAGCCAGCTGTTATCCCATCCATATGTATGTGTGCCTAAATGACTTGAACATAACTCATCCATACCCATGGCTCAAGAGCTTATTTTCGAACGGTATTCCACAGGGAGATTAGCTATTTGGGGAAATGCCAGGTCAGTGGGGAACCCCAGGTCATAGGTGAAGGACAGGAATCACGTGGGAATGTCCGTCAGGTGTCTGTGAGGAGGGAGGTGGTAGATGGGAGTGTAGTCCAAGTGACGGGAATTAACTCAACTCCAGTACCAAGCAGACGTTCGACCAGTGAGAAATATAACAAGTTAATAAACATAATACACGGAGGCCAAGATAGATATATCCCTTCAAAACCATTTAGAACGAATAATTCAGAACCAAGATGGTTAAACAACAGATTAAAATCTCTCATAGGCCAAAGAAAAGGAATATATAGAAAAATAAAAGGTGGAGAGGAACACTTACGTAACCGATATATGATTTTAAATAGAGAGGTAAAGAGGGAGATAAGAAAAGCAAAGAGAAGTTATGAAATTAAGGTTGCTAGTGAACCGAAAGAAAACCCCAAGGGTTTTTATCAAATGTACCGTATGAAAAATAAATATAGGTTAGGACCACTCGGAACAGAATCAGTTGACATTACCAGTGAAGATAAAGAAACATGCTCCATCCTAAATAATTATTTCATATCAGTATTCACCAAGGAAAATCTAGACCTGGTCCCTCAAGCAGCAAATATTTACAATGAGAATACGGAAAGTATTCTTAGTAAAATAACCATTAGTAAGGAGGACGTATTGAAAGAAATTAATAAGTTAAAACCACAAAAATCGCCAGGTCCGGACGAAATATATGCAAAAATTATAAATGAAACCAAAGAAGAATTATGTCAGCGACTTTTAACGTTATTTAATGACTCTTTAAGTTCAGAAGTTCCAGAGGCATGGAAGACCATAAACGTAGTGCCCATCTTTAAAAAGGGTGATAAATCACCTGCGTCGAATTATCATCCGATAAGTCTAACGTCAACAGTAGGAAAAATGTTAGAGTCAATTCTGGCAAATAAGATTAGAGAACACTTAGAAAGATTTAATCTTATAAACGAAAGGCAGCACGGATTCAGGCAAGGACGATCCTGCCTCACAAATTTGTTGTCATTCTACTCGGAGGTCTATGAGGCAGTAGATAGCAATAAAGCTTACGATGTCATTTATCTGGACTTTAGTAAAGGTTTTGATAGGGTTCCACATGAAAGGTTAGTTAGAAAGGTTCAATCACACAGTACAGATGGCGATATCTTAACCCGCCCCGTCCCGTTGACATATGGGTACGTTGCAACATTTTGCATTTGCCAGTCCCGGTGACGTACTGGTACATCGTGCAATTGCAAGGTCCCTAATCTGCACAATTTTCAATTTTCGCACGTGATTTTTCATACGTATACATGGGACACCTTCCTCTATTCCTCTACAAGATGCCAAGCAGGGACAATGCCTTACACTGCATAACCTCCCCCTCCCCCCCTCATGCCATTGTCTCGGCAATTCACCTGTTACCAGAGACCTGGCCAGTAAAGATATTCAGGGCTAGAATGATTCCCCAATCGATGACAATGTGGAGGACAAAGTTTACATAGCAGTAGAAGAAGAAACAGTCAGAAATAATGATCAGGTAATGTGGCAAAAAAAGGTCAGGTATGGTGATTAGTTAGTGAGTGAAACAATGCATATAATGCCTATATTAATGCTTGAAAACCAATATACTCTCATACTACATGTAAATTCGTACCAAGTAAATAAATAAATACCGTTCATGAGTTGTGTGAAATAGTTACCCTCCCATAGAACTCGTTTTCTTTGGTGCCAGCATGTTAGAAAACCCAGTCAGGTAAGGAGGAACTCCTACCTGGATCGAGTATTTTAAACCTCAGGTGAGCGATTTCTCTATGAATTTTCGATGTATCTCACAAAAAGCGGAGGTTTTAGCCAAAAAAAAAAAAAAAAAAAAAGAAAATACCTCGGGATTGGGGGATGTCGGAGGTGCGGAAAACCTCGGGACGTGACTGGTTAAAATGGATAGATTCCTGGCTGAAAGGACGAAAGCAGAGAGTATTAATAAATGGAACTAAATTGGACTGGGGATTAGTAACTAGTGGTGTACCACAGGGTTCAGTACTCGGTCCCTTATTATTTATTATATATATAAGTGATCTAGACTTAGGAGTCAATAGAGCATCAGAAAATTTGCCGACGATACAAAAATAGGGCATATCATTAACTTGACTGACGATTGCCATAACTTACAAAAAGACCTCGATATATTGTCCAAATGGTCTAAAACTTGGCAAATGGAATTTAACGTTGAAAAATGCAAAGTACTTAACGTAGGCAAGACCATTGGAGACACTAAATACAGCACAGATAAGAAAGAAATTAGCAAATCGGAATGCGAGAGGGATCTAGGAGTTATGGTTAGTAACGACCTTAAACCAAGGCAACAGTGTATTAATGCGAGAAATAAAGCAAATAGGGTCTTAGGATTTATTTTGAGAAGCATGAGCAATAGATCATCAAAAGTAATACTGAAACTTTATCTAGCATTAGTAAGGCCACATTTAGACTACACAGTACAATTTTGGTGTCCTTACTATAGAATGGATATTAACTCGTTAGAAAATGTACAGAGAAGAATGACAAAAATGATACATGACGTCCAAACCTGTCATATGAAGACAGACTGAAAAGACTAAGTCCGCATTCGCTAGAGAGGCGTAGAGTAAGGGGAGACTTGAGGTGTTTAAGTGGATGAAGGGTATAAATAAGGGAGATATTAGCAAGGTACTTAAAGTTAGCATACAGGAGAGAACTAGAAATAATGGTTTCAAACTAGAAAAATTCCGTTTCAATAAGGAAATAGGTAGAAATTGGTTTGGTAATAGAGTAGTAGACGAATGGAATAAGCTACCTGGTGAAGTAGTTGCTGCCTCTTCCATTGAGAGTTTCAAGCATAGGCTAGATAAGCATATGACAAATAAGGGGTGGATGTAGAAAAAAGAAAATCTTATAACCAACTGTTACGGAACAGAGAAAGATAATGTATACTTTAAGTGAGAATACTAAAAATCACTACCGTCCCATAAAGTTCCAGGTTCAAAACAAAAGAGTTAGGTAAATTTACAAGTTAAAGTTTAATGCTCAAACTAACAACAAAACATTCAGGACTCATAAGGATAATGTAATGGCAAAAAACAGGTTAAATATATAGTTAACTGCAATGGCCTCTATTAACACGAAATTAGCATGAGTAAATTTATCTAAGTCAGCCCTGCTAAAAAAATGAGAAAACACTGGATAATGCTCAGTTAACGCAAGATATATTATTATAGATACAAAATATTATTACCACTGGCTGACAATATGAATTACAAAAACTTTACTAGGCCTACGAATCAACACCTATGCTATACAGTACAAGAACAAAACACTTATACTCAAATTACACAGCTGCTAGATGGTTGGAGACTTCCTGAGCACTCACAATAATAACAACTGTACAGGGGAGGACAGACATGTGAGCAAAATGAGGAGTAGATCTAAGTGGCAATTAATGCAGGGACTGAGCTCATTATATAGGGGCCGGCAGAGCTTGATACAACTTGTAAGAAGGACGTGCAAATGAAGCCAGAGGGGACAAAGAGTTGACACTCCTGCTCTGAACAACAGAAAGAACGACTTACTCTACTATAAGGGAGGAGGGAGGGAGTGAGGTAGAACACGCTCGTGATCAAACATGCAGCATACTATACGTTAGAATTACACAAAGGATGATGAAATCATAGGCTATGTAACACCTCCCCACAAAGAAAAAGGAATTTACAAAAGAAATTTCTTATTACTCTAAAACAATCTGTTTAAAGTCTAGATAAGCAATCTGCAATAACACTTTCTTTCCCCTTGACATGTTGTATGTCTAATGAATACTCCTGAAGAAGTAGACTCCATCTTGTCAATCTCTGATTTTTATCTTTAAACTTACTAAGGAATTTCAGTGGGTTATGATCGGTATAAATGACTATGGGGTCAAAACCAGAACACAAATAAAATGAAAAATGCTGTAAACCCAAAATCAAGGCCAAAAGCTCTTTCTCAATAGTTGAGTAGTTCTTTTGAGGTGGAGTGAACTCCTTACTGTAATAAGATACAGGATGTTCAATACCCTGATCATCCTCTTGCAGCAAAACAGCCCCAGCTCCTGTTTCACTTGCGTCAACAGCCATCTTAAAAGGCTTAGCAAAATTTGGAGTAGCGGGCACTGGCTGACTTTGTAGGATAGCTTTAAGTTTGCTGAAAGAGGATTCACAGTCATCGGTCCAGACAAATTTAACTCCCTTTTTCAGTAGGTCTGTAAGCGGTGATACAAGAATTGAAAAGTTAAGAACAAATCTCCTGTAATAACCTACCATTCCCAAAAATCTTTGTAGCTCTTTCCTACTTTTTGGTCTGGGAAGATCACTTATAACCTGAACCTTAGCTCCTGGTGGTGCAACACGTCCATCACCAATTACGTACCCAAGGTACTGAACTTTAGCTTGACCAAACTCACACTTTGATAAATTAGCTACAAGATTAGCTTGAACCAAACGCTCAGAAATTTACTGACATGGCATAGGTGATCTATCCAGTTGTCACTGAAGATTAATACATAATCAATATAAACAATACACCCTGCCAAACCCTCTGTTACAACATTCATGAGCTTCTGAAATGTGGCAGGTGCACATTACAGAACATGCAAAAGTCTTTCCTAGTGTTACAAAACATGAGATCTCCCTAGCACGTTCAGTCATAGGTACTTGCCAGTATCCCGTTAACAAATCAAACTTACTTATGTACCTAGCCTTTCCGATCTTGTCTATGCAATCTTCCACGCGAGGGAGAGGGTAAGTGTCTGTTTTGGTTATCTGATTAACACGTCTGTAGTCGATGCAAAGCCGCTGTGACCCACCTGACTTAGGGACTAGAGTCACAGGAGAACTCCACTCGCTCTGACAGGGCTCAATCATCTTGTGGTCCAACAGGTAGCCAAGCTAATTCTGGATGAGAGGAACTTTCACTGGGTTCACACGGTAAGGAGGCAATTTAATTGGCTTGGCGTCTCCAACATCGACATCATGCATCAACACAATGGTTCTTCCTGGAGTGGCAGGGAACACTTGCGGGTACTCCTGCAGTAATGCCGAAAATTCCTGCCTTTCCTCGGGAGCTAGACGAGAAAGCTTAGTCTGGAGATCATTCATGATATCAGGATTCTTCCCCAAACTATCACTCAGGCTCATCCTGCATGGGAAAACTTCACTTGCAGACTCGGGTGGAACAGCTACAGTGCAGACTGGGTTATTTTCGTCCTGCCTGTGATATAATTTTAGCATGTTGATGTGACAAAGTTGCTTGTTCTTTCTACGATCTGGTGTGGCGATGACATTGTTGACATCACTGAGTTTCTTCTCCACGAAATAAGGACCACTAAACTTGGCTTGAAGAGGTTGCCCATGCACTGGTAGCAGAATCAAAACCTGATCTCCTGGCTGAAAGTGGCGTAACCTGGACTTCTTATCATACCAAGTCTTCATCTTCTCCTGAGCAGCTCCTAAATTCTCTCTCGCCAGCTGTAAAGCAGTGGACAGCCGTTCTTTGAACTTCATCACATACTCCAGCAGGTTGACGTCATCTTCCTCCGACAGCCAGCATTCCTTGAGTAACTTCAGGGGTCCTCTTACTTCATGGCCAAACAGTAGTTCAAAGGGTGAGAAGCCCAGTGATTCATTTGGAGATTCTCTTGCGGCAAATACAACGAATGGAAGACCTTTATCCCAGTCTTTCTCATGTTCCAAACAGTATTTCTTGAGCATTGATTTGAGTGTTTGATGATATCTCTCCAACGCTCCTTGGGTCTGGGGATGGTAAGCTGAAGACGTGATTTGGGTGATGCCCAACTCTTTCAGAGACTCCTTGGAAACATTTGACATGGAATTACTTCACCGGTCTGACTGTACCTCCTTGGGCAGACCAAACTTTGTGAAGAACCCTAGCATTTCCTTAACCACGTTCTTTGCCGAGATATTTCTAAGTGGAATGGCTTCAGGATAACGAGTAGCCATATCAATCAGGGTCAACACATAAGAAAATCCTGAAGAAGTCTTAGGAAGAGGGCCCACAATATCCACCAACACACGGGTGAATGGCGCCTCAAAAGGAGGAATGGGAACTAGAGGTGCAACCTTTTCGGTCTGATTACACTTCCCCACAACTTGACAGGTGTGACAAGACTTACAATACCAGGAAACATCCCTGAAGTTACCTGGCCATTAGAAGTGTTTCAAAATGCGTGCCACAGTCTTCCTCACTCCAAGGTGTCCTGCCAAACTGGAATCATGAGCCACTCTAATGATATCCTGCCTACAAACACGAGGGATGACAACTTGATGTACAACCTCCCATTCACAGTCGGCTGATGCTGTTGAGGGTCTCCACTTCCTCATAAGTACTCCTGACTTTATATAATAACAAGTAGAAGCACCAGCTGACTCTTCCTCACTGCAAGCAGAGTTAGCTAGACCTTTCAACTCAGGATCAGCAACCTGCAACTCAACTAACTTTTGACGAGACAAATTATCAACATTACGGGGTACTGCCTCATCTGGTGAGTGGTCCAAATTAGCAAGAAAAGTGTCAGCAAGGATAACATCATCATCATCATTATCCTCTAAGTCGCCAGTAACTTTAGACTTGGCCCTAGTGACAGCACATGCAGAGAACACATCAGGGACATCACAATCCTGGGCCGCAGCCACTGGCTCACTAGACAACTGAGGAGCTGGACACACTTGACTTCCACCAATATCATTTCCAAGTAAGAAAGTTACACCTGACATTGGGAGTGTCTCAACCAACCCAACCATAACTGAACCATTAACAAAACCAGACTCTAAATTCACTCTGCACAGAGGGACAGAGAAGTAATTATTCTCTACACCTTGTAAGATTACAGTTTCATCAGAGGAATTAACATGAGAGCCTAGAACACTGGTCAGCATAAGGGATTGGCAAGCACCTGTATCACGATATATTTTAACTGATTTCCTGTCATTACTGTCCAGAGGACTGACAAAACCATCAGACAGGAAATTAGCACATGAACTCTTGAGAGTGTCACCCACGTTACTGCTCAAAAGAGGAACTTCATCATGAGGATTTAATTTACCCCTCAAAGCAGGTTCAGTTAACTCGGTTAAAGAATTCTGGGAACTCTCAAGGGTGGACACTAGACCAATTGACTGAATATTTAAAGACTCCTTTTTGTTCACATCACGCTGTCTCCTGAAACATTTCTCCGTAGTATGACCAAGCTTACTACAATAAGTACATTTACTTTTCTGAAATCTAGAGATGAAGCTGGTATTTACTTCCTGAGAAACATCATCTTTATTCTCTTTCCTGTTACCTGTACTCTGAGTAGAGGCAACGTACTTACTCTCAGCTTTCCTTTTTTCTCTAGAATATCTCTTGTGAGTGAGAACATATTCATCAGCTAAAACTTCAGCATCAGGCAAATTATCTATTCTTTTCTCATCAAGATATAGGCTTACATCATTATTAATACACCTTTTGAAGTCCTCCAGCAAAATCATCTGCTTAAATTTATCAAAATCAGAATCCACATTCTTAGAATTTAACCACTGCTCTAACAGATCTTCTTTGATTTTTGCATACTCAACATGGGATTGCTTATCTTGCTTATAAGTTGTCCTAAATTTTACTCTATAGGCTTCAGGAACAAGCTCATAGGTCTTAAGAATCAAGCTCTTAACTACATCATAATTATCAGATTGATCCTGAGGCAAAGATGCATAAGTTACTTGAGCTTTACCGGTGAGAACAGTTTGAAGGAGTACTGGCTAATACTTTTTGGGCCAATTAAAACCTGTAGCTACCCTCTCAAACAACTGAAAATACTTTGTTAAATCAGATTCATTAAAAGGAGGGACAAGTTTAACATTTTTAGCCACATCAAAATCATCAGAGCTAGATGATCCAGTTCCTCCTTGTTTCATGTGATACTCATGGTCTGACTGAAGCCTAGCTAGTTCAATTTGTGCCTGAGCCTGTGCCTCCTGAATACGAGCATTTGCCTGAAATTCAGCCTCCTTAGTACGAGCCTCCTGCAGAGCTAGCTGTAACTTAGCTAATTCAATATGCGTTTGCTCATTTGGAGGAGTTACATTAAACAAGCTTTCATTAATCATGTCAACAATTTGATCTTTAGAATGATGAGAGCGAACAGCAATTCCCAATTGTTGAGCAACAAGCTTAAGTTCATTCTTTGTTTTGTTTTCTACATCACACACTGTTTGCACATTTGACAAAAAATCTTTGGCTTCATCAAGAGTAGTAATAGTAGACATTATGAATAAATCACAGTCACAAAATATCAAGCAATATCCTTATGATAATATCCTGAATATCCTGATAAGAGGTCGCCAAATTTATGTTACGGAACAGAGAAAGATAATGTACACTTTAAGTGAGAATACTAAAAATCACTACTGTCCCGTAAAGTTCCAGGTTCAAAACAAAAGAGTTAGGTAAAATTACAAGTTGAAGTTTAATGCTCAAACTAACAACAAAACATTCAGGACTCATAAGGATAATGTAATGGCAAAAAACAGGTTAAATATATGGTTAACTGCAATAGCCTCTATTAACACGAAATTAGCATGAGTAAATTTATCTAAGTCAGCCCTGCTAAAATGAGAATGCTCAGTTAACGCAAGATATATTATTACAGATACAAAATATTATTACCACTGGCTGACAATATGAATTACAAAAACTTTACTAGGCCTACGAATCAACACCCTATGTTATACAGTACAAGAACAAAATGTAATAACACTTATACTCAAATTACACAGCTGCTAGATGGTTGGAGACTTCCTGAGCACTCACAATAATAACAACTGTACAGGGGAGGACAGAGATGTGAGCAAAATGAGTAGATCTAAGTGGCAATTAATGCAGAGACTGAGCTCATTATATAGGGGCCGGCAGAGCTTGATACAACTTGTAAGAAGGACGCGCAAATGAAGCCAGAGGGGACAAAGAGTTGACACTCCTGCTCTGAACAACAGAAAGAACGACTTGCTCTACTATAAAGGAGGGGGGGAGTGAGGTAGAACACGCTCGTGATCAAACATGCAGCATACTGTACGTTAGAATTACACAAAGGATGATGAAATCATAGGCTATGTAACACAATACTAATTCATAATTTTTCCTTTTCAGGTTACACTATGATAGTTTCTATTCTCCTTTCATCACTTTCCTCTAAAATGTCCATGCCAGTTTTTCTATACGGCGCGGTGTTCTTTCTGACTTTTTCCTGCCGGCTTCGACTGGAGGGTTTGGAGGGCGGGGGAGAGCCTTCTTCTTTGCTATCCTTATCTCATTCTAGTAGTTCAGTTACTCTTCTAGGAGCTGCCTAGCATGGGCCAACTGGCCTACTGCAGTTATCCTCTCTTCTTATGTTCTTATGTTCCGTACTGTACAATGTCAAAGGAATGCGAGGAATGCAGGAAATCTGAAACTTAACCCCGCTAAAGTGACAACCCCGATATATCACCCACAATATTTGACGATTAGGCTTCCTCGACCTCATCCAACAACAGATTGTTAGTCATCTATAATCTCATCTCATTAGTATGGAAATAGATTTACTACAACCAGGAAATAGGTGCAGTTCACTCTGCACACTTGATTTCCGGTAGCCCCGCCTTCGTCCGTTTATCTCTTACCCTCACCTGCCCTGTGGAAATGGCCTTGGCCTGCCCAAGCCCCGCCTTTGTCTCTCCCATCTCCTACCGATGTTCTCTCTCTCTGTCTCTCTCTCTCTCTCTCTCTCTCTCTCTCTCTCATTTTTATTATCACCATTGGTGTTGAAATATTTTATTTCCTTATTTTTCATGGTACACATGAGCCTCTTCATCAGTACACCCCTTTTTTCCCCCTGTGGTTTGTTTCCATACCCATATCCACGTATTTTTCTTTGTGTGTGTGTGTGTGTGTGTGTGTGTGTGTGTGTGTGTGTGTGTGTGTCTAAGTCTGCCAAAGAACGGGCGTCTTGCATGAGGTGCGGTGTAGCCAGTGGGCTTTTTTTTTTATTTATTTTCGCAGTACACATGAGCTTTTTCATCAGCATTCCCCCTTTTTCCCCCATAGTTTGTGTTTGCACCGACTTTCACAGTTTAATGGCAGGTCACTAACTAGCTAACTTGTGAACATACCAAGGCATTTTAGTGAGCTATTATCAGGTGTACAGTTATGTCGGTGTGTCGGTGTGACTTGAACATCACCCTCATCATTCATATCCATGTCATATCCGTATCCACATATTGTTCTTATATTCCACGGTCCACATCAGCCACGTGCTTTATCAGTACACCCATTTCCCGATGTGGTTTACATTTGTATCGGCGTATTCAGTTTATTTTCGGGTCCGCTCTGATGCTCCGTTTTCCCTCACACTCAGTAAATGTAAGATGGTTTATTTCACCAACTTCTCTAACTTCTGTTCACAATTTCGCCATTACCACGGCGTTTTAGAGAGAGAGAGAAAAAAGTTTACCAGAGGATACACATATATGGCGAGTACACTGATATATATTTCATGTTGTTTTGCGAGAGTTGAGTGTTGGCAAGAAAGCCGCACAGGCGAAGGGTCTCTTTGAAGTAAATACCGCAGCCAACGGGTTAATACAGGACAATGATCATGGTGTAGAGCATCCTGTTTCTTACATCAGTAAGAAGTTTTCTGTTTCTCAATGTAATTATTCTGTTATCAAAAAGGAACTATTAGCCCTGATCCTTGCCCTGCAGCACTTTTCTGTGTATGTCCCTACACTTGGACCTACTGTCATTGTATATACTGATCATCACCCACTCAAATTTCTGAATAATTTGTAGATAAAGAATCAACGATTGACACGTTAGAATTTGTTCCTTAAACACTTTCATTTGGATGTTAGACATATTAAGGGTGTTGACAATATCATCGCTGATTGTTTATCACGTTCTTAAGAACTAATTTTCCTGAGGGAAAATTCTTTCTTAGGTGTGGACGTGTTACGTGTGTAAGAATGTATATATATTTTTGTGTATACTGTGTATGTATGTATAGTGCATGCATGTCAAGATAGATATATTCCTTCAAAACCGTTTAGAACGAATAATTCAGAACCAAGATGGTTAAACAACAGATTAAAATCTCTCATAGGCCAAAGGAAAGGAATATATAGAAAAATAAAACGTGGAGAGGAACACTTACGTAACCGGTACACAATTTTAAATACAGAAGTAAAGAGGGAGATAAGAAAAGCAAAGAGAAGTTATGAAATTAAGGTTGCTAGTGAATCAAAAGAAAACCCCAAGGGTTTTTATCAAATGTACCGTACGAAAAATAAAGATAGGATAGGACCACTCAGAACAGAATCAGGTTACATTACCAGTGAAGATAAAGAAATGTGCTCCATCCTAAATAATTATTTCATATCAGTATTCACCAAGGAAAATCTAGACCTGGTCCCTCAAGCAGCAAATATTTACGATGAGAATACGGAAAATATTCTTAGTAAAATAACCATTAGTAAGGAGGAAGTATTGAAATAAATTAATAAGTTAAAACCTCAAAAATCGCCAGGTCCGGATGATATATATGCAAAAATTATAAAAGAAACCAAAGAAGAATTATTTCAGCCACTTTTAACATTATTTGATGACTCTAAGTTCAGGAGAAGTTCCCGAGGCGTGGAAGACCGCAAACGTAGTGTCCATCTTTAAAAAGGGTGATAAATCAGCTGCGTCGAATTATCGTCCGATAAGTCTAACGTCAATAGTAGGAAAAATGTTGGAGTCAATTTTGGCAAATAAGATTAGAGAACACTTAGAAATCTTATAAACGAAAGTCAGCATGGATTCAGGCAAGGACGATCCTGCCTCACAAACTTCTTGTCATTCTACTCGGAGGTCTATGAGGCAGTAGATAGCGATAAAGCTTACGATGTTATTTATGTGGACTTTAGTAAAGCTTTTGATAGGGTCCCACACGAAAGGTTAGTTAGAAAGGTTCGAGCACATGGTATAGACGGCGATATCTTAAAATGGATAGAATCCTGGCTGAAAGGACGAAAGCAGAGAGTATTAATAAATAGAACTAAGTCGGACTGGGGATTAGTAACTAGCGGTGTACCACAGGGTTCAGTACTCGGTCGCTTATTATTTATCGTATATATAAATGATCTAGATTTAGGAGTCAATAGTAGCATCAGCAAATTTGCCGACGATACAAAAATAGGGCGTATCATTAACTCGACTGACGATTACCATAACTTACAAAAAGACCTCGATAAATTGTCCAAATGGTCTAAAACTTGGCAAATGGAATTTAACGTTGAAAAATGTAAAGTACTTAACGTAGGCAAGACCATTGGAGATACTAAATACAGCTTAGAGAACAAAGAACTTAGCAAATCGGAATGCGAGAGATCTAGGAGTTATGATTAGTAACGACCTTAAACCAAGGCAACAGTGTATTAATGCGAGAAATAAAGCAAATAGGGTCCTAGGATTTATTTCGAGAAGCGTGAGCAATAGATCTTCTAAAGTAATACTGAAACTTTATCTAGCATTAGTAAGGCCACATTTAGACTACGCAGTACAATTTTGGTGTCCTTACTATAGAATGGATATTAATTCGTTAGAAAATGTACAGAGAAGAATGACAAAAGTGATACATGACGTCCGGAACCTGTCATATGAAGACAGACTGAAAAGACTAAGTCTGCATTCGCTAGAGAGGCGTAGAGTAAGGGGAGACTTAATTGAGGTGTTTAAGTGGATGAAGGGTATAAATAAGGGAGATATTAGCAAGGTACTTAAAGTGAGCACACAGGATAGAACTAGAAATAATGGTTTCAAACTAGAAAAATTCCATTTCAGTAAGGAAATAGGTAGAAATTGGTTTGGTAATAGAGTAGTAGACGAATGGAATAAGCTACCTGGTAAAGTAGTTGCTGCCTCTTCCATTGAGAGTTTCAAGCATAGGCTAGATAACCTTATGACTAATAAGGGGTGTATATAGAAAAAAGAAAATCTTATAACCAATACTAATTCATAATTTTTCCTTTTCAGGTTACACTATGATAGTCTCTATTCTCCTTTCACACTTTCCTGTAAAATGTCCACGCCAGTTTTTCTATATTGCGTGGTGTTCTTTCTGACTTTTTCCTGCCAGCTTCGGCTGGAGGGTTTGGAGGGCGGGGGAGAGCCTTCTTCTTTGCTATCCTTATCTCATTCTAGTAGTTCAGTTACTCTTCTAGGAGCTGCCTAGCATGGGCCAACCGGCCTACTGCAGTTATCTTCTCTTCTTATGTTCTTATGTCGCTGGGCATGTGTGTACGTACATCGATGCTGTGCACGCCAGCATGTACGCACATACACTCGCTCATGTTGTTGGCTGTTCAGTGCATAGATATTTATAAAGTCTTAGTTAATTCTGTTTGCTTTCTTGATGTGGGTGTGACTAAAATCGTTTTTAATCCCCTATAGTACGACAGTTCACTCGGCAGGTCTCTCCAGCCGCAAAACAAGGTCGATTTTTCGACCTTCACCAAGGTAAAAATTTTTCTTCCACATTTCAAGAGACTGAATTTACTCACCTGATAATGTATGTTTCAGCCAGACTGACCGAATAGTTATCACACAATTGCCCGTCAAAGATGGAAAAAAGTTACCAATCACCCATGGGCGAAAATAAAAATGTACAGAAAATGCATTACTTACAGTAAATAACTATATATACATAACTAATGTTCAATGTGGAGTGTTTCCTAGGCATGAAATGTCAGTGTGGAATACTCCCATAGCAACAAAACAAGCCAGGCGAAAAGTGGAGATAGAGTGTGTATGGCTGGAAGGGGGGAGGAGGATGGAGGAAGGGGAAGTAGGGAGATGGGAGAAGGGTTGTTTTGCACAAACACCGATGTTGGGGGTATGTTGGGGTATGGTTGGTTTGGAGGGGACAATGTGGAGATGACGCAATGGGGCTGAGGGAAGTAAAGTGATGGTGGTGGGGGGGGTTCCTTCTCCCATTCCTTAGGGGACCAATCATACCATACCACCCCAGACACTCTAGCTCTCATTGGTCTGATCCTATATACGTCACCAAAGGGCAGAGTTACCCTCCCCCAGTTTTTTGTTTGTCTTTATACTGTATAGTGTGGGATAGGCTGGCGTGTCAAATTACACAAAAGCACGATCGTGCAGCATCGGTTTTGAGGGGTTAAGGGAGTGTCTGGACATTCATTGTTGGTGGTAACATTAGGATTTGTTCAGTTCTTATGGAAACCTATGCGAAAGTTTCCTTTCCCATGAGATATAATTCCTCCAAAAATTGCATCATTCCCATGTGTACATCCATAGTAATCAGCATAATTACTAGAAAGAATAGTATCTTTTAAAAATGACATTTTATTGAACCAGCCATACCAATATCTTTCATATAGTATTAAAGTGAAAGATTAAACCTCTGGTAACAGCTTGCTCAATGTCAATTTTATGTAACTCTTATCTTTAATTTATTATGATTGTTCACTTTGAACTACCATAAGAAAGTTGTGAAATCATGAGGAAAAAATAATTCAAAATTATACACAACAGAATCCTTTTATTTCTCTTGACACAAAAAAAAAAAAAAAAAGGCATGAAATCAGCTTCAAAATGAAAAAAAAAAAAAAGTACTCACATCGATGAATTAGCTGATTAGATATGAGCCTTGAAAGTTAAATAAACACAATTATTCGGGAGAGGGTGTAGATGGTATGCACGTGACGTCACGATCCCCTGACAAACAATAACAAACCGCTGCTGGCCGTGGTCGCCCAGCGAATCGCAATGGTGGTGAAGTGGTGTTGTGCATTCGGCTGCTCAAATAAGGAAGGTAGAGACAATGTCTCCTTTATAGATTTTCTGTCCAGACTAGAAATAGAAAAGAAGGGCCTGAAAGGGCTATAAATCGCAGGAAATTGTGGGTAAATGACGTCAAGAGAGCAGCAGTCGGTTCGACTTCCAAGGTTTGGCAGCCTTCACAACATGACATTGTGCAGTGCACATTTCATATCAGGTAAGTTTTTAAATATTGTATTAAACTATTAACAATACTTTATAAATACCAGGTTTTATTTAATGTAAGATATAGAGACTGGGCTTGGGAAAATTTCAGGCTCAGTCCAGTTAGGTATGGTAACAAAATCATGTGAAACTACCAGTAGAAAATTCACACATTGATTAGTGTAGTTACCTATGCCATAATTGAATCGATTAGTGTGTAAAATTGCGGGAGAAAGGGAGAGACTAAGAACATACATGAAATTAGTTACTAATTTAATGTCTGTCCTAAGTCACTCCCTCTCTCCTGCAGTATTACACACCTAACCAATTCAATTATGGCATAGCTAACACTATAACCAATATGTGGATTATTTTATTCTTAAGATTGGGAAAGGGTACCGTAGGCATTTCTCCACTGCAGCAGACCATGGTCCACACATGAAGCCTAACTCAGAATTATCACCGTGTTTCCCTACTATGTTTTGTTGCTGTTTTTGGAAGGATAAAAGATAAAGGTTAAGTCTGGGTAATATGATGGTCATATATTTTTTTGGGAGAAAGATTGTCGTTTTTCCACTGTATTAGATGACACATAACTTCATAAGAGATGTACATGTATTGCATTTATGCTTTTGTTAGAGAAATGCTTAACCATTACTGACTTGATCCTTCAGCATCTTTTATGATTGATTTGTTAGCTTAGTATCTTAGATTGATTGATTGATTGATTGAAAATAATTACAATCTGGCGGCGCAACTGCCAGGGTCATATGCCGCCGGATGACAAAGTAGAAAGCACGGCAAAAATAAAAAGTGTGAATTCAAAATAAAGTTAATATCTGTTAGTAGGAATAAAACACTAAAAATAATAAAAGAATGATTTATAAAATAATTACTTATAAAAGTGGAAGGAGGCCCGCCTCCTGAAGAAAACTAAAAACATCAGTAAAATCGTTAGAGGCCTCACCAAGCATCGAGGATAAAGAGTAGGCACCATCTGCTCCCCCATGCCTATGAAGGAACCTCTGACGCAGGCCCCCCAGACTCGGACACTCGACCAGCAAGTGAGTGACAGTAAGGGGAACGAGGCAGTCATCACAGTACGGTTGAGTTTCACCACACATGAGGAACCCATGTGTAAGCCGAGAATGCCCAATGCGAATCCTAGCAAGAGCCACCTCCATTCGCCGAGGCATAGAGGGAAGAACCCTTGGCACAACCACTCTCTGAAAGGTTTCTTTTAGTTTATTGTGAGAAACACCATCCCAGTGTCTCTGCCAACACGTACGAATTGCATACCGCAAGTAAGGTGTTACATCAGAAACAGGTAGTGGGTAGTCAGCTGGGGGCTGTTGAGAAGACGCAGCTTTAGCAAAAGTATCTACCCTCTCATTGCCCACCACACCAACATGTGCAGGAACCCAACAGAAGTCTACACGGCGGCCACGGCGGCCAAGTAGAAAAAGCCACTCTAAAATTGATAAAACCAATGGATGGGATGCATTAAAAGACTCCAGTGCAGACAAAGCACTACGTGAGTCACTATAAATCACAAAAACGGATTGGGGGAGAGTAAAAATGATTTTAAGAGCATACAAAATTGCAGTCAGTTCTGCTGTATACACTGAAGTAACGCCAGGAAGGCTACCGCCCCTACTAAAGAAAGGGAAGACAACACCAAATCCTACTCCAGAATCAGTCTTAGGCCCGTCAGTATAGACGGGGACAGAACCCTCATGAATGGAGGCATGTTCTAAAAAGAGAGAGAGGGACACCTGAGAGGGAAGTGAGCCCTTTTTTTCAACAACAGACCTACAGAATGTCACGCAAGGGAGTAGCCAAGAACCCACCCTTGGGATCCGATGTGGACAAATTGCCAGTCTTGGGAGAGAGAGGGCTAGCATAACAGACCGGACCCTGTAACCAAATGGCTTTGGGAAATTGGGACGGGTCTCAAAAACAGAAGATCGGGAATCCTGTGAGACAATGGCACAAGAAACTGAGTCTGGAATGCGGTGAAGACGATACCAACACCTCATCATTAGCAACTGGCGCCGCAAGTCCAAGGGGAGTACACCAGCATCTACCAACAAACTTGGAATTGGGGATGATCTGAATGCCCCGGTTGCCAGACGAACACCAGCATGATGCACAGAATTTAACAACCGGAGGCGGGCATCTGTTGCAGAGGAGTAGACCTCACACCCATATTCAACTTTAGGAAGAATAAGAGACCTATGCAAGAGGAGGAGGGTCTGACGGTCAGCACCCCAGGAGGTATGAGCTAAAACCCTCGAAAGACTCAAAGCTTTAAGAAAAGCCACCTTAACAGAACGGATATGAGGAACCCAGGTTAATCTTCTATCAAACAGAAGACCCAGAAACCGCGTCTCTTCCACACAGGATATTCTTCTACCATAGAGATACAAGTCAGGGTCTGGGTGGACTCCTCGAAGACGACAAAAATGTATAGCCACTGTCTTTGCTGCAGAAAAATGGAAACCGCGTGCTTCTGCCCAGTCAGAAATTCTATTGAGAGCCAGCTGCAACTTCCTCTCTATCAGAGACATTCTAGACGCAGTGAAGTAAATCGAGAGGTCATCAACATATAGTGATCCTCGTACACCATCAGGAAGTACACTGATGACGCTGTTAATGGCTACAGCAAACAGAGTAACACTAAGGATACTCCCCTGTGGTACTCCATCTTCTAGTGCTCGGGCATTAGAAAGCACTCCTCCCACTCGCACCCTTAAAATTCGGTTAGAATAAAAACTGTTGAATAAAAACAGGTAAGCGCCCACGAAGCCCAAACTCATGAAGAGAGAGTAAAATACCATGACGCCATGCAGTGTCATATGCCTTTTCCAGATCAAAGAAGACCGTGACCTGGTGTTGGTTAGTGGAAAAAGCCTCACAGACAGAAGATTCCAAGGACAGTAATGCATCAGAGGTAGATCGCATTTTTCGAAAACCATACTGGGCAGGGGATAAGAAGTCACCTCTCTCTAAAAACCACACAAGCCTAACATTGACCATCTTTTCCAAAACTTTACATATACAAGACGTCAAAGAAATAGGCCGATAATTAGTCGCCTGTAGGTGATCCTTACCTGGTTTGGGGATGGGGATAACTACAGCAACACCCCAACAAGCCGGAAACTCCCCAGAACACCAGATCTTATTAAACAGTGAAAGCAAAAACAACAGGGACTCATCAGACAGGTGGCGTAAAAAGGCATAAGGAATATCATCAAAACCAGGAGAGGAATCATGGCACTGCGACAGAGCTGACTGGAGTTCAAAAATTGAAAATGGAACATTGTAAGGCTCTCCCCAGCAGAGGCAAAACTGAGACCACGAGATTCTAGGCACTCCGACGGCGGCAAGCCAAAGGTGTATCTACATCCTTCTTTGACACACTGGCAAAATGGTCAGCAAGCAATTCTGCAACAGCAAATGGATCAGCCACAGTTCCACCTGGTGCAGATAAAACAGGAGGGGATGGAACAGTAAATTTACCTGAAATTTTCTTTACCCGGTTCCACACCTGGGTGATGGAAGTCCTCGAATTGATGGAGGAAACATAACCCTTCCAGGACGAACGCCTAGCCTCCTTTAAGACCCGCCTCATATGAGCTCGTGCCCTCTGATACGCCACCAAATACTGAGGATCCCCACGGTGACGACGAAGTCGTGAGAAGGCGATTCGTTTGGCTCTCACTGCGGAACTACACTCCGAGTTCCACCAAGGAACTGGACGTTTAGGAAACTGACCCTTTGTTTTTGGAATAGATAATAGGGCTGCTGAGTGCAGCACGGTATTGAAATATGACACAGCCTCGGTAAGACAGCCAAACTCATTGACAGAAAGGGAAATGGAACTTAATTCCCTGAAATATGGCCAGTCAGCCTTATCCAGAAGCCAGCGAGGAAGACGTGGCTGAGGTCCACCTGCATTAGCAGTTAAGAGTAACGGAAAATGGTCACTGCCATATAGGTCTGGCAACACATCCCAGGTAAAATCTAAAACTGCATCAGCTGAGCATAAAGATAAATCAATGGCAGTAATAGTTCCAGTCTGGCAATGGAAATAAGTCATTTTATCAGCATTGAAAATGCCCAACCCCTCATCTTCCACTAAAGAGGCCAGCATGACACCTCGAGGGTTGGCCTCACTGTTTCCCCACAGTGGATGGTGTCCATTCATATCTCCTAATAACAAAAAGGGAGAAGGAAGGCCACGAATAAGGCGCTCCAGATCCGCCCTTTCAACAACAGCACTGGGAGGTAGATAAAGACTGCAAACTGTATACTGCCGATGTAAAAACATCCGGACAGCGACAGCCTGCAGGGGAGTAGAGATGTCCATATGACTGCATGGAATATCCTCGCGAAGGAAGATAGCAGCACCTCCATGACGACCTTGACCCGGCACAGGATCTGAATAAAAGGCATGGTAGCCAGAGGGACCAGAAGGAACAGCATCACCTACCATGGTCTCCTGGATGCACATGCACAGAGGAGTAAATTGAGAAACAAGATGACAAAGTTCCTCATAGTTAGCACGGAAACCTCGACAGTTCCACTGTCCCGTCCCACTGACCAACATCTCCTCAAGCCCCTTACCTACCAGATATTCTATTTTTTTTTTTTTTTTCCAACTGCCTTGGGAATACCGTTTTCAATGTTCAGCATCATATGACACCCCATCACATACATCCGCAATATCAGAATCTGTTGTCGAAATTGAGGTTATTATGAATCTCGTATGATCCCTCTAAACAACTATACCATAACGACGTTTTGCTTCCCATCTACAATCACAACCACCACAGTGCCCGGTACACAATACACGTCGTGATATTTTAGGTTCAGCTTCCCTTTGTCCTACGATTGATAATTATACTATGTGTGTCCATTGTCTTTCACGATATTCCAGAGATAGTGTCTAGCCAGTATTCACTGTTACAGAGGTATTTCGGTAGTGTGGTTTTGCTAGGAAAATTACGTAGTCTAGCCTTGTTTGTGCAGTGGTCCAGTAGTGCAATAGGCCAATCCAGATCCATGTGAACACAGTAGATGACGTCTTCAACTTGTGTGTGACGAACGGACATATAAAGAACAGCAACACTGGCAACATTATGCATGTCTGTCCGTTCTCTGCCATTATTACACAAGGTTTTACTATGTGGCCACGGCTATACAAAGTATATCGGAGGCGTGGTGCCGCCGGGAGAGTGTAAAATTGCGTATAGTCTACGTGTGTTTGTGCAGAGTCTGGTAATACACTTCACCGACTTATTCTCACTCCTGCCAATATAGAAGCCAAAGTCTCGGTTTCGGTAACTATACTGACTGATCATTGAACACTTTCAGCTCCCAGCAGTATGAATGAGGTCCTGTTTTCAGCCAATAGAAACATTAAGTAATGGAGTGAACAATGCAGTTGTACATGTAAAATAAGTGTTTTATTCACCGTGTCATCATACAGGCTTATACAGTATAACACAGCCATGGATAAGCTGGACCTATGGTAGGATAAAGGTTGAGTGCTGCTGGAGCATCCAAGTAAACGTAAGCAACATTGGTGCACCAGCGCCTGGATGGTAATACCCGACCACCGCGCTTTAGGCAAAATACCCTCGGGTTCTGAAGCTACTCCACGTCATCTAGTATGTTTACACAAGGTCATTGATAGGGCTGCAATCTCGTCGTAGTGATGTGATATGATTAGGAAGTCAGTATCAGGTCTCGTTACTCATTATACGAGGAAGGGCCGGAATTTTGTAAAAGAGAGAGAGAGAGAGAGAGAGAGAGAGAAAGAGAGAGAGAGAGAGAGAGAGAGAGAGAGAGAGACAGACAGACAGACAGACAGACAAACAGACTGGTGCATTCATGGCGTCATTACAAGTTATTACAATATGACATAATAGACCCAGGGAAGAATAAGGTGGTCCTTGTCTCCTCATACACATGATCACGGTCAAATAGTACTTTTACCAGGGCCTATCTTACTAGCATAACACTTGAACACTGATATTTTGTTTTATGGTACCATCATGAACTGGTAACTGCTCACCACACAATTTAAAAAGGGCTTGACCATTCATTGCTGGAATTTGGCAGATGACGAATTGGGTGATAAATGATTCAGCATCGTGATAATATAGCGTAGACTGATGTCCAATGGCTTTACTGTATTTAACACTTTCACTGCTGTTTACGGGCTGCTTATAAATATTAATCTGTTTAACACTGAGAAACAGACTATTTCATTCACCTACAGAAATCCCTTTGGATGTGAATCGATGATTATTTATTTTTATTTTTGGTGGAAGAGTAAGTAAATGACAAAAATATCCGCATTACCTAGTTCCATTCTTTCTCCAAATGTGTACTCTTCCATGATTGGTCGACTGGAACATCTCATCTGTGTAGAGCATCCTTGACCAGAATTCCTCCCTTCTGTCTTCACATCGGCGGCCGAAATCAAAGCGGCCAATGCGGTGCTACTCACGCAGCATCTTCCTTGCTGGGATCTTGTGGTGGATGCCCACCAGGGCTGCCTGATTTCAGTGTGAGGAAATTCCGTGCACTCTGACGGGTCAGAGACCCTGGCCCCTCACAGCTCGCCTAAGGATATAATTATGACAGTCATATCGTTTTCTTTGTCAATTGTTGTAACTCTGTAGGTGTAACTATGACAAACAGACGAATTCCTACCATTTATGTATCTTATTCGCATAATTCCATGTTTTTCCCGTTAGTCAAACATTAATCTCGTGCAACCTTGCTTACATTATCGCATAAAGCTATATAATATACTATCTGACAATTATATATATGATCATATATTAAATAAACAGGGTAAATTTCACGAGCTTCAAAAATGATTAATTGTGTAGGGCCTGCACGAAATCATGGACACAATATGACCTCCGCTAAATTGGTAAATTTATACAATCAAATAACAACAATAATACCTCATTGTAAGCAATCAAATAACATAACATTAATATATTATTTTATACATTCAAATAACAACATATGTTTATCTATCTATTACTAGACGCCTCAATCCCAGAAGGGGTGGCCACGAACAAGCCGCCTCCATGTCGTCCTGTCCATCGCCATCCGGCTACCCTCACCAAAACTCACCCCTCGCACCCATATACCCTCTTCACCCCATCCCTCCACCTCATTCTAGGCCTCCCCCTTCCCCTCACTCCCTCCATCTCACTCATATACACTCGCTTGGTCAGTCTCTCACTCTTCAACATACATTATTTATCTTACACATTCAACCTGAACGTCTGATGGTCTATATTTCCAACACCCACCCAGTGTCTTTACGTCCTATGGTCTATATTTCCAACAACCACCCACCGTCTTTATGTCCTCTGAAATATGTATTAAAGATGCCTTGAACGAAACTGAGTTTCTGGTTTTTGTCTTAAGATTATTAAATTTTGAAAATAGTCTCTCAGCATCCGCATTTGACGTTGGCAACGAAAGAATGTGCAGTGCTAATATTGCTATCCTTTCAAATTGTTTCTTATTATCACAGTTCACATACGACATTAGTCTTACATAAAGTTCAATAATGCCACGATCTGTTTTTTTAATTTCATCCGAAATTGTAACCCAATCAATGCTTCGCCACTCATTATCTATCAGCTGAGGATCGCAACTGTAAAGTCTTGGGACCAATGAAAGTATATTTGCAAAAGAGTGAAGGTGTGTCCTGGATTTAGGGTCTAAAAATTTTACAGGATCAAGGAAGAATGCCATATACCATAGTTTGTTCTTTGAATCAAACCTCTTTTTAATTTCGAGGCAGAGCGTTATCAGAAACTGCTGGCATCTGGTCCGAACATTAGCAATGAGTTGTTGGTTGCTTACAACATCTTTACTGGAAAAGTTACCAACAGCATTACCTAAATATATTTCATTAAGTGGACGATGGAGAGACGTATCGGTGGGATCTATTTCAGAGAGACCTTCGTTTATAATATCATCTTTGCAAAAATACCCTAGAAGCGTTCCCAGAAGCTGTGATACACTTTCGTGAAGGAGATGAATTGTGGGAGATGTTCTCTGAAATAACAAATTTACTTAATTGCAGAGCGGTAAGACGGTATTTAAGAAATTTAAGTAACATAATACAGAAGGGTCATTAAGGGACTTGACAATCTGCTGCACTGAAAGTAACCTTTCTTCCGTTTCTTTAAGGTTAAAACACAACTTTAATGCAGTCCATTGCTCTAACACCCGTTTAATTGCATCATGGAAAGACAACCACCGTGTTTGGCATGGATGGAGAATCTTGTGGGGTTTTATGTGGCAAAATTCCTGAAACTGTTTAAAATCATGTCTCCTCTTGGCACTGTGAGCAAAAAATGAGTAAATGCATATAAGCAAGTCCTCACAATGTCGCGGTATGGTCTTGGCCGCCTCTGAGGAACAAGGGTGAAGAGAATGACATAAACATTTCCTAACTGTTATGCAAGGCAAGTGTGTCAGCAGTCTACAACATAAGGAATTATTGGGCCCCATAATATTTGATGCTCCATCAGCACCAAATCCAGTAAAGTTCTTAAGTGGAATTCCATGTGCGTTAAGTGTTGTTATCAAATCATACAAATTTTGACCATAGGATCCCACAGAAATAATGTTATCATACATGTCAATAAGGTCTAGCATTCTTGTCTGAATAGTCTTGGTTTCAAAATCAGTGAAACGAACTAAGATAGCACATGATTTTTGCGTACTAATATCTAGGGTTTCGTCTAAGATGAAAGAGAATTTATTGGTTCTAAGTTTGTTCACAGTGTGTCCTTCCATGTTATGCCCTACTGACTTCACCACCTCTGCGCATTTTGCCCTCTTTAAAGACAGAGCCTGGGCTATATTAGGGTCTGGAAACATACCTTTCATTAAGGGTATCATGTGGTCAACCAAAAGGAACGGGAGATTGTGCTCTGCAATGAAGCAGGCTATCATTATCATTGCAAATGCCACCCCATTGGTGACATAGGGAGGGGGAGGTGGCGCCCCCATTTGAATACCCTGTTGCTGGTCCTCCTGCTGCAGCCTCTCAACGTTGGCAATGTGATGCCTGGACGCCTTGTGCCTCTTGATTGACGTAATTTCAGCACCCAGAGACCTCTTGCAAGCATTACAGTGAGCCTGAGACGAATCGCCTTCCACTCTTGACAACCAAGGCTGATAATCCACGTTAAACAACCACTCGTCTCGAAATTTCTTGGTGGGTGGCATGACAACTTGTAAGTGCATGAAATATATAATTAAGTATTGGTACCTATTCAAGTCGTCCTACTAATAGCCTATAGGTAATCGATTGTAAGTAATTTCATGATATCGTATATTACATATATACTTTATTAACTTATTCCACCCTATCATCACTACGATAAAGTAAATTATATACGAAAGTGTTACTTTACTTTTCTCTATCATCAGGTTTTCTATCGAGATAAGGAAAAGAATGAAGAATTAATGCTGTAGGGCAAACATTTCTAAATCACACAGAATAATTCAGGGCAGAACATAATAACCTGTACAGTAATAAAGAAACTTATAGTAACTTACCGAAACCTTGGGAATGGTGACCGTATCCTTACTAATACACCTCAGTTAAAAATGTTTTTCTGGACAACTGCACTGGACAAACGTCAGGGACGGATTGTACCCTCGGTGCTAGTAGCCTATGACTAAGTATGTTGACTAAGACAAGTTTGCATCTGACCTAAAATTATACACGTCACAGTGTATTAAGTGTATACACAAATAAAACGCCCTAACATAGGCATAACTTCGCGTAACTCAGAGAAATTTGAAAAATAAAGAAAAAATCCGTATTTTGTGTGGAACGGATGTGTGACGTCACACTCATTCGTATACGTCATTGACCGTACTAGCACACGAATTTCCGTAAATGGCAGCCTTGATGCCCACACTGTGCAATCGAAATGCAAACTTCGCGCCAACACTTGCAACCCAAGCATATCCAGTATTGCTACACTATTTGAGAAAGGGTTTGCCTCGGCTGCTTGTTGAATTTGCAGGTCTTGCTTAGAGGAAGTCAGACATGGACATGGTCTTCTTGCATAAATGAACACACACATTTCATATATTATATAGACTTTAATCACCGATATTTTCATTCACATTCATCTATCCCAGTTCCAGCTTGAAACGAAAGTGGCACTACGTATCCAAGTCGTTCAAATTCCCCTTCTCCTCCCATCGCCGCAACCGTTTTTCTATGGTTAATC
Organism: Coenobita brevimanus; assembly: GCF_032717465.1. Lineage (NCBI taxonomy): Eukaryota > Metazoa > Arthropoda > Malacostraca > Decapoda > Coenobitidae > Coenobita > Coenobita brevimanus. The sequence goes on along the minus strand of NC_137021.1, from coordinate 23,298,204 downwards.
TTGCAATACCAAGCTGGTGAGCAATGGCTCGTATGGACGAACCTGAGTCGACAAGAGTCAAAATGCTGTCCCTAATAACAAGCTGCTTTTGCTGATTATTCATCTTGTAAGCGAAGAACGTCTTCTGGTAAACGTTCCTACTTCTCAGGCCCAGACAATAACTCGGTTGAATTCATATTACCTAACGAATCGGTAGAGAGGCGGCTTGCAGTCCTAACGGACCCAGGATCGAATCCCGGCTGGGGCAGGGAACAGTTTAAGGATTTGAATTTCCTAAAAAGCAGACTTTCCTGATCTACCAGATGACCCGCCGACATGTCGCAAAAGTACCCCCGCTAATACCAGTACACCAGTCCTGTATGAGACAGCCCTAGCATGTATTCAATATGGACGGTGGGTGTTAGCGCCCAAAAATTTAAAATTTAAATGTGTTTTACCAACGCTTAGATTAAGTAGGTTTCCTTAATTTTCTGTTATATTACGGAGTGTCAGAGATTTAAAGGAATTGTTCGAATGCTGACCTTGACTTGGACTGTTAAAATACTTTGTTGACTCAATATCTCTATCTTCCTATGAAACTTCATTATTGATAAGTATAAAACTGATTTCTTATTGTTTTTGACGATTGTATTGTCGAGTCAGTATCACATCTGATAATAAAAAAAATATCAGTTTTAAGAACAACGAAATCGAACAAACATCTCCAGCCAATCAGGATCTCGGCATGAACAGTGTTGCCACACATTCCTGGCCAGATTAATTGGTATGAGGTACAGTTATAATTTTTTGTGGTGGTTGCATTTTATAAATGAACTCTAAGCCATTCTTTGTTTCACCTAAAACAGCATTCTACTGGTAGTACTGCCGAACTTCAACCTTTCAGCATAGACTATTCACTTCTGACCAACATTTTAACAAAACCAAATAAGTATTGGAGATCTGATATGGTAAGGCACACCACTGCTTACTTTTAGATTAAATGAAGGTCCAAAGAGTCTAATGAGTGAAGGGAGGACCTGCAGGAGATAGGGAAGAACATACAAGAGTGAAAAAAAAATAAGTGGAAGGAAACAGACAAGAGTTTTGAAGTAAATGGAAGTGTTGCTTGATAAATAATGTAATTACTTGCAGATGATACATTTCTTTCCTTGGCGATGGTAAACAAATAGTGCTTGGCATGAGCTTAAGGAGCTGTATCTGAGAATCAAATTTGACAGTGTAAGAGAGCATTATTATTATTTAGAGGAATGAAATTACTGACTGTCCAGTGATTCTGATTGACCATTCAGAGGAATACATTGAGAAGGGAGAAAAAGTGACCAGATGGAGAGAACACTTTAATGAATTGTTGAACACGAACAATGAAAGTAATGCGAGTATAAGTGGCTGGGGAATGGCTGGGAGAAGGAGGGAGGTGAGGAGACAGGAAGAAATCAGTAAGATGGAAGTTGTGGAAACAATGAAGAAAGTCAAAATGGGAAAAGCCCCAGGAATTGATGGAGTGTGTGGTGAAATGCTGAAGCATGGGGGACAGATAGTAGTAGAATGGATGTGGAATATGTGCAGATTGCCCTGGGAGGAAGTTAGAGTCCTGGAAGATTGGAAGTCAGGTATAATTATTCCCTTGTACAAAGGGAAAGGGGAAAAAGAAGTGTGTGGTAATCATAGGGGCATTTGTTTTCTTAGTGTAATAGGAAAAGTGTATGGTAGGATACTTATTGACAGAGTTAGGGAAATAACAGAGGAATTAGTTGGGGAAGAACAGGGAGGCTTCAGGAAGGGAAGATGTTGTGTAGATCAGATATTCATTCTTAGATCTTTAATGGAATAGTTTCTAGAGAAGGGAATGAAGTTGTATGCGGCCTTCATGGATTTGTAGAAAGCATATGACAGGGTGGATAGATATGGGTTGTGGAAAGTATTAAGATTAGCCTATATGGAGTAGATGGGAAGTTGTTGAATGCTGTGAAGAGTATGTATGAGGGTGCTAAGGCTGCAGTGTGTGTGGATAGTGAACTGAGTGTTTTTCTGTTTGAAGGTTGAGTTGAAACAGGGATGTGTCATGTCTCCATGGTTGTTCAGTCTGTATATGGATGGGGTTATAAAAGAGATACAAGGTAGGGCAGTGGATGTTGGAGTGGCCCTCATGAGACAGGGCAGTGTTTGGAAACTCCCTGAACTGTTTTTTGCAGATGATACTGTGTTGTTAAGTGAAAAAGAAGGGGAACTGCAAGGCTTGGTGGATGAGTTTGTGAGAGTGTGTAAGAAACGGAATCTAGAGGTGAATGTAGGGAAGAGTAAAGTTACTGTCTTCGAGAGAGGTGAAGTCAGTGAATGTACAGCTCCGGACAGATGAAACGGCTACACCCCATCCACCAGCGACTTGGTTTGGGTCTCAGTGGTTCTGGTAACAGTTGCAGGTGGAGGGAGGGGGGATGTGGGAGGGTCAGGAGGGGAGAAATGTGGGCGGAGTTATATACTGTAGGGGGTAGTGTGGGAGGGTGAAGAAGCAGCACAGTCTGGCTGGTGGGAGGGGGAGACGAATGGTTGGGTAGCGGAGACGAGAGTCTGCTGGAGGGTAAGACAGGTGAGTGTGATTAGATGAAAAGAAATTACAAAAAATGAATCATTATAATATCTGCTGCATATATTGCATTTTATCCACTAAATAAAAACACTGTCTATTATTCACCACCGTATTTGGGTATCCTACTCATTATTATTATCCTTTGGATATTAGGCAATAAATAAAGATATTGGACGGTCTTTCGGACCCGAACCAATTTTTTCATAACCTTTTTCTTCAGCTATTTCCGTATTCCTATTACCCCTCGTGCTTGAAGTCGGCCTTTTTATCACTTTCTCCTACGCCCTACCTTTTTTTTTTTTTACGCATAAGGCAGTTTAACTTTCTCTTTAAATAACCATATGTGTCAACAAATATTCCTTTCATTAATCTATTTAATTACCTGTTTTCCTTCAATATGCATTTGTCTAATAATGGGTGTTACACCTTAATTGGCGCCGCTATTTAACGTTTTGAATAAAATTGGTCTAAATTTACGCATATATTGCAGTCTTTCTCAAGTAGGCTGGCAACCTCACACATCCTCCCCCCTGCTTTCTCCTTCTCTCGCTACCCGTTCCCTCCTTTCCTTTTGTAGTACTGTTTATCTATTCTTTCTCATATTTTTAACCTCATTCCTTCTTACAAACTTTTAGTGCCATAGGAATTTCTCCCTTATCACCTACAGTCCTACTACATGAAAGTGGAAAAAACTGCCATCGGGAAAAGAATAACTGGAAATTTATGGCGAAGGTTACGATATTAGTTATTTAGAATGAAAGTGTTGGCAGATACGCATTCTTGACGTGATTATCGCAGCCACAGCATTTCGCCTTCATAAAACAGAAGGACTATAGGTTTCATGCATTACCTCCTTACGTCCAGCATTACTGTGCAGAACGCCATGTATAACACATTAAGGACCACAAGGACAGTACTGGTAGTCATCGTGATTCTCATGAATCTCTCCATAGGCTATTGAAAACAGTGCTTTATGCTCAACTTCAGAATTATGTTCTCATCATGGCAATGATAGGCAAAGATAATAAAAACAATATATACAACCAAATTATCATTTATTATGCAACAAAGCTCAAACTGCCTCCGTGCTACCTGAAAAAATTAAATACCTGAATATATATATATATATATATATATATATATATATATATATATATATATATATATATATATATATATATATATATATATGGATGATGCCATGTCGTAGCGCTTAAGGGAATAACAGGGATGACGACGGTGATAATTGTCGCAAGGGAACGAGATGAAAGGAAAATTTTCTCTACCTGAAGTAAATTCTAATGGACAGTAATAATTCGAGACCCCGTTTATTGACAATAATTTTCATAGATCTGCATGTCGCCGTTATTGCGTCTCGGAACATTTCGGTAGATGATATAACTGATATAAATTGATAAATGGGTAGAGAGATATCCTTATCGTCTATTTTACGTGATAAGTATGATATAGTAATGATAATCTGTCCTGATAGAGTAAATCTTGCTGTGACGGAAGGGTATTTGTAAAGCGAACTAATTTATACCACAGACTGTATCAGAAGTGTTTCTTCTTCGTAAATTGAAGCTCGATGAATACTCTAGACTGTATGCCAGGAAGCAGGTGACCTTGGTGTTTCTTATGAGGGATCCGGTTCGTGGCATAGTATGGAGGATGCATAGAGCTCAAATTTATCAAACAGATAGTATCCTCGTAACTGGCCACCTCTTCACCCACTTCCTGAAACTCAGACATGGAGTACCGGGGTGAGAATAACGCCATAATGACTTATACACCACAAACACATGGGTATTTATACATCAACGAGAAACGACTGTGGTTCACTGGTATTTTCTATGGACTGCAATAAACACCGTTGTCATAAAGACTAAATGTCATAACGACTTTGTAGTTACTTGTAGAGAAGTATATTTTAGACTTGTGGTCGAGCGGCTTTTATATCTTGTAGTAGTTTCCCCACCAGATGTCATGTAGTGACGGGAGAGGTAAAGAATAGTATGGGACTATTTTTATTTGTCTTGGAAATATTAAACAGGTATAAGAGTATAAGTCCCGGGTAGCTACCTCCCTGTCTCGCTATCTCTCTCTCTTTCTGTTCTAAGGCTAATCTCCGTCTCGACCTCTCTCTAGGGTCGCTTGTCTCCTTCTAAACTCTCTTTCCTAAAATCTGGTGTAGCAGGGGTTCCTCATGGTTACCAGATCTTTCTCACGAGAGGACTGCTGACAGCTAACTGCATCATCTCCTTACTGGCCGCTGTCGTCAGCTTTCCTCCGTGTAAGCATGTTTAGCGCTGCTCGATTCTCGCAGACACAACACCTTCTCATCATTTGACTTCCTGCTTCTATCTGTCTCTCTATCTATCTATTTATCTATCTATCTATTATGTAGTCCTATACCGTTACTCAGGGCAGACCACCAGTTCCATGTTTTGTCAGTATATACTGAGATGAATGATTCTAACCGAATCAGGTAGATCCTCTCCGTCAACTGAGACAGTGGCATACTGACATGTGAATTACTTGTCATGTCTGGTTATTCTTTAGAAACAGTAAAAAAAAATAATGACTTTTTGTTTACATGTAGAAACAAATAAAATAGTAGTTAGAGGACAAACTTGTGCCACGTGACACTATGCGAAGTCGTTAGGTTTCCTGCCATGAACAGAGGTGTTAACAGAGGTATCAGCCACCCCGGGGCATCAGTCACACCGATTCAGAATGGAGGCAAGACGTAGAGAGGCAAGACGGAGAGAGGCAAGCGAAAGGAGGATTGGTTTAAGAGGGCGCATTGTAGGGATGCGTGAAGCCGGGCAGTCCATCCGAGCCATCGCTAACACCCTGGGAATTTCCACCAACACTGTCCAAAGGTGGATAAGAAGGTGAGTGTAGATATAGTTCCTCTAATAATAAATAACATAACCGTCAGTTTAGGAGTAAAAGACACATAAGGTTTATGAAATAACACCACATCATGTTCTTCCTGACCTTACTATATAATACATTTACTCTATTTCCTTCCGTCTGGCCAACGCAAGTTTAAATATGGTAACATCGCATTGCACGCTCGTGATTGGCGGAACAAATGTGGTCCTTTACCCTTGGCTTGTTAAGATAAATATTTAAAATTTATGCCTTCATAAATGTATTTTTATTCATCTTTGTGTCGTTGAGTAATAAAATTACGTTAACGAAGGCATAACTTAATTGTTCATCTCAATAAGTAAAACGTAATCAACATATGTTCGGTAATCACGAACTGCCAATGCGATAGTGTCATATTTACAAATAATGCCACAATCACGTAGGCCTGACGAAATAAAATAGTATATATTGTAACTGTTTAGGGATGAAAGTTTTAATGTGTAGACAACTAAGCTAGAAAACACGCATCCCGGATAATGTTAGGGTAAGGACTGCAGGTCTACATTAAGTAAGGTGCGACTGTGTTGAATGATTCATGTAAAATCTAATGCCAGACTACTCCTCCCAAAAGCCTCGTTCCCTAGTTTAGCCCTCAAAAATTGAGTAGGAGTAAGTAGAGCGGTTATTAAGACAAATTAGATAAAGAAAACTACACAGAAAAATCAGATGAAACTGTCACTGTCATATCATAAATATGTAACTGGTGGTAACGAGGTGGTTATCTCGTATCTGAGACTGATACCCGGGTCGGTGGAGTAGGTGGACAATTTTCCGAGCCAACTGTGTTCCTGATCACGCAGCAGAAAGTAGAAACTCTGATGTAAAACCGGGGGTTGCACCCTCATCTAAGGTGCCTAATTCGCCGTGAAATACTAATTAATATATATATATATATATATATATATATATATATATATATATATATATATATACAATCATACAGGCTCTACACTTATGAAATTTAACATCGAGTAACCCTATATGCCCAAAGTAATTTCCTCTGCATGGACTGGCGTTGTAACGAAACTGGTTGTCCCCCTGCAGTAATTATTAATATATTTTTATGGTCATGTATGACTGAATAGTTTAGTTTATACAAGCGAAAACGTCAGAAATAATACTCACCGAGTATTATTCCTTCTCCAGCAGTTGCGCCTTCAGTGACACGCTTCCAAAAATCCTCTGGCTTGTCAACATAACGTTTGCTAGGGTCCTGTGATGCAACCCTGCTTCGTGCAATACTCTTCTCATAGTCTTTTCGCTGATATCATGGTCTGTGCATCGTTTTCTGTGGCGTGTAGTGCAACATGGCGGTTTCCGTGTGGTAGGTTGCCATGCTAGTTAGTGTCCTCTGCTTTACCCAACACAATTAATTTTAGATCAAACAGTGTTGTTCATGGTTATTAATATATATATATATATATATAGGATCATGTATTTAATTTCTTCAGGTTACATGTGATTGTGTGAGCTGGTTACACCCTTGAGACTGCAGCACGGAGGCAGTTTGAGCTTTGTTGTATAATAAATGATAATTTGGTTGTATATATTGTTTTTATTATCTTTGCCTATCATTGCCATGATGAGAACATAATTCTGAAGTTGAGCATAAAGCACTGTTTTCAATAGCCTATGGAGAGATTCATGAGAATCACGATGACTACCAGTACTGTCCTTGTGGTCCTTAATGTGTTATACATGGCGTTCTGCACAGTAATGCTGGACGTAAGGAGGTAATGCATGAAACCTATAGTCCTTCTGTTTTATGAAGGCGAAATGCTGTGGCTGCGATAATCACGTCAAGAATGCGTATCTGCCAACACTTTCATTCTAAATAACTAATATCGTAACCTTCGCCATAAATTTCCAGTTATTCTTTTCCCGGTGGAAGTTTTTTCCACTTTCATGTAGTAGGACTGTAGGTGATAAGGGAGAAATTCCTATGGCACTAAAAGTTTGTAAGAAGGAATGAGGTTAAAAATATGAGAAAGAATAGATAAACAGTACTACAAAAGGAAAGGAGGGAACGGGTAGCGAGAGAAGGAGAAAGCAGGGGGGAGGATGTGTGAGGTTGCCAGCCTACTTGAGAGAGACTGCAATATATGCGTAAATTTAGACCAATTTTATTCAAAACGTCAAATAGCGGCGCCAATTAAGGTGTAACACCCATTATTAGACAAATGCATATTGAAAGAAAACAGGTAATTAAATAGATTAATGAAAGGAATATTTGTTGACAAATATGGTTATTTAAAGAGAAAGTTAAACTGCCTTATGCCTAAAAAAAAAAAAGGTAGGGCGTAGGAGAAAGTGATAAAAAGGCGGACTTCAAGCACGAGGGGTAATAGGAATACGGAAATAGCTGAAGAAAAAAGTTATGAAAAAATTGGTTCGGGTCCGAAAGACTGTCCAATATCTTTATTTATTGTCTAATATCCAAAGGATAATAATAATGAGTAGGATACCCAAATACGGTGGTGAATAATAGACAGTGTTTTTATTTAGTAGATAAAATGCAATATATGCAGCAGATATTTTAATAATTGATTTTTTGTAATTTCTTTTCATCTAATCACACTCACCTGTCTTACCCTCCAGCAGACTATCGTCTCCGCTACCCAACTATTCGTCTCCCCCTCCCACCAGCCAGACTGTGCTGCTTCTTCACCCTCCCACACTACCCCCTATATAACTCCGCCCATATTTCTCCCCTCCTGACCCTCCCACATCCCCCCTCCCTCCACCTGCAACTGTTACCAGAACCACTGAGACCCAAACCAAGTCGCTGGTGGATGGGGTGTAGCCGTTTCATCTGTCCGGAGCTGTACAGTGAGGTTGGATGATGAGGAAATGGAAATTGTGAGTACGTTTAAGTACTTGGGTGGTGTAATGAGTATGGACGTTGTTGGAGGGACACAAGTCAAGAGTGATAGCAATGGAAATGAGTTATTTGAGAGTAGCCTGTGGAGTCACATGGAGAGAAAGATTGACAAATGAGGATGTGAAAAAGCATTGTGGTGTGGATGTGGATGTGATAGGAAGCGTTAGGAGCAACATGTTGAGGTAGTTTGGCCTTGTGGAGAGGATGGAGAGTGAGAAACTGACGAGGAGGGTGTATGTGAGTGATGTGGAGGGGGGGAGAGGGAGGGGAAGGCCAAGGATGAGATGGAGGGATGGAGTGGAGAGGTATATGAGAGAGAGGGGTGTGAATTGGGAACAGGGCGGTGAAATGACAGGGGACTGGGTGACGTGGACGCGATTTGTTTGTGGCCATCCCGTATAAGGGATTAAGGCGTCTTGCAATAGATTGATAGATAGATATTATTTTCAAGATGTACAACAAGGAAGTGGGCTTTGCTAGGTAGCGGTAAGGAAAGACCAATAGGAATGGACAAAAAGAGGCCAGTGTATGGCAGTACAGTAAAACAGTTCCACTATGTGTACAAGGAAAGGATGAATATTACTGAGTCAAGAGTGGGAGCCATGGTAATGAGTCATATGAGTTAGGTTGTGATTTAACATGAATATGCCTAGGCAAACCAATGAAGTTTACAGTGTTATGTTGGCGTGGAAGCTTCAGAAAGATCCATAAGAGATGCTTGGACGTGGTTCAGCAATACAGAGTAAACAGAAGGTGATTTAAACTAGGAGACTGTATGAGAAAGGAGGATGGATTGAGAGGAGCAGAAATACTGAAGATTGAGGTGAAGGGATGGAATGGAGAGGTATGTGAGAGAGATCTAGGACACCTAGATCTAGCATCCGCTGACTGGAGACAGGTTGGCATGGAGACAGTTTAGCTGAGACTGCTCATCAGAGATTGGCGCATCCATCTGTAGATACAGCTGGTGAAGTTTCCCATTATTTCACCAATAAGAGCTTGCAAGGGGAGGTCTGTTTATTCTGGTGAAAGCTTGTACTGTATGAAGATGCTCTTTTGTTGGGTGTAATATAAGTGGTACCTAATTTCTACATAAGGAGGGAGAATTCCACTGTTGTAGGTAAAGCCTTCACTATGAACTAATTCATAGTTTTGGTTATCTGATTAACACGTCTGTAGTCGATGCAAAGCCGCTGTGACCAACCTGGCTTTGGGACTAGAGTGACAGGAGAACTCCACTCGCTCTGACAGGGCTCAATCATCTTGTGGTCCAACAGGTAGCCAAGCTCCTTCTGGATGAGAGGAACTTTCACTGGGTTCACACGGTAAGGAGGCAGTTTAATTGGCTTGGCGTCTCCAACATCGACATCATGCATCAACACAGTGGTTCTTCCTGGAGTGGCACGGAACACTTGTGGGTACTCCTGCAGTAATGCCGAAAACTCCTGCCTTTCCTCGGGAGCTAGATGAGAAAGCTTAGTCTTGAGATCATTCATAATATCAGGATTCTTCCCCAAACTATCACTCAGGCTCATACTGCATGGGAGAGCTTCACTTGCAGACTCAGGTGGAACAGCTACAGTGCAGACTGGGTTATTTTCGTCCCGCCTGTGATATAACTTTAGGGCGACTTGGAGGCGATTTGTTTGTGGCCACCCCAAACGGGATTGAGGCGTCTGGCAATAGATAGATAGATAGATGTTGATGTGACAAAGTTGCTTGTTCTTTCTACGATCTGGTGTGGCGATGACATAGTTGACATCACTGAGTTTCTTCTCCACGAAATAAGGACCACTAAACTTGGCTTGAAGAGGTTGCCCATGCACTGGTAGCAGAATCAAAACCTGATCTCCTGGCTGAAAGTGGCGTAACCTGGACTTCTTATCATACCAAGTCTTCATCTTCTCCTGAGCAGCTCCTAAATTCTCTCTCGCCAGCTGTAAAGCAGTGGACAGCCGTTCTTTGAACTTCATCACATACTCCAGCAGGTTGACGTCATCTTCCTCCGACAGCCAGCATTCCTTGAGTAGCTTAAAGAGTCCTCTTACTTCATGGCCAAACAGTAGTTCAAAGGGTGAGAAGCCCAGTGATTCATTTGGAGATTCTCTTGCGGCAAATACAACGAATGGAAGACCTTTATCCCAGTCTTTCTGATGTTCCAAACAGTATTTCTTGAGCATCGATTTGACTGTTTGATGATATCTCTCCAACGCTCCTTGGGTCTGGGGATGGTAAGCTGAAGACGTGATCTGGATGATGCCCAACTCTTTCAGAGACTGCTTGAAAACATTTGACATGAAATTACTTCCCCGGTCTGACTGTACCTCCTTGGGCAGACCAAACTTTGTGAAGAACCCTAGCATTTCCTTAACCACGTTCTTTGCTGAGATATTTCTAAGTGGAATGGCTTCAGGATAACGAGTAGTCATATCAGTCAGGGTCAACACATAAGAAAATCCTGAAGAAGTCTCAGGAAGAGGGCCCACAATATCCACCAACACACGGGTGAATGGCACCTCAAAAGGAGGAATGGGAACTAGAGGTGCAACCTTTTCGGTCTGATTACACTTCCCCACAACTTGACAGGTGTGACAAGACTTACAATACCAGGAAACATCTCTGAAGATACCTGGCCAGTAGAAGTGTTTCAAAATGCGTGCCACAGTCTTCCTCACTGCAAGGTGTCCTGCCAAACTGGAATCATGAGCCACTCTAATGATATCCTGCCTACAAACACGAGGGATGACAACTTGATGTACAACCTCCCATTCACAGTCGGCTGATGCTGTTGGGGGTCTCCACTTTCTCATAAGTACTCCTGACATTATATAATAACAAGTAGAAGCACCAGCTGACTCTTCCTCACTGCAAGCAGAGTTAGCTAGACCTTTCAACTTGGGGTCAGCAACCTGCAACTCAACCAACTCTTGACGAGACAAATTATCAACACTACGGGGTACTGGCTCATCTGGTGAGTGGTCCAAATTAGCAAGAAAAGTGTCAGCTAGGAAAACATCATCATCATCATTATCCTCTAAGTCACCAGTAACTTTAGACTTAGCCCTAGTGACAGCACATGCAGAGAACACATCAGGGACATCACAATTCTGGGTCGCAGTCACTGGTTCACTAGGCAACTGAGGAGCTGGACACACTTGACTTCCACCAATATCATTTCCAAGTAAGAAAGTTACACCTGACATTGGGAGTGTCTCAACCAACCCAACCATAACGGAACCATTAACAAAACCAGACTCTAAATTCACTCTGCACAGAGGGACAGAGAAGTAATTATTCCCTACACCTTGTAAGATTACAGTTTCATCAGAGGAATTAACATTAGAGCCTAGAACACTGGTCAGCATAAGGGATTGGCAAGCACCTGTATCACGATATATTTTAACTGCTTTCCTGTCATTACTGTCCAGAGGACTGACAAAACCATCAGACAGGAAATTAGAACATGAACTCTTGAGAGTATCACCCACGTTACTGCTCAAAAGAGGAGCTTCATCATGAGAATTTAATTTACACCCTCAAAGCAGGTTCAGTTAACTCAGTTAAAGAATTCTAGGAACTCTCAAGGGTGGACACTAGACCAATTGACTGAATATTTAAAGACTCCTTTTTGTTCACAACACGCTGTCTCCTGAAACATTTCTCCACAGTATGACAAAGCTTACTACAATAAGTACATTTACTTTTCTGAAATCTAGACGTGGAGCTGGTATTTACTTCCTGAGAAACATCATTTTTATTCTCTTTCCTGTTACCTGTACTCTGAGTAGAGGCAACGTACTTACTTTCAGCTTTCCTTTTTTCTTTAGAATATCTCTTGTGAGTGAGAACATAATTCATCAGCTAAAACTGCACCATCAGACAAATTATCTATTCTTTTCTCATCAAGATATAGGCTTACGTCTTTATTAATACACCTTTTGAAGTCCTCCAGTAAAATCATCTGCTTAAATTTATCAAAATCAGAATTTACATTCTTAGAATTTAACCACTGCTCTAACAGATCTTCTTTGATTTTTGCATACTCAACATGGGATTGCTTATCTTGCTTATAAGTTGTCCTAAATTTTACTCTATAGGCTTCAGGAACAAGCTCATAGGTCTTAAGAATCAAGCTCTTAACTACATCATAATTATCAGATTGATCCTGAGGCAAAGATGCATAAGTTACTTGAGCTCTACCGGTGAGAACACTCTGAAGGAATACTGGCCAATACTTTTTGGGCCAATTAAAACCTGTAGCTACCCTCTCAAACAACTGAAAATACTTTGTTAAATCAGATTCATTAAAAGGAGGGACAAGTTTAACATTTTTAGCCACATCAAAATCATCAGAGCTATATGATCCAGTTCCACCTTGTTTCATGCGATACTCATGGTCTGCCTGAATCATAGCAAGTTCAGTTTGTGCCCCCAGCTGAGGGGGGTCACCTTGACGTGGTGGCGGGGCTTGAAGCGTCGCTGGCAATGCCACCTACTCGGGAGGCATGCCTACCTTTGTAGGGTTCGGCATTTGTCAGTGTCGTGGACCAAGCACCCCCTACATCACTGGTGGAGGAGGCCTGCTGGTGATGCTAGTCCCTGCCCACTTGCCATCTAGGGCGGGACTGTTGCCTCCCCACGTGTTTGCCGTGCGTGGCATCCCGTAATGCTGGGAGACAGAAGTCCTGGAGGTTGAGTGATGCTGCACGGTACATCCTGCAGCTAGCAATACACCTCTTTGGTCCCTTATTCTGGCTAGACTGGCGGCCTGGTTGGGCCCGACCAGGTCAAGCGGCTGGTCATTCATTGGCTAGGGTCAAGTGGGCACTGGGGGGCCTGGTGGCTCCTATTGTCCTGGAGTCACCCTTGTCCGGGTCCCCCAGTGGTTACCTGCGTATACTCCTCTGCTACCCCTGGGGTTGTCAGTGGTTCTGTCCCTGACATATGGCCTCCCCCTGTTGGGCTCCATGGTGGGTGGGGGGGTGGGGGAATGAAGTTTTTTTTAGTACTACATGGAGCCTAATGACAAACCTCTTGTTGACGACACGGCATCTGTCCCTGGCCATTCTTCGGACTCCTCACATATTGCCACTCTGGAGCCTTTCCAGACCCGTGGTGTTTATCCTCCTCTACCCCGGCGATCAGATGGGACTGGGAGGCAGTCACGTCGGGTTGGTGGGGCTATGAGGCAAGGTCTTGATGAGTCTGAGCCTGTAATTTACACCAAATATCTGGTAATGAAATCCTCTGAGGGGTGCCACATTAATATGTTGAAGCCATACTACCGCCCCGTTGATTCTCATTGTGGGATGACTGCTGATGTCTCTCACCTGGGATGTGAAGGGCGGGGAAGGGAGGACGTGGCATCAAAGGAACGTGCTGTGGAGGGAGCTGTTGGTGCCGGTGATGTAAGTAGTGGACCAGGGTCACAGCCACAGTCCCTAGAAGGTGACTTTGGAGTGGACGTTGAGGGAACCAGGGATAAGAGCGCTTCTGTAGTTTTGGCGGTTGGTAGTGAGTTGGAGGAGCAGGAGGAAGTGATTAGTCGTGGTGAGATGTTACCAGCTGACCTATGGAAGGGCAATGGTTATGCAGCTCTGGTGGAGAAATTGCGACACCTTGATCCAGTAAAGCGAGAAGAGCTGTGCAACAGATTATGGAAACATCCGAAAGTTTTTGGAGATTCACCGGGATTGACAACTTGGGCTACTCATGGCATTGACGTTGGGGATAGTAAGCCTGTAAAATTAGCTCCCTACCGCATCAACCCTATCAGACAGAAAGCTCTCGATAATGAGATCAAGTATATGTTGGACCATGGATTGATCAAGAGGAGTTTCAGTGAGTGGAGTTCACCAGTTACCTTGCAGCCGAAGCCAGATGGGAAGGTTAGGTTGTGTGTGGACTTCCGGAAGGTTAACTCGCTGTCTAAGACCGATGCTTATCCCTTGCCTCGGGTCGATGACTCCGTGGACAAGGTGGGAAATGCCACTTATATCACCAAACTTGACTTAGTAAAAGGATACTGGCAGGTCCCGCTGACGGAATGGGCTAAACAAGTGGCTACCTTTGTTGTCAGTGGTGCCGTATATCAGTGCCAGGTGATGCCTTATGGATTGAAGAATGCTCCAGCCACTTTCCAGAGGCTTATGGATAAAGTGGTGGATGGCATACCTAATTGTGTCGTTTACATTGATGATGTCATTGTGTATGACACCAAGTGGGAGGAGCACCTTGATCATGTGGAAATGCTCATTAAGCGGTTGGAGGAAGCTGGCTTAGTAGTCAACTTGGACAAGTGCGAGTTCATACGTGCTAAGGTCCAGTACCTTGGATTTGTTGTAGGACGTGGGCAAGTGGCTCCACCTTGGGCTAAGGTGGATGCCATTTCCAACTTTGCAGCACCCCAGTGTCGCCGTGCCCTCCAGAGATTTTTGGGCATGATCGGCTATTACAGAAGATTTATTGGAAATTACTCCACAGTGCTTGCCCCTCTTACTGACTTATTGTGCAAGGATAAGAAGTGGCAGTGGACAGCCGAGTGTGAGCAAGCTTTTACTACTGTTAAATCTCTGCTGTGCCACCACCCTATATTGTGTGCACCAGATTTTGACAAATCTTTTGTGCTGGCAGTTGATGCTAGCCGAGTAGGGGTAGGAGCAATGTTGATGCAGGCGGATGAGGGCCAGGTTGAACATCCCATATCATACTTCTCAAAGAAGTTTAATAGAGCCCAGAAGAACTATTCTGTCATAGAGCAGGAGTTATTAGCGATTATCCTGGCCCTGCAACACTTTGCTGTCTACCTGCCCCCTTTTGGCCCTGTGATCAAGATTTATTCAGACCATCATCCCCTGCAGTTTTTGAACAAGTTTAAATTTAAGAACCAGCGTTTGACCCGCTGGAGTTTGCTTTTGCAAGAGTACAATTTAGAAGTTAGGCATATTAAAGGGATTGATAACGTAATTGCTGATTGTTTATCCAGGGAGGGGTCAGGGTCTTGATTCGAAAATTTTGATCCAGGGCTCAAAATTTTCCCTTGGGGAAGGGCGTGTTACGCTGTCCGCCTGTCCGTTCCCACGGGTGCAGCCGTTACAGCTGGGCTAGGGGATTATGCAGTATCCGTGTCATTAGCGGAGTTTAAATTAGCGAGTGTTACAAGTTCTTTTGTTTCTTTCGTTCCTGCCACTGAGGGCAATTTTATTTAATACCATGCTGAGAATGCATTTGATTATTTTGATTGTCTTATGTGAGCTA
This sequence comes from Coenobita brevimanus, assembly GCF_032717465.1. Classification (NCBI taxonomy): domain Eukaryota; kingdom Metazoa; phylum Arthropoda; class Malacostraca; order Decapoda; family Coenobitidae; genus Coenobita; species Coenobita brevimanus. The sequence goes on along the minus strand of NC_137021.1, from coordinate 23,282,539 downwards.
CCAGTATATTTAATGATGTTTTGCTTGCATTAGAAGTACCAATTCACTGTAGAGAGAGAGAGGGGCACGAATTTAAGTTCCTTATTAATTAATCTGATTCATGCGTTCACGCTTGGCTGCACACGAGCCTAGCATTCGACCAGTGTCTTCCCAACCAGCTTCACTATCGGGTGTATGTGTACACTCTCTCTCTCCCCAGTCATTTTTGTGCCGAGCTGGCGTTTTCATTTAAGTTCATTTTAGTCTTTTGTTTGCTGACTGAGGGAAGTAGCTATTTTATTTGATTTTGTGACCGTGTTGTCTTTGGAGGGGCAGGCTGGCTCACCGTGGTCATCTCGCTGCCTTTATTAACGTTCCCCAACACGTACATACACACACACCCCTAACCCCTACACAGTTCAATCCCATCTCCTTGTACAAGGCTATTGAGAACTATCGTGAGCTATCAACTGCGTTCCCCCTTGGACACGGGTTAAGTAGGAATTCGTCACCACCGGAAATAAGTGGGAGGTGTTCCTGTAGACCGTCTCGGGCGGTATTATTTCCGGTAGTGACGATAGTAGGCTAGATCCATAGGTAGGCTGTTCCGTTTGTTACTATCAAAGTACAGAGTGTTGCGTACTTAAGTGATAATTCTTCCGTTGCGCAGTTTTTCCCTAGTTTACGGAGTGTGAGTGCCAGGGTCTGCGTTATTTTCACAACGCAGTGGAGGCCGATCATCTAAAACTACCTTCTTATCTTTTTGGTAATAGCCCCAGGCTGGCGCAACCGTAACAATATATATATATATATATATATTTTTACATATATATTTTTATATATATTTTTATGTATATATTTTTATATATATTTTTATGTATATATTTATATATATATTTATTTATATATATATATATATATTTATGTATATTTATATATATATTTGTATATATATACATTTATATATATATATATTTATATATTTATATATATATATATATATATATTTATTTATGTATTTATATTTATGTATTTATTTATATTTATGTATTTATATATATGTATTTATATATGTATATTTATTTATTATATATATATATATATATATATATATATATATATATATATATATATAATACAGTATATATAGTTGGGAAGTTGTTGAATGCTGTGAAGAGTATGTATGATGGTTCCAAGGCTGCAGTGCGTGTGGATGGTGAACTAAGTGAATTTTTCTCTTTGAAGGTTGGGTTGAAACAGGGATGTGTCATGTCTCCATTGTTGTTCAATCTGTACATGGATGGGGTAATAAAAGAGGTACAAGGTAGGGTAGTGGATGTTGGAGTGGCCTTGGTAAGAGAGGATAGTGTTTGGAAACTCCCTGTACTGTTGTTTGGAGATGATACTGTGTTGTTGAGTGAAGACGAAGGGGAGGTTCAAGGCTTGGTGGATGAGTTTGGGAGAGTGTGTAAGAAACGGAATCTAAAGGTGAATGTAGGGAAGAGTAAAGTGATGGTCTTTGAAAGAGGTGAAGTCAATGAATGTTCAGCGAGGTTGGATGGTGAGGAATTGGAAAATGTGAGTACGTTTAAGTACTTGGGTAGTGTGATGAGTATGGACGGAGGTTTGGAGGGTGAAGTGCTTGAAAGGGTACAGCAGGGAAGAAAGGTTGCTGGTTCTTTGAAAGCAGTGAAAAGAAACAGGGAAGTGAGCATGGAAGTGATAAAGTTACTACATGATAGTATTGTGATACCAACTCTAACGTATGGAAGTGAAGCTTGGACGTTGTTGGAAGAGTGAGAGCAGTGGAAATGAGTTATTTAAGAGGAGCCTGTGGAGTCATATGGAAAGACAGGCTGACGAATGAGGATATAAAAGAGCGTTGTGGTGTGAATGTGGATGTGATAGGAAGCGTTATGAGGAACACACTGAGGTGGTTTGGCTATGTGGAGAGGATGGAGGGTGAGAGACTGACGAAGAGAGTGTATGTGAGTGAGATGGAGGGGGGAAGAGGGAAGGGGAGGCCGAGGATGAGATGGAGGGATGGGGTGGAGAGGTATGTGAGAGAGTCGGGTGTGAGTTGGGAGCAGGGCAATGAAATGGCGGGGGACAGGGCGACGTGGAGGTGATTTGTTTGTGGCTACCCCAATAGGGATTGAGGCGTCTGGCAACATATATATATATATATATATATATATATATATATATATATATATATATTCCTAGGCTGCTTCCCCCAAGGAAAGGGAGGTAGCCGAGACAGGACGACACACTCCCCACTTACTCATCCATTCAAACACATTCATTCGCATCTTAGCCCTAAAGGGGAGAACGGACAGATCCTTCACCGCACCACACCGCACAAGGGTCAACTGCGCAATCCAATCAGTGACATCCGCAGCAGGGCCCGACAGCGGAACTGGTTTACCCCTGCCACATCATAACAGACCCATCCCCTTACCCGCATCTGACCTGACTAGCTGATCAGACCAAATGCGGGAGAATATCCCCTCAGGGCTTCGTCATCACTTATTCATTCACAATTTCTCTCCATTTATTTCTGTCACGCACAGCCACTCTTCCTTGCTCAACAGACATCTCTCTTGCATCCAGCGCTCTCTTCACACTGTCCATCCATCCTATTCGTGGTCTTCCTCTCAGCCTTACACCTTTCACATCAGATCTAGTTATCTTTTTCACCATTTGCTCATTATCCATTCTCTCCATATGCCCAAACCATCGCAACACTCTCTGCTCAACTCTACCAGCCATCTCCCAAACAACTCCAGTTCTCCTTTGCACTTCATCATTTCGCACCCGATCCATACGCGTCACTCCACACATACGCCTCAGACACCTCATCTCCAGTATATTCAAACTTTTCCTCTTTGCTACACCCATATTCCATGTTTCAGCCCCATATAACACAGTCGGTACCACAACACCCTCATACAGCCTTCTCTTTACATCCATTCTAAGCAAACGACATTTAAACAATTTTTTCATTCCTCCCAGCACCTTTCCTACGTCATTTATTCTAAACTTCACTTCTGCATCTATTCTTCCATCCACAGCAACATGTGACCCTAGATATTTAAAACAATCTACCTCCTCAAGCAACTCACCATTCAAAACTATATTCATCCCCCTACCATCTATCAACCTTGTACACTTCATCACTTTACTCTTATTCTCATTTACTTTCAATTTCCTCCTTTCACACACCCTTCCAAACTCCTCTACCAACTGTCTCAATCTCTCCTGTGAATCAGTCACCAGTGTAGCAGCATCTGCAAACAGCAGCTGCTTCAGATTCCACTCTCCACCATCAACATTTACCAGACTCAGACCTCCACCTAAAACTCTTGCATTCACCTCCCTTACAACACCATCCATGTAAATATTAAACAACCAAGGCGACATCACACATCCCTGTTGCAGCCCCACTCTCACGGGAAACCAATCACTCACAGCATTTCCCACTCTTACACACGCTCTACTATTTACATAAAAACTTTTCACCCCTTTTAGTAACCTACCATCAAGTTCATACAATCTTAAAACAGTCCACAAAGCCTCCCTATCAATTCTATCATACGCTTTCTCTAAATCCATAAATGCCCAAAACACATCCTTGCCTTTCGCTAAATATTGGCAAGGATGTGTTTTGGGCATTTATGGATTTAGAGAATATATATATATATATATATATATATATATATATATATATATATATATATATATCTTAGATAAATCTTCCACCCCTACCATCTGCTCTAACTCATACCTTCCCAATCTTTCTTCCACTATGCTCTTATACTCTGCCATTTTCTCACTATCTTGCAACTTCTTCACTCTTCTCACAGGAGCTGTTTCCTCCTGTCTTCCCCTTCGTCTCTTCAACCATTTTCTTTGCAACCTTACCTTAGCCATCACTAAGTGATGGTCCGAGATTCCATTCCCCCACCCTCTCCATACTCTTGCATCCAACACTTGTCGTCTCATTCGCTCATCCACACACACATAATCTATCATTGCCTTTCGTTCAACAACTCCACCGTCTATCCTTCTCATGACTCTCCATGTATACTTGAGGATCATCTTATGCCGAAAGAAGGTGTTGGCTATTGCCAACCCCTTACCAGCACAGATGTTCACCAGAACATTACCATTCCCATCTACTTCAGCTGGCACACCCCACTGACCAACCACTCCATCCACTCGTACATTCCCAACTTTGCCATTCATGTCTCCAATGAATATACACCGTAATTAAATGGTGGAGAAGAACACACACACACACACACACACACACACACACACACACACACACAGCTCACCAGCTCAGTTGTAATGCTCTCGCTTAGCATCTGCCAAGACGGGGGTTCACACCATGCTCGGGATGCGAAAAGTTTCACTGACGAAGCCGGTGGTTACTGTCCCCCTTGAGAAAAGGGGGTGGGTGTTTGTGTGTGTGAAGGTCAAAGGATTGCCCTTACATCGGGCTATATGAACATTCAGCTCTTTTCCGGGAGGGTAAAAGCTTATGATCACAACCATCACGTGATCCTGACCGACCCGGTGAATTACACACACACACACACACACACACACACACACACACACACACACACACACACACACACATATATATATATATATATATATATATATATATATATATATATATATATATATATGGAGCCTCTGTGGTACAGTGGTAAAGTGTGCATTTTTCTACACTGAAGGACGAGGGTTCGCGCCCCGCCAGGGTAATAAAGTTTGCGAGCGTTCTTCTGGCCACGTACTGCATTGGCGGACATAAGGGGTACTGTGGTTGAACCAGTGTCGCATACTATAAAGTATGCTTGCACCCAGTCGGCTTGGGCGGGCCGATTACACTTGGTTCACAGACTACACACACATCCAAAGCCACTCCAACACTACAATTACACTTACAAGCACTTCTCACCCTACATACAATCTCTACCAGATAGCCTAAGCCACTTGGTAGTGATACATTGGCTGTATCGTCCCCACTTCGGCAGGGATAGGCCCGTCCTGCAGTGGATACTTAAACGGCTCATGATGATGATGATGATATATATGTATATATATATATATATATATATATATATATATATATATATATATATATATATATATATATATATAATGGCAGTCCTTTAGTGGACATTTGTGCCAGGAGGGGGTTGGTGATAGCCAATACCCTCTTCAGGCACAAAATGATCCATAGGTAGCCTATGCATGACGAGTGATGAGAAGGATAGGTGGTGAACTGCATGAAAGGAAGGCAATGACTGATTACGTGCGTGTGGATGAAAGGATGCGAAAATGAGCAATGGATGCAAGAGCTTATAGAGGCTGGGGGAGTGGACTTTCTGATCACTACTTGGTGGTGGCCAGAATCAAGATTCAAGTAAGATGGAGAAATAGAAGAAGGGAAGGACGGGAGGAAGGAGTAGTTGCAAGGAGACTGGAAGGGTTACAAAAGGATGAGAAAAAGGCAGAATATAAGAGAGAAGTGGAGGAACGACTGGGTAAATATGTATTGGAGCAGATGAGGGACGTGGAAAATGTGTGCAAGATATTCAAATAAGAAATACGTACAGCATGTGATGTGGTGTGTGGGGTGAAGAGAAGACGGAAGGGGGTGCAAGGAACAGCATGGTGGAATGAAGAGGTGAGACAGGCTGTGGCACAAAAGAAGAAAGCATACAATGAATGGATGAGAAATAGGGGCGTGGAAGAAGTTAGTAGGCGGAAGAGAGAGTTATATGTAGAGAGGAAGGGAGAGGTGAAAAGATTAGTAAGACACAGTAAGAAGAGAGTGGATGAGGAATTTGGAAGGAACTTGAGTGTAAAGTGCAGGGAATGTAAGAAAATGTTCTGGAATGAAGTGAAGAGAGTAAGACAGGGTGGCAGTGAACTTAGTAGGGGAATGAGAGATAAAAATGGTAGATTACTAGCGGGGAAGGGAGAAAAAGTGAGCAGATGGAGAGAACACTTTAAGGAATTGTTGAACATAGAGAATCGAAGTAATGCGAGTATAAGTGGCTAGGGAATGGCTGGGAAAAGGAGGGAGGTGAGAAGACAGAAAGAAATCAGTAGGATTGAAGTTGTGGAAGCAATGAAGAAAGTCAAATTGGGGAAAGCCCCAGGCATTGATGGAGTGTGTGGTGAAATGCTGAAGCATGGGAGTGAGATAGTAGTAGAATGGATGTGGAAGATGTGCAGATTGGCCTTGGAGGGAGATAGGGTCCCGGAGGATTGGAAGTCAGGTATAATTAGTCCCTTGTACAAAGGAAAAGGGGAAAAAGAAGTGTGTGGTAATAATAGAGGCATTTGTCTTCTTAGTGTAATAGGAAAACTGTATGGTAGGATACTTATTGACAGAGTCGAAAATAAAAAAGGAGTTAGTTGGAGAAGAACAGAGAGGCTTTAGGAAGGGAAAAGGTCGTGTAGATCAGATATTCATTCTTAGATCCTTAGTGGAAAAGTTTCCAGAGAAGGGAAATAAGTTGTATGCGGCCTTCATGGACTTGGAGAAAGGATATGACAGGGTGGATAGACAAGGACTGTGGAAAGTATTAAGAATATATGGAGTACATGGGAAGTTGTTGAATGCTGTGAAGAGTATGTATGAGGGTTCTAAGGCTGCAGTGCATGTGGATGGTGAACTGAGTGAATTTTTCTGTTTGAAGGTCGAGATTGAAACAGGGATGTGTCATGTCTCCTTGCTTGTTCAATCTGTACATGGATGGGGTAATAAAGGAGATACAAGATAGGGCAGTGAATGTTGGAGTGGCCCTAGTGAGAGAGGGTAGTTTTTGGAAACTCCCGTACTGTTGGTTGCCGATGACACGGTGTTGTTAAGTGAAGACAAAGGGGAGCTGCAAAGCTTGGTGGATGAGTCTGAGAGTGTGTGAAAGAAGCGGAATCTAAAGGTGAATGTAGGGAAGAGTAAAGTGATGTTCTTTGAGAGAGGTGAAGTCAGTGAATGTACAGTGAGTTTGTGTGGTGAGGAAATGGAAAATGTGAGTACGTTTAAATTAAGTACTTGGGTAGTGTGATGAGTAAGGATGGAAGATTGGAGGGTGAAGTGCTTGAAAGGAAGCAACAAGGAAGAAAGATTGCTGGTTCCTTGAAGGCAGTGATAACAAACAGGGAAGTGAGAATGGAAGTGAAAAAGTTACTACATAACAGTATTGTGATACCAACTCTAACGTATGGAAATGAAGCTTGGACATTGTTGGAAGGACACAAGTCAAGAGTGAGAGCAGGGGAAATGAGTTATTTAAGAGGAGCCTGCGGAGTCACATGGAGGGACAGGCTGACAAATTAAGATATAAAGGAGCGTTGTGGTGTGGATGTGGATGTGATAGGAAACGCTAGGAGGAACACACTGAGGTGGTTTGGCCATTTGGAGAGGATGGAGGGTGAGAGACTGACGAGGAGAGTGTATGTGAGTGAGGTGGAAGAAGGGAGAGGGAGGGGGAGGCCGAGGATGAGATGGAGGGATGGAGTGGAGAGGTATATGAGAGAGGGGTGTGTGAGTTGGGAGCAAGGCAGTGAAATGGCGGGGGACAGGGCGACGTGGAGGCGATTTGTTTGTGGCCACCCCGTACGGGATTAAGGCGTCTGGCAATATATATATATATATATATATATATATATATATATATATATATATATATATATATATTATATATATATATATATCTCCCATTGGAGCCCATTGTCCAGAGTACTGGACAGAACTGGGAATTTTCAAATCTTGATAAAGTAGGGAACCTCCGGGTAGGGACCCATAAGCTTCGCGACTATGAGCCGATAGGTGGAGGGCTGTACGCTTAGTACCCTCCCATATATATATATATATATATATATATATATACACACACACACACACACACACACACACACAAACTTATGTAACCCTCAAGTAATCAGTGACTTGGAAGCAGCATACTGTAATCAACTATTGTGCATCAGTAAGTTCCGAGAGCACGAATCTCCATAAGCAGAGCAATCACTCACACACACAGACAGACAGACACACACACACACACACACACACACACACACACACACACACACACACACACACACACACACACACACACAAGCTCCACTCCCATATAATCGCATCAAGAACATCGAATGCTCGGAAAGGAAAAGCACGAAAACTTGAAACAAATTGGAGCAAATCATATTTCAAGTATCCTTTTAATACGTACCAGTCTCACTCTTATCAGTGCTCTTGGTGAAATTTTCATCTATCCATGGATTCACAACGAATTCCTGATATTTGGAAACAGGAACTCTTATCCCCATATTCAAACCAAAAATATCTCCCAACAGTCCTACATCATACAGACCAGTATCTCCGTTTTGAACACACATAAATCATAGTGAGATTGAAATGAATCACCTACCATATCCCTGTAACACACTCCCAACCTAGATTCCGATCGAAGCACTCAACCAGCACCGACCTTTACAAGTTAAATCATCCTAGATGCTTCGACAAGAAACATCATCATTACGATCCTCACTAGCAGCAACAGACACACAGAAGAGCAATTGATTCAGTATCGAGACACATACCAAGAAATGAAATCTTCACAAACACGTGGAAGAAAATGATAAAATATTAATTGCTAACTTCCTTTCAAACAAAAAAAAGTCCGAGTTCTCTCTCAAAACTAAATAAGACAATTCCAAACACAATCGAACAGAGTTATAAAGATCTCACTCATTCTCCTGTACTCTTTATCCTTTTCCTACATTATCTCTTAACCCTTAGCTCTTTATTAATAGTAGTTACGTCAGCAACTTGGCAGTAGCTTCAGAACACCCTAAAACACAGCAAGCAGTAGCCTAGGTGCAACAGTATCGATACACACTAGAAGCTGGATATTACAGAACAGAGCGACTACCTCACCTACCAATTCAACTCTTTACCCTCCCCACTAAGGCATTAATTTTAAGGACACTTTCGAGGACCCGCATTTACTTATTTAACTAAGCACCCCCAAAGTATGGATCTCCAGCATTCCCGACACACACATGACCTCTTCTTAGTACACAAGTAACATCTGTAGCAAGGCTTCTCGTTAATCTGGACCTTGAAGACACCAGCAGGCACTACATATGGACAACAGAAAGAATCCCTGAAAGCAGTATATAGACACTTCATCAGAACAACCATGAAAACTAATAGCTAACTTGCCACCAACCTTAATCAACAGCAACACAGGAAACACTAAAACCCTCAATACCTATCAATTAAAACAAGAAACGATTGTACTTCCGATGAAGGGTCATTATATAAAATAGGTATAGACTGTCAGACAGGTAGATATGAGAGCCAAACAACTAATTATTTAAGCTCAAAAACCATCCAGCACTTGTAAGTTCATGCTGCATCATTCCCCCCCCCCAAAAAAAAAAAATAATAATAATAACAATAAATGCATCCTGTAACTCAGCAACAGTCCATTTCTCCAACAAACACTACAATTCACAAACATGAACACATAACCACTGCATCCTTCAAATACTGTACCTTCAACCAAAATGCATTCTTCATGAACGACCACCATACATCCCCCCTTTAAAAACTAACCTACCCAGAGAAACACGTGTACACCTAGCCAAATTTCAGTGCCGTCACAACCCTTCTTTTCTACAATTCCAATACATAACACAGCACACAAACATTGCTCTCTGCCCACATTGCAATTAGGCCCCTACACCACAACACATCTCTTCTCATGCATCACACAATCGTAATACAGTTCTTCAAAATAATTTTAACAATAGGATTTCTGGGAGGAAAAAAAAAAGTTTTTCTATTTGGTGCATATATCTATCTATTTATCTATCTAGTATATATATATATATATATGTATATATATATATATATATATATATATATATATATATATATATATATATATATATATATTTATTTATCCAAAGCATGGTGGGAATATTATCAGAAAAAAAGAAGGATACACACACACGATCGCGATCTACCGCATACATATCTTTCTGTTGTGTGTGTGTGTGTGTGTGTGTGTGTGTGTGTGTGTGTGTGTGTGTGTATATACCTGTATATAGACAGCTATACAGAAATTTTATCTATCTCTCTGTATCTATCTATCTATCTATACTCTTATCTGTCTATCTGGCTATCTGTCTATATCTATCTACTGATCTACTTTTATTGTCAATATGTTTCTGTCAATCTGTTTGACTTCTACTTTGGCTCATCAACGTCCGATCACTTTTGTAGTGTGTTCTATGATATTTTCTCATCAGAATAGAAGGGGAAGTCTTCAATGTGGTAATTTTCAGAAATGCGTATTTTGGGGATTTTATGATCGTTTAGAAAAATACTTTGCTATGACTATAACACGGGAATGTGGATATCGCAAGAGCGACTTTCAAGTGATTTCCGACTGTGACAGCCTCGTCACCCTTCTTGGTCGTTATTTACTACCGTGTCGCCAACTGTCAATCTTCCTGAATGAATCAATCAGGTATCGGAGAAAGATGACAGCCTACGCATAGTCTTTAGCCAATCAGCGATGACCTTGACACACCCTGGGAACACTGTTTGCTACCCCTCTTCTCTGCCAGAGCAAGCATATATTTTCAAACAAGACCACGTCGTGTGAATGTTAAACTCCAGTGTGAAATAGTTCAGCGTTGTTATCATACTCAATCGGCAAGCCTTAGGAATTTCCGTAGTCATGAGTTTATACTTGTGAAGTCAAGAGGCCAAACAGTAACAAAGTTTTCTCTTACAGCGAAGACGAGCGCTACTGGCAGTGCAACAACACTCCAAAGTCCGAACCACAAGCAACCAGGCAGCGGTCGGCGTCCCTTTCTGGTAAGGATTGGATGAGCATGCTTAAGTATCGGTAGTTTGCTAAGGTAGGTGGTTTGCCTAGTTTTGAGTGGCTTTCATGTAAGGTTTTGTGTCTGTCTGAATGGTTAATGTCATGAGGAGTGGAGGTCTGGGGAGCGAAGGCCCTTCAATTAGGTCCACAGTTTGGGTATTCCATGTTTTTCCAGATGGATTTTCGTATATTTCAATCGATTTCTGATGGCCACCTTTTTTTTTTTTTTTTTTTTTTTTTTTTTTAATGTGTCAGACTCTGGGCAAAGGCTTCAGGGCCTATATCTCGGGGGCTGTAGCCTATCCCAAGGCCCAATAGTCCTCCTACACCTCCACATGTCACCACTTCGGCGCATACACCCACCGTCCATATTGAATACATGCTAGGGCTGTCGTATACAGGACTCGTGTATTGGTATTAGCGGGGGTATTTTTACGACATGTCGGCGGGTCATCTGGTAGATCAGGAAAGTATGCTTTTTATTGAAATTCAAATCCTTAAACTGTTCCCTGCCCTAGCCGGGATTCGAACCTGGGTCCATCAGGATTGCAGGCCGCCTTTCTACCGATTCAGCGACCGCCACCCCCCCCCTGCCGGAAATGTCTGTTTTTGCCGTGGGAGGGCAGAGGAAGAGGAACGAAAACGGCAAAGCAGGACATTTGAGATAAAAGTGACAATCAAGAACATTCGACACACATGAAAAACAATCAGAACTAGAATGGCACTTAGTAGAGTGCATACCTCCGCCATCAATATCCATGCAATATTCACTGAAAAATTTACGAAATTGTCGAAAAACGCCATATTTCGTAATGTTAAAGAAGGCGAAAAAAAAAAAAAAAAAATCCTGGATCCGCACCTTCATCCGGATCCGCACCAAAGTTTAATGGAGTCTATTCTGGGCCAAGGCCGATTCCTCTACCAAGTTCATGGAAATCTGTCCAGAAGATTTTGTGTAATCTTGCTCAGAAACCAACCAAGAAACAAACAAATAAACGGACAGATGTGAAAACATAACCTTGTTGGCGGAGGTAAAAATGCGTAAGTCAAAACTAAAATAAAGGGATGGGTTGATGGAAAAAAAAAAAAAAATCTGTCAACCTAAATATCTATCAACTGGATGCACACACACACACACACACACACACACACACACACACACACACACACACACACACACACACACACACACACACACAGATAGATAGATAGATAGATATGGCGTCTGGTGGTTTAGTGGGTAATTAAGGTGCTCCAGTGGGACTGAAGCTGTGTGGTTTATTGCTCACGTAATGCCACTCAGGGATGAGTGAGGCTGGTCACTTTCATCTTAAATGTCAGGACCCACTTCCCTAGCCCCGGGTTCCTATGCTTCTCTCTCTCTCTCTCTCTCTCTCTGAACTGTGGCATTTGTTTGTTTGTTTCCTTGTTTCATTCAATCACGCCAAAACTAAGGGCCAGAGACCCCCAGACCCTTATATATTCTGAAACAGAGTGACCCAAGGGTGGTTTTAGGGGGGTCAAAATTCAGATCTGAGTCATTTGAGGTCACCGACAGAGCGTTCACCTTTTTTGGCCCAGGCAACGTCAGTGATCCCTGCAGCCCAACTTTTGGCAGGGAGATTCACATGACCTCCAGTTCGGACATAGGCTATATGAGGTTGACCTCCGAGGTCATTTAAGGTCACCAGTCGGGGGTCATTGAATTTGAGATCACCGATAATAGTAAACAAGTGCACACAGATACTGTGCGTTAGTCTGCGAAAGCTAAATTAGAAAGTTCCTGGACCTCTTATTATCTCTTTTCAAAAATACCGGAGGTTCATGGTCTTTCTGGAGTAGAAAGAAAAATTGAACAAGAACAAATAGGATTACAGTGTTTGCCTTTCGTGCCCGGCAATGCCGAGTACCTCGGCTAGCGTATATATATATATATATATATATATATATATATATATATATATATATATATATATATATAAAAGAGAGAGAGAGAGAGAGAGAGAGAGACACACATTACACGTGCATACTTATGTGGAAAGTTTACTGACGCTCTTGCCGGGAATCAAACCCAAGACCTCTAAATAGAAGCCACGCATTATTATTACTACATCATAGCTTTTCATCACACAATGGTGTAGTGGTAATATCTAGAGGTATTGGGTTCGATTCCCTGATGGAGACTCAAAAGCTTTCCATATATATACTGGTCTGTATATACCATCTATTGCCAGACGCCTTAATCCTGTAAGGAGCGGCCACAAACAAATCACCTCCATGTCGCCCTGTCCCCCGCCATTTCACTGACTTGCTCGTAGCTCACACCCGTCTCTCTCTCTCTCATATACCTCTCCACTCCATCCCTCTTATCTCATCATTGGCTTCCCCCTCCTTCTCCCTCCTCCCCTCCACCTCAGACACATACATTTCCCTAGTCAGTCTTACACTCTCCATCCTCTCCACGTGGCTAAACCCTCTCAACGTGTTTCTCCTAATGCTTCCTATCACATCCACACCCACACAACAACGCTGCTTCACTTCCTCATTTGCTAGTCTCTCGATGTAACTCCACAAGCTCCTCTCGAATAACTCATTTCCACTGGTCTCACTCTTGTGTTCCTCCAACCAGGTCCATGCTTAACTTCAGTACGAGTTGGTGTCATAATACTGTTATGCAGTAACTATTTCTCTTCCATGCACACTTCCTTGATTCTTACCACACCTTTCGAAGAACCAGCAGCCTTTTTTCCCTGTTTTAATCTTTCAAGCACTTCACCCGCTAAACTATCTATCTGTCTATCTATATATATTTACTTATTAGGGTGGTCCCTAAAATTCGAAGTTCGGAAAAATTTAGCTCACACCCCCAAATATAATGCTACTGCGTATAGAAAGGTGATGTGGAAATCTTCTTTTAAATCAGTAATATGTTTAGGCTATGCTCAATGGTCTTAATTTTATTGATTTTGGTAAATTTAGGCCATTAATGCATACGGCAGCTAAACAGTGCATTGTAGGCGAATGGTCCATATATAGAATGTTTAGGGGATCTTCCAAGGGACCATTATAAAAGGTACTGAACAACTTGTGTTATAGGGTACGGGTTTAAAGAGGCCCTCCCTTGATCTGGTTGGAACCAAATCTTTGGAACAGTGCCAAAGTACCTGTCTGAATATCTGTCTATTCTATTTATATACCTAGGCTGCTTCCCCCAAGGAAAGGGAGGTAGCCGCGACAGGACGACACACTCCCAATTTACTTATCCACTCAGACACATTCAATCGCATCTTAGCCCCAAGGGAAGAAAGGACAGATCCTCACCGCACCACACCACACGGGGGTCAATTGTGCAGTGCAATCAGTGACATCCACAGAAAGGCCTGACAGCAAAGCTGGTTTACCCTTGCCACATCTTAATGGAAATCCCCTTACCCGCACCTGACCTGATCAGCTGATCAGAAGAAATGCGTGATTTTTTTTTTTTTTAATTCGGGGAAGGAGGAACCAAAGGCCAAGAGCCAGCAATAACTGTTCCTTCCATGAGAAAACAAAATACAAGAGAGAGCCAAATTCAAGATCCAATCATTTTGAGATGCCTGGACACGCTGCATTTGAAAGACTGAAGATCATAGGAAGCAGGAAATACAGACAGAGGTAGACAGTTCCAGAGTTGACTATTTGCATAAATGAAGGACTGGGAGTAACGGTAACTCTTGCATTAGAGAGATGGACAGAAACAGGATGAGAGTCTGCTGCTAGACGGGTGCTACGCGCCCGTCGTAAAGGTGGAGGAATGCATGCTGACAGTTCAGAGGAACAGTGACCATTGAAATAGCAATAGAAAAGAGATAAATATCCAACAGTGCAGCGAAGAGACAAAGGTTGAAGGGAGTCAGTAAGAGGAAGAGAGTTAATGAGACGAAAAGCCTTTGACTCCACCCTATTGAGACAAACTGTATGTGGGGAACCTCCCCACACATAAGAGTTGTACTCCATACAGGGGCGGATAAAGCCCATGTATAGAGTCAACAATTGTGCAGGGGTAAAGAAGGATCGGAGTTGGCTTAGCACATCTAATCTCTTGGAAGCAGATTTTACAAGGGATGTAATATGATCTTTCCAAGACAAGTTCCGAGTAACTGAAACCCCAAGCAAGTTCAAGGATGATGTAGGATTAAGCTGAATATTATTAAACATTAGTGGGTACACCTGTGGATGATTTTGTCGGGTTGATAGGTGTAAGAACTGCGTCCTTGATGTATTAAAAATAAGATTATTTTTACCCCAGTCAGAGATACGAGCCAAGTCAGAGTTTGTTCAAGTATCTGCTGAGATGGGCGTTGAGGGAACCGAATAGGAAGGTGAAGGGTGGAGTCATCAGTGTATGAGTGGATAGGGTTAGATGTACAGCTTAGAAGGTCATTGATGATAGGACCGAGCCCTGGGGAACACCACTGTTGATAGATCCAGGAAAAGAACGATGGCCGTCTACAACAGCGGCTATAGAACGACCAGAAAGGAAGCTAGAGATAAAGGCACAGATACAAGGATACAAACCGAAAGAGGGCAGTTTGGAAATTAAAGATTTATGCCAGACTCGATCGAAAGCCTTTGAGATGTCAAGTGCAATGGCAAAGCTATCGCCAAAGTTCCGAAAGGAGGATGACCATGAGTCTGAAAGGTAGCTGAGAAGATCGCCTGTGGAGTGTCCCTGACGGAACCCATACTGACGATCAGAAAAAATGTTGTAATAGGAAAGATACTTTAAAATTTTTCCATTAAGAATTGACTCGAAATCTTTTGAGATACAGGATGTTAAAGCAATTGGACGATAGTTAGAGGGTTGGGAATGGTCACCCTTCTTTGAGACTGGTTGAATAAGAGCAAACTTCCAGCAAGAAGGAAAGGTACAACTTGATAGACAAAGGCGAAAGAGTTTGCCTAGGCAGGGTGTAAGCACAGAAGCCCAGTTCTTGAGAACAACAGGAAGGACTCCATCAGGCCCATATGCCTTATTAGTATTGAGGCCTGTGATGGCTGAAAATACATCAGCTGAAGAAATTTTAATGTTAGCCATGAGGAAGTCAGAGGGGGTAAGTGATGGAGGAACAGCACCGGAATCGTCTAAGGTGGACTTGGAGGAGAAAGTCTGAGCAAAGAGATTTGTTTTATCAATAGAAGAAATGGCTACAGAACCATAAGAGTAAACAAGAAGAGGGAAGGATGATGAGGTAAAGTTGTTAGAAAGGTTTTGGCAAGGTGTCAGAAGGAGCGGGAACAATTCAAGTTGGAGGGATGAGAGAGCATTAAGTACAGATGAAATTATTTTTAGGAGGGCGAATAACAGCCTTAGCACGATTCCGGGCAGAAACATGTAAAAGATGTGATTCAGGGGTGGGTTGGGTCTGGTACCTTTTACAGGCCCTCTCCTTGTTGCAGACAGCATTAGAACAAGCGTGATTAAACTAAGGCGTTCTTGCATTAGTCAAATGATATGAGAAAGGAATGTATGCTTCCATGTCCGAGAGAATAACCTCCGTAATGTGCAAGGCACACTCAGAAAGTTTTTTTTTTTTTTTTTTTTTTTATGTGAGGAAGAAGGAACCAAAGGCAATGAGCCTGCAAAACTATTCCTTCCAAGAGAAAAACAAAATATAAGAGAGAGCCAAATTCAAGATCCGATCATATCTAGATGCCTGGACACTCTGCGTTTGAAAAACTGGAGATCATATGAAGTAGGAAATACAGACAGAGGGAGACAGTTCCAGAGTTGACCTGTTGCATAAATAAAGGACTGGGAGTAACGGTTAACTCTTGCATTAGAGAGTTGGACAGAAAAGGGATGAGAGTTTGCTGCTAGACGGGTGCTACGCACCCGTCATAGGGGTGGAGGAATGCATGCAGACAGTTCAGAGGAGCAGTGACCATTGAAATAGCGATAGAGAGGAGATAAAGATGCAACAGTGCGGCGAAGAGACAAAGGTTGAAGGGAGTCAGTAAGAGGAGGAGAGTTAATGAGACAAAAAACCTGTGACTCCACCCTATTGAGAAGAGTTATATTTGGGGAGCCTCCCCACACATGAGAGCTACACATGGGCGGATAAAACCCCTGTATAGAGTCAACAATTGTGCAGGGGTAAAGAAGGAACGGAGTCGGCTTAGCACACCCAATCTCTTGGAAGCAGATTTTACAAGAGATGTAATATGATCTTTCCAAGACAAGTCCCGAGTAAATGAAACCCCAAGCATGTTCAAGGATGATGCAGGATTAAGCTGAATATTATCAAACATTAGTGGGTATACCTGTGGAAGATTTTGTCTGGTTGATAGGTGCAAAAACTGAGTCTTTGATGCATTAAAAACGACAAGATTATTTTTTCCCCAGTTAGAGATATGAGCCAAGTCAGACATTAGGTGTGCCATAGCCTCATCTCTTGTTTGTTGAAGTAACTGCTGAGATGGACGTTGCGGGAATCGAATGGAAAGGTGAAGGGTGGAGTCATCAGCGTATGAATGGATAGGGTTAGATGTACAGTTTAGAAGGTCATTGATGAATGAAAGGAAGAGAGTTGGTGATAGGACAGAGCCCTGAGGAACACCACTGTTAATAGATCTAGGAGAATAACGATGGCCGTCTACAACAGCGGCTATAGAACAACCAGAAAGGAAGCTAGAGATGAAGGCACAGATAGAAGGATAGAAACCGTACGAGGGCAGTTTGGAAATTAAAGATTTATGCCAGACTCGATCGAAAGCCTTAGAGATGTCAAGTGCAATGGCAAAGCTTTCGCCAAAGTCCCGAAAGGAGGATGACCAGGAGTCTGAAAGGTAGGTGAGAAGATTGCCAGTGGAGCGTCCCTGAGGAAACCCACGCTGATGATCAGAAAGAAGTTTGTGATAGGAAAGATGCTTAAAATTTGTTTTTGTTAAAAACAGACTCGATAACTTTTGAGAAACAGGATGTTAAAGGAATTGGACGACAGTTAGAATGCTGGGAATGGTCACCGTACTTTGGTATAGACTGAATGAGAGCAAACTTCCAACAAGAAGGAAAGGTACAAGTTAACAGACAAAGGCGAAAGAGTTTGCCTAGGCAGGGTGTAAGCACAGAAGCCCAGTTCTTGAGAACAACAGGAAGGACTCCATCAGGCCCATATGCCTTATTAGTATTGAGGCCTGTGACAGAAGAAAATACGTCTGCTGAAGAAATTTTAATGTCAGCCATGAAGAAGTCAGAGGGGGTAAGTGATGGAGGAACAGCATCGGAATCGTCTAAGGTGGAATTGGAGGAGAAAGTCTGAGCGAAGAGATCTGCTTTATCAGTAGAAGAAATAGCTTCAGAGCCATCAGAGTAGAAAAGAGGAGGGAAGGATGATGAGGTAAAGTTGTTAGAAAGGTTTTTGGCAAGGTGCCAGAAGGAGCGGGAAGAATTCGAGTTAGAGAGTTGAGAGCACTTAGTACGGATGAAATTATTTTTAGCAGAGCGAAGAACAGACTTAGCACGATTCCGAGCAGAAACGTATAAAAGATGTGATTTAGGGGTGGGTTGGCTCCGGCCAGAGAAGGAATAATCATTCCAGGGATAATCAAAGAAGTACTGCCTGAGGACCTCCCAATCCACAGGTCTAAAGTGCCAAAGATGACGTTTCTTGGAGGGTCCACAGGCCATACCGGAGTGATAAGACAGGTTAAGGTGACAAGGTTTTGATCGGAGGAGCCCAACGGAGAGAAGAGATTAACAGTGTAAGCAAAAGAATTAGTTGTAAGGAAGAGGTCAAGTATGTTGGAGCCCTCTCCAAGGCGGTCAGGAATATGGGAAGGGTGCTCTGCAAGCTGCTCTAGGTCATTAATGATAGAAAAGGTGTAGGCTTGTTCACCAGGTGGATCAGTGAAAGGAGAGGAGACCCAAAGATGGTGGTGAACACTGAGTTCTCCTAGAATGGAGATTTCAGAGAAAGGAGAAATGGATAGAATGTGTTCCATCGTAGAAGTAAGATAGTCGAAGTATTTTTGATAGTAGAATTAGGGGATAAGTAAACAGTGCAGATATATTTAGTCAGAGAATGACAGGAAAGCTGAAGCCAGAGTGTAGAGAATTCTGAAGAATCGAGTTCAGGAACACGAGAGCAAGATAAGTCGTTGCGTATATATACACAATAGCCACCTTTGGCTTTGAAATGAGTACTGTATAGAGAAAGTAGGAGGAAATAAAAAAGGGTTTGTTGTCAGTTGCCTCAGATAGCTGAGTCTCTGTCAAGAAGAGAAGGTGAGGTTTAGAGGAGGAGAGGTGGTACTCAACAGAGCAGGGGTGGATCCAGGAATTTTCAGTGGGGGGGTCTGATTCGCTGCTTCAACCAAAGACTTGACGCAACATATTGATGTTTCAATGTTGCAATTGCCTCTTTATTCAATGATGCATCCCCCCCATCCCCCCCTGGATCCATCCCTGCAACAGAGGGAAAGTTGGAGGAATGGCAGCGAATGTTGCAGAAATGAAGAAGTGAGTCAGACAGTGGTTCCAGGCAGCTCGAGTCATCACCAGGAGAGAGGCGGAAGGTGGGGACATTTATGTTCCCCTCCCCCCTCGGGACTCCGAGGCTATGTAGTTCAAAGCCATGATTAAATTTTTTGAATTTTGGAAAAGGAAGTGTGGTGTGTACTGTGCATGTAGTTTGGTGTTGATAGAAAAACTTGTACTGGAGATCATGCTGGCCTACTCTCTGTGTTACTGGGTCACTGAAAAAGTTCAGCAAAAGGGGATGGTCTGGAACTAGTCCCGAGGGCTGATGAAACGGGAGCTCCAGCTCTCCATGTCATCAGCTCTCCATCCACCTTGGGAGTACTGCCCTGCTCGACTTGTGCTACAGTCTACTCTTCTAAAGTATCCCCTTAGAGCTGTGTCATCATTTATTTATTCACATTATCCCTCAAATCATTTTTATCAATCACAACCACTCTTCCTTGCTGAACAGACATCCCTCTCACATCCAACGCTCTCTTCACACTGTCCATGCATCCTGTTCGTGGTCTTCCTCTCAGCCTTACACATCTCACATCACATCTAGTTATCTTTTTCACCAGTCGGTCATTATCCATTCTCTCCATATGCCCAGACCATCGCAACACCCTCTGCTCAACTCGATCAGCCATCTCCCGAACAACTCCAGTTCTCCTTCTCAAATCATCATTACTCACTCTATCCATACGCATCACTCCACACATACTCCTCAGACACCTCATCTCCATTACATTCAAACTTTTCCTTTCTGCTACATCCATATTCCATGTGTCAGCCCCATATAACGCAGTTGGTACCACAACACCCTCATACAGCCTTCTTGTTACATCCATTTTAAGCGAACAACATCTAAATACTTTTTTCATTCCTCCCAGCACCTTTCCAACTTCATTCATTCTACACTTCACTTCTGCATCTATTCTTGCATCCACAGCAACATGTGACCCTAAATACTTAAAACACTCTAACTCCTCAAGCAACTCACCATTCAAAACTATATTCATCCTCCTACAATCTACCTACCTCGTACACTTCATCACTTTACTCTTATTCTCATTTACACTCAATATCCTCCATTCACACACCCTTCCAAACTCCTCTACCAACTGTCTCAATCTCTCCCCTGAATCATCCACCAGTGCAGTATCATCTGCAAACATCAACTGCTTCAGATTCCACTCTCTACCATCAACATTCACCAGACTCAGACCTCCAGCTAAGATTCTCGCATTCACCTCCCATACAACACCATCCATATAAATATTAAACAACCAAGGCGACACCACACATTTCTGCCACAGCTCCACTCTCATGGGAAACCAATCACTCATAGTATTTTCCACTCTCACACACGCTTTACTATTTATATAAAAACTTTTCACTCCTTTTAGCAACCTGAAGTCCATACAACCTTGAAACAGTCCACAAAGCCTCCCTATCAGTTCTACCATACGCCTTCTCTAAATTCATGAACGCCCCAAACACATCCTTACCTTTCGCTAAATACTTTTCACATACCTGTCTCAAGGAAACACCTGATCCACGCATCCCCTCCCTCTCCTAAAGCCACACTGCTCTTCACCAGTCACTCCCTCATTACCCTCTGTAACTCTCATGATTAGCACTTTACCATTCACCTTGCCGACAACACTCAACAGATTTATATCCTTAACGCTAGTACATTCATACTTATCACCGTTACCTTTATACAACGGGACCACACAAGCACTTGCCCAGTTATCTGACACCAAACCTTTCACAAAGCACACATTCAACAATCTTACTAACCAGTCAACAATAGTCGCTTCACCATTTTTCAGGCATTCCACAGCACACCCATCCATACCTGCAGCTTTCCCTGTTTTCATCTCTTTTACTGCCGCCTCCACTTCCTCCATCGTGATCAAAGAATCATTCAACTTTCCCAAAATAATTATTCCTTGCACCCTACCTTCTGCCGCAATCTCAGCCTCCCTTTCCTCCTCTGCATTTAACAATCTTTCAAAATACTCCGCCCATCTCTTCCTTTCTGCATCCATCTCATTTAACATCCTTCCATCCTCTGCTTTTACTCACCCTACCTTCCCAGAGTCTCCCTTTCGCACCCTTTTCACCTCTTTCCCAAACATTTTCTTATTCTTTTGAAAATTCTCAGTCAACCGTCTGCCCCACATCTCATATGCTGCCACTTTAGCATCACACACAGCCCTTCTCGCCCTATTCCTGTTTTCCTTATACCTCTCATATGACACCTCATTCTTCCTTTAGTGCAGTCACACTTCATATCCACGTCTCTTCTCAGCCATAGCCATACTTACTTCCTTGCACCACCATTCACTTCCCTTTCTTACACCACCACCCACTCGCCTCACACCACACTCCTCTTCCGCGTGCCCCACCACAGCACTCTTAAACAACTGCCATTCCTCCTCCACACTGCCATTCTCCTTTTCTTTCACTGCGTTCCACTCCTCTTTCAATATCTCCTAATACTCTATCATTTTCTCTCTTTTATCCAAGTAACTCATTTTCAAAACCTCCCAGCCACACTTAACTCTCCTAGCTCTCACCCATCTCTTACCTACTCTCAACTTTCCCTCCACCAGGTAGTGCTCAGACATACCACCACTCTCCCCTCTCAAAACTCTCACATCCAACAATCTTTCTCTTACATTCCTGGACACAACCACATAGTCCATCAATGTCCTATCAACAACCATTCCACCCTCCCGTCTCACCCATGTATACTTATAAATATCTTTCTTCTCGAACAAGGTATTTCCAATCACCATCTCTCACTCAGTGCACATCCCTATTATTCGTTCTCGCTTTTCATTTCCTCCAGGCACATTATGCATACCAACTACACCTTCAGCTACTACATTTCCCACTCTAGCATTCAGATCTCCCATCATTACCACATTCACATTCGCTCCGAAAGTCTGCAGACACTCATCAATATCATTCCAGAAAGACTCCCTCTGCTTCTTCATCCCTTTCACCACCAGGCCCATATGCACTCACAAATACACACAAC
The DNA here is from genome assembly GCF_032717465.1 of Coenobita brevimanus. NCBI lineage: Eukaryota > Metazoa > Arthropoda > Malacostraca > Decapoda > Coenobitidae > Coenobita > Coenobita brevimanus. The sequence continues at coordinate 23,260,071 of NC_137021.1, read as the reverse complement.
TCATGTTCTGATTTTGCTTTCACCCACATCAGTCTCGATGACATCTCCTTCCATTCAGTCACAAACTGCTGCACTTCTGGGCTCAATAACAAGGCCACACCATCTCTTGCCCTTCAATCAACACCTTACAATCTTCCATTCACACTTCTAAACTTAGACTCACCTTTCCCTTTCATCTTTGTTTCACTCAAAACTAACACATCCAACTTTCTTCTCACAAACATTCTCCCAATCTCCTCCCTTTTAGCTTCAATCGTACTACACCCACGCATATTCATAGACCCATTCTTCAGGGTACTGGGATAACTCAATGCCCCATCCCTTTCTGTGGCCTGTCTCATTTTAGGAACTATAAAAACAGAGGAGGGGGTCACTAGTCCCCTCACCCCGTCCCTTTTAGTCGCCTTTTACAGAACACAGGGAATACGGTGGCAGAATTCTTCCTAACACAACCTGGCCGCAGAGTACTAGTACCACCCCATAGCACAGCCAGATTGTGTTCCCCCTGCCACAGGGGGAATATACATATTTATGTTGGAATATACACATCTTTTTTTTGTTCTACATACATCACCATACTGGCTTACTTGGTGTATAGTGATACTTAATCTATGGAAGCTGTAACTAATGTTTACAATTGTTGATCCTGCCTTGGTGCCAGACCAAAATTCAGTATTTATGTAACAACACCTATCTCTTCTACTACATCTAGCTTTTGCATTCTCAGGTTCAGTGGTTCATGTTGAGTGGACACCATAAGGTCTCCGTTGTGTTTCCTCAAGAGAAGATCACCGGATCCAAGCTCGTCCCATGGCGAGGTATTGGTGATCTTGCATCAGGGCTGAACGAAGGAAGAACATCGTGGGAAGTAGCCAGCACCACTGAAATGGTCACGGAGTACTGAGTACGAGTACGGATTTCCACGGTGCGACTTGACCATAATTATAGCCGAGCATTGCACGAAGGTGCTCACGGAGTATCATCTTCTGAAGAAGAACCGAGGCTGGACAATGATGCCCCAGAAGAACAAAGAGGAGTTCAAGACACATCTTGGAAACTCCTTCGATGTGGCCCACCAAGATGCTAATAAACTTCGCCATCCAAGAGGACAAGGGTTTCTTGGCAGCATAGTCCAAATTGGAATGCTGAGGGCACCTAGGGATGTCGATGTTGTTTTCATCTAGTGGGTGTAGCAGGAAGAGGAGAGGAAAAAGAAAAGTCAGAGCTTGTCACGGTCATCCATGTCGGTGGCAGAAATACCATCTTCAAGCAGCATTGGAAGCAGCCCTGAGTGCTCAACAGACGATAAGTGTGGTGCAGCTTGAAGACCACCGAAAACACCCGAAACTCCCGAAATGGGGATGAGAGACCCTCATGTCTTTTTGCTTGGAGTGCTACATTCTTACTGATGGAGACAATGATGATGTGAAGGAACTGATCATCAACTGCTCAGTGACTCGCCGTCAGCAGATGAAGTACCATTAGGAATGAACTGTCGCAATAAAGAACAGTGTCGTACCATTGCACTCCTCCTAATCCACTGGGACGGCAAGTTGATGGCTGATCTGGCCAGCAAGGAGCAAATCGATCAACTTCGCATCATTGTCACCTTCACTGTCTCAGCTCCTACAGATGGCATAGTTACTGAGCAACATGGGACTCCATGCTGCTAAAGTGGCTGCTGGAGTGCTTGAGAGGTGGGGGCTTGTTGTGAAGGTCGTTGGAATGTCCTTCAACAAGACAGGTGTCAACCTGGGTTAAAGCAGCGGAGTTTGTGTACTGCTCAAGCAACTCCTCGAAAAAAACTTTTCTTCTTCACACGCAATCACCATGTGCTTGAGTTCGTGATGAGAACCCTGTACACCAGGCGTATGGGAGTAGCTTCAGCACAAGATATTCAACTGTTCAAGCAACTCCAGGCACAGTGGATGCACATCACTCAACACAGTTTAAGACTAGCACAGCAGACAATAAGACCTCCCCTCACCTCTCAGACTCTGTCATTGCCAAGTGCAAGAAGACCCTATAGGAGCATGTGGATCTCCACGACGATTTTCGTGAGATGGTTGAGTTATTGTTGATCATTACTGGCGGGACGCCACTTCAAGGTGTACACTTTCGGGCACCATGTGCCAAGTATGAGGTCCGATAAATGGCCAAGGTCCTGTATGCAATGAAGATCTGAATGTTCCAGGGCCAGTTTCAGCTCAAGGCGAAGGAGCACGGCCTCTGGGCCAAATGTCTGTTCATTGTGTGCATCTACATTCAGGCATGGATGGCGACGCCCCTCCCAGCTTCTGCCCCGAGATCCAATATCCTCCGGAACCCCCATGACTCCTACAATGACCAATGGTGGTCAAGGTAATGAAGAGCAAATTCCTGAAGCTCTTCTGGTACTTGTCACCAGAGATTTTGTGCTTACACTCTCCAGTCAAGGCTTGGATGTGGAGACAAAGCGATGTGTCATCAAGGTGATGTAGAATCCTGAAGCCAGCGTAGATGATTCCCCACAAAAGCATGCGACAGTGCACCAAGTACAATTGCTAAGTGCAACATCAAGGACTTCGCTTCCAGCACCACCATGTCCTTCTTCAGGAAGTTGAATATGGAGAACTCTTTCCCCGATGTAGACCCTGAGGCATGGCCAATGCGCCAGGAATTAAGGAACGCCAAAAAATTCATCCAAAGCCTTGCCATCACCAATGAGCATATGGAGCTAGGCGTTGCACTGGTTTAAGGGTAAAATGACATCGTCATAAAAGATGACAAACAACGGCATTTTCTCCTGCAAGTGGTCACAGTTCACCAAAAGTGGTTCCCAAAAGCGGTTAGGGGAGGCTAACCAGTTCAACTAGGTGACAAAGATTGGCTTGCAACAATGATACCCTGCCTTGAAAGGCTAGTATTCCATTTGCAGGTGGACCTGGAAGCAAGATCTCATTGTGTAAATATGCACTAAATCCATTTTATTATTTTTTATTGAGAAAAGGGAAGATATCCTTAAATTCCGACATATACCTTGGAACCATGCCAAAGATCTGGTTCTGACCAAATCGTGGACGGACTTCTTTAAACCCATTCCCAGTGTTTTGCCTAAGTTGTAGGTTGTTCAGTATCCACTACAGCAATGCCTGGGAAAGTTTCCTGCAACATTGCATATCATATATGCGCCATTTGCCTGCCATGCACTGTTTAGCTGCCATATATGAAAGTGACCAAAAATTACAAATGTTAAAAAACGCTGAATGCATTAAGTATGGCTTAAATATTAACTGACTACCCTCCAAATTGTACACGACCTTTCTCCACCCAGTCTCACCATGTCAGGGAGTGGGAGCTTAACTTTTCCATTTTTCGATTTTTAAGAACCTCAGTAGTATATATATATATATATATATAAACGAGTCAAGCTCGTAGTGCCCCGTGTATTAAAGTATTTTTATCATCCATATCTTTAAATTTATGAATAGTTCTGGCATACTGTTTCATTTGGTAGTGCATTCCACTGATCAATTGCTCTATTTGGGAAACTGAATTTCCTTACGTCTTTACCGTCTCTCTTTTTATGTAGTTTTTTGCAGCGCCATCTTCCTGATGCTTCCCCATAGGTTATATATTAATTGATGTGTATTTCCTCTTTCCCTGATATGCATTTATATAGCATTATCGTGCCTCCTCTTTTCCTTCTCTCCTGTAGTGTTGGTAGATTCAGTTTTTCTAGTCTTTCTTCGTAGCTAAGATCTCTTAAGCTTGGTACTCATCTTGTAGCTGCCCTTTGCACTTTTTCAATCTTATCTACAGTATGTCGTTTTTGTGATGAGGATTCTAGACTACAGCTGCATACTCCAGGGCGTTATTATCTTTCTCAGCATGTCGTCACTTATATATGTTAATGCTATTCTCATATTAGTAAGCAGTGCATACATGTTACATACCTTCTCAGTGACGTGGTCAGCCGGAGATAGTCTGCTATTGATAATCACTCCTAGGTCCTTCTCCCTTTATGATGTGTGTAGGGTTGATCTTCCTGACTTGAAATCCCAATCTGGTCTCTTCTCACTTTTACCAGACTCAATTACATTACACTTGTCCACATTAAATTCCATTTGCCATTTATTGCTTTGTTCATTATGTATATTTATTCTTCTTATAGCTCTCTGCAAGAATCTGTTTAGTTATTATCCTTTGTATTTTTGCATCATCTGGAAACATATTTAGATAGCCTCCATTTCCAGTCTTACTATCTATGTCATTTATATATACCAAAAACATGATTAGTGCCAGCACTGAGCCCTGTGGAACTCCGCTAGTCACTTCCCTCCATGATGAGTAGTTTCCCGAGTGCTGTTCTCATTTCCCTTTTTCTGAGAAAATCCTGCATCCAACAGTATAAATTGCCTTGGATACCTCCGTGATAGTAGTTTCCATAAAGGTCTTTGGTGCGGTACTCTGTCAAATGTTTTCTTGAAATCTAAACAGATACTGTCCACCCATCCTTCTCATTTGTGTAATGTTTCTGTAACTCTATCATAGTAGCTTAATAGATTAGTAACACATGATTTTCCCTTTCTAAAACCGAACTACCTATCTGTTATACAGTGTTCCTCTAGATGGTTTACCGAAACATTTGTCATCAGCTTTTCTAGTATCTTACAACACTGGTCAGTGATACTGGTCGGTAGTTAAATGGTTTCTGTCTATTATCTTTCTTGAATAGGGGAATAATGTTTGCATTCTTCTAAATATCGGGTAGTTTACCTTGACCTAAGGTTTCCTTGAATATTAAATATAATAGTCTTCTTAACTCTGCCACCCATTCATGAAGCACCCAACCTGAAATTTCGTCAGAACCATATGATTTTCCTTTGTGTAATTTGCTTAATTCTGCCTGTTCCTCTTTTTCTGATATTTGTATATCTGGTAAAACATATGGGGATGCATGCTTCATATCATCTCTTTCAAAATTAATTTCTTTTGTAAAAACTGATTGGAAGTTTTTATTTAGTGCTTCTCAAATATCTTTTACTTGGGTATTGGTGATCAACTTGTCTGTAATGGACTGTCTTTTGTCCTTAACTTTGGTTTTGCATTGGATGTAGCTATAGAATAGCTTAGGATGATCACTGCTTTTATTTATATCTTCCTCAAACTGTCTTTGAGTCTTCCTCCTTATCTTTGTATAATCATTTCATGCCTGTTTATAGTTGTTAAATGACCTCTCACTATTGTGTGTTCTGTATCTATTCCACGCATTTTTTTTTTTTTACATTCTCATTAAACCATTTCTTTATTTTCATTTATTTTTCTTTCTGCTGAGGGATGTAATATGTGTGTGTGTGTGTGTGTGTGTGTGTGTGTGTGTGTGTGTGTGTAATAATTCACCAGGTCTGTCAGGATCACTTGATGGTCGTGATTGTCAGCTTTTACCCTCCCGGAAGGGAGCTGAGAGCTCATATAGTCCCTGACCGAGAGGGACTTTCACACACGCACACACCCGTCCCCTTGCTCAAGGGGGACAGTAGCCACCCACTTCGTCAGTGAAACTTTTCGCAACCTGAGCGAGGCGCGAACTCCCGTCCACCAGTTGGCAAGCGGGAACGTTACCACTGCGTGTGTGTGTGTGTGTGTGTGTGTTTGTGTGTGTGTTTTAGGAAAAAATCAGTATATATATATATATATATATATATATATATATATATATATACTCCAAAATGGTTTGATGGCAATTGGGCCAGAGCAACAGCCCAAAAGTCATTAGCATATAACTCTTACTTAAAATCAAAAACATCTGAATCACTCTCCCAATAAAAAATTGCTAGAAATCATTCAAAAGCTGTATTAAATCTATCTAAATCAAACTTTCTTCAAAAGCAAGCATCAGAATTACTTGACAACCCTAATGACAATAGAATATTCTGGTCAACTCTTAATTCTTTCAATAATAATTCCCCCACTAAAATCTTCAGATGGCAACATTATAAATGACCCACGTGGGAAAGCAGATATCTTTGCCAGTACCTTTGCCAGAAACTCTACCATAGACGATACCAGCCAGAATGTCCCAGTACTGGAACTTGATTCTCCCAAAAGTTCCCCACTTAAAATACAGACAAGATACGTAAAATCCATCCTAGACAATTTACCTACCAACAAAGCTCCAGGCCCAGATGCAATTCCGCCAACTGTTTTGAAAAAGTGTTCCCCTGAACTTGCCTCTGTCCTAGCTAAATTATTCAGACTATGCATACGTACTTCTTTATTCCCAAATTCATGGAAAGAAGCCAATATCCACCCAGTTCCGAAGAAAGGAAGTTCGTCTGACTCCTCCAATTACAGACCAATAGCTGCCACATCTTCTCTTGGTAAGGTATTTGAAACTTTAATTAAGAAGCACATTGTTAAACGTCTTGAATCCAACAACTTAATTAGTGATAGACAATACGGTTTTCGCCACGAAAGATCCACCATTGACATACTCAATCTCTTAACTCATACCATCCATCAATCAATTGATCTTTTTGGAGAAACTCATGCAGTAGCTCTTGATATCTCTAAAGCTTTCAACAGAGTATGGCACCGTTCCCTGCTGTCCAAACTCCATCGCTATGGACTAATGTCTTTTGTTCCTTTGATTTCTTCATATCTTAGTGACAGGAAAATAAGAGTAAAAGTAGATGATGTATATTCCAATTTCCACTCAATTAACGCCGGCATGCCGCAGGGATCAGTTCTGGTGCCAACCCTGTTTCTGGTTCATATTAATGATCTCTTATCTGTCACCCACAATGCCATTCACTCATATGCAGATGACTCATCACTATATAGTTCATTCACACTCAGACATCCATTTACAAAGTCTAATATCTCTACCTCTCAACTCAGTACAGCCATCTCCATAAATCAAGATCTATCTACAATCAGTGAATGGGGACAAAACAACCTTGTCTCTTTTAATGCTCGTAAAACTAAATATATACAGTTTACTAATAGACAGATATTGCCAGATTCGTACATTACCTTCAGTACTAATATTCCCATCTCCAAGAGTATTGAAATTCTTGGTGTCTCACTTAACAGTGCCCTCAGCTGGACCTCTCATGTCAGATCACTTGCTAAAACCGCCTCAAAGAAACATGGATTATTATACAGAGTCCGTAACTTCTTCGCCGATGAGCAGTTAGCTATAGTTTATAAGAGTCATGTGCACTCTCGGCTTGAATATTGCTCACCTTGTGGAATGATTGTGGAGAGGTTATATTAAGACAACTAGACAAAAATCAGAATAAAGCTGTTAGAATCATCAACAATCCTGCCATGCATATAAACTACCTCCCCTGCAAGTAAGAAGGAATGTTGCCTCCCTTGCATTATTTTACATATATTTTTTTTGGCAAATGTTCAGACGAAGTTGCGTCCATTGTGCCACCTCTCCATGCCGTCCCTCGTGCTACACGGGCATCTGGTAGCGCTCATGACTGGAATGCCACTCAGCCATATTGCAGAACTTCTGCCTATCAGAATTCTTTCATTCTCCGAACTGCATCTCTCTGGAACTTGCTTCCCCAGAGTTTTTTTCCTCCAAATTTCAACCCACAACTGTTCAAGTCTGACTGTTACAGATATTTTATGAACAGAGGACACCAGTAGTCTGGTGTATGGATTATTTTTTTTTTTTACTCATTTGTTTTTCCTTCCTCCGTTCTGTTATTAAAAAAAAAAATACTGTACATACAAATATATATATATATATATATATATATATATATATATATATATATATATATATATATATATATATGTACCCCCTTACAATATGTCTATCCCCGATGTATATATGCCCCCCCCCAATGCATACATGCCTCCACTAAACTTGCTGACCTAGCATGCTTTCCCAGGGCCCAAGCCTGGGCAGAAGGCGTTACTGCATCAGTTATGAGCAGACACTCAAGAAGGGCAGACTATTTTTGTCAGAGCTTGTAATAAACTCCTTAACTAGCTGTTTGTACACGGAGTTTCTATCACCAAAGTATTGCAAGTTACATTTGGTAGCAGCGGTGTTTCGGACCATCAGATTCTGACCGCCTCCTACACTATTTAGTGACACCAACAGATACACGACGTCTCGCATCTCACAACCTCACCCCCCCTCAGTGCCTCTCGTGGTGTAATAACCGGCTGTGCCTCCAGGTGTACAGTTTCTCTCACCAGTGCTCACCTCTCAAACAACCCCACCCACACACCTTGTTCCTGCCCGCAAGTGTCACCATCGCCGACCTACGCACCTGTTTCACCTGTTCCCAGCACCTGTTCCGAACGCATCATAAATCCTGCCCCCACGGTGCCACTTATCACTGTCTGCCCACTGCCATTCTCTGAATTTGCAACTCAAAAGCTCTACACCTGCATTGTACCAACATCTGCCCTCACCCCCACCACCGGCCCCGACGCCGCCACACCCTGCCCTCACATGTGGTCTGAATTAAGTGAGCCTCCTAGGACCGCAACTCCCTGCCGGTGACTCATTGGAGCGTCTCTTCCCGTCTCGACTTAAGCTCAGCGAGTAGTTCCGGATCTTCTGAGACTCATCCAACATATCGCTCCAGTCTCGTCCCCAGCCACTCTCATCTCCGACCAGCTGTCCCTCCAGCACTGCCCCGCCCCGCCCCGCCCCGTACGCCGCTTCGTCACTCCTGCCCTGCTACGCCCAGCCACACCTGCATGTCATACATCTCGTCAATCCCGTCTCTACTGTGTAACTATAGTATACCTTACCTTTCTATAGGGATTATCCTCGATTTTCGATTTTCTCCACAGATTGGATATTTTGTAAATATTCCATCTCACTTCCATTACCCTGTTTTCATCTTCACCTACGTTATTTATTATCCATCTCATCCTTCGCCTTTTATTTAAACCCTCCATCCCCTCACCTTCATTCGTTTTCACACCTACTCGTGTATTACATTCTCTCATCTTTATGTTATACATTTCCACCTACATATCCATCTTCATCCTTCATCTCATCTTCCATTGCCGCATTAAATGTCATACTTTCAATATCAACAGCTTAACACCAGCCCTGTCGACCCGGAAACATCACCTTATCACACACCGTCTGCTGACTCTAACACGATCACTCACTTAAGAAGTGGCAAAGAGTACCACCGACCTATACCTGAGACTCCCGTTTCACTTCCCGCAGAACCACTTACTACCCATCCTACACTCGTAAATCCAGATACCTCCTCCTCTACCCCTACCTCTACACTCCCTTCTTCTTCCTCTACTCCTTCCCCTATCGTTCACTCTCCTGCCTCACTTCATACCCCGTCTTGCTCGCCCTTAACTACCACTACCTTCTCTCTCTCCCACTCCTCTCCTTCCGCCACTTCCACACTTCCAACCATGGCCACCCCTCCACAGTCTATATATCTCGACGATGCCAATCGTCCCAAATTTACCGGCCAGGACCCAACTTGGTCTGTCTATGATTTCCTCAGAGAAGTAGGAACCGGCATCCACAATCGGCAGATTACCGATGAATCGCTCAAAGTAGCTTACCTCATGGGTCGCTTGCACCACGGCAAATCGGACATCGGATCCGCGATCCGTGCAGGACATTTCGATAGCATTAATACCTTTGCTAATTTTCGTAAGGAACTCATCAGCCTTTGTGGCCAGCATTCAAATACCACGTCTCTCATGGGCTTCATTAATCTCCTAAACCACATGGATGAGGACTTGAGGGTCCCAGTGCAACATACCAAGCTCCACGAAGCTGCCGCCACCATGAAAGCAACTAGTAACGAGATGCTCCAATTACTGGTAGGCACGAAATGGCTAGAAGACAAAAATGGCATTCCAGTGGTTTCACTCACCAACTTTGCTGACTTAATTGGTTACCTGAGATTCCTTCACTGGCTTACTCCTAAACAGCAAGAGGTAGCCTTGGAAATAGGTTTCAATCCAGGAAATAAAATTATTCAGGTCACTAAAGCCATTCATGAAAGAACAGGTTCGAACTACACGTGTCAGGGCACCACCCAACCCTTGGCCTCCTCAGTCTGTCACACCTCCACTACCCCAGACCAATCTCGCTCCCGTCCCACCACACGAGGCAGACCTGCCACACATCGTTCTCCTACCACAGGTGGTGATCAATCTAGCGTCCGACAGAACAGACAATCTTCGATTCTTTGCTGGCACTGTGGTCATCCTGGACATCGAAAATCCAGTTGCGACCGTAAATACAGACGTCCTTACTCCCACACCAGACAGCGTACGCCTTCCAGCTCCCATCGTCCTACATGCAAATACCACAAATCCAGCACGACTCACACCACTGAGGAATGTTGTTACCTCAACCGCCACCAGTCGGGGGAAGCGCCGCGCCCATATCGGCCCAATATCACATAGAACCAGAAACCCAACTCCCCATCCGCCATGTTGGTCCCATAACATCCTCGGGTTTAGTTATTCTCGGATGCAGTCATGACATACCAATGTCATTCTTCTTGGACACAGGATCTATAGTAAATCTGATCTCCGACAATTCCTTACATATTATTCAACGACATCACAACCACGTCAGTTTCCTAGAACCACCAGACATTCGCCTATGTGGTGTCGAAGGCTCAGAGTTTAAGGTTAAGGGAAGAGTCACCCTAGAAGTCAAAATACACAGAGATTTGTCCCCTATCCCAATTGAATTTCATGTCACTAATGACTCGCAGTATCTCGCAGATGCCCTTATTGGTTTCTCCACCATGGCACAACACTCCATTGCATTATTACCTGCCTGTGGTAGTATAGACGTTTCTGGATTCCCAGTATACAGTATGGAATGTCCCCGTCCTGTTCTTACGATCAAATCAGTCCTTCAGTTACCTCTGTCCCTACCACTACCAAAAAGTCCAGACCAGCCCAAACCACCACCATCATCATCTGAGAATACAGAGATCATTCCTTTACTGACTGCGAGCAAGGACATAAATTCCTCAATGTCTACTGATACATCCTTTCAGCCTTCGGAAATGGCTCTTACCTCCTCTCCTGACAACACTATCGCTAACTCAGACATGTCTCATTTACCTACTTCACACAGTGTGAATGATCTCCACCACGCAGAGACGAAACGTGCAGTAACGAATACGTGCGCAGTTTTTTTACCACATGAGTTCACCAAAGTCTCTGTTTGTGTTGCCGGTGCGAAAGAAGGAGTGGATGTACTAACACTACCTGAGACGTGTTATGTGAATGGCTTGACTTATGAGTCAGCGTGGTGCACAGTCTCAGAGGACAGTTTATGCTACCTGTACTTGCTCAATGTCACAAATGCTCCACTAAAACTTAAAAGTGGTGTAAAGATTGGAGACTTCCTAGTATACCCAGCGGCCGTAAAGGTGTGCCCGGATTCCTCAATTCCTACTATTCAGACTGATGATAGTACGCCAATCGGTGTATGTACTATTAACTCTACGGGATCTGCGCCGACATATTCACCCAATATGCTCTCACATCTCACTTGCACGGATTTCCCAGAAAACATGCCACAACTCCTCGACCTTTTGACCTCGTACAGAAACGTGGTTGCCTTATCCGGTGAACTGATGGGCAGAACAGACCTTGTCAAACATACGATTGAACTGCTACCAGGAACTCAGCCAATTTACATACCAGCGTATCGATTTCCTCACAGCCAGAGAAAGCAAACAGATCAAATGGTACAGAACATGTTAGACCAGGACATTATTGAACCCTCTGTCAGTCCATGGAATAGCCCGCTTTTCTTAGTACCAAAGAAGGACGGCAATTTTAGACCAGTAGTTGACCATCGTAAGGTCAATTCTGTCACCGTTCCAGACCGTTTCCCGTTACCCGTCCTCACTGATTTGCTAGAATCCCTTGGTGAAAATAACGTAGTCTTTTCATCTTTAGACCTCCTCAGTGGTTACTGGCAGGTCGAAATGGAAGAGTCCTCTCGCCCAGTTACAGCCTTCAGCACCCCTTCCAGACATTTTCAGTTTGAGACTCCCTTTTGGTCTGAGAAATGCTCCTTCCGTGTTTATGTGACTTATCCATTCAGTCTACAGTGGTATGACGGGACACTCTTTTTACTTCCCTAGATGATATCATTGTTGTGAGTAAATCCATCCCTAACCATTTTACCAAGCTCTAGCAAATCTTTGAACGCCTCCAGCTTGCAGGCCTGAAAATCAATCTCAGTAAATGTGACTTCCTGCGAAAGAAAATCAAATTCCTAGGCCATGTCGTAGATGCACAAGGCATTGATACTAATGAAGATAAAACTAAAGCGATTATTAACTTCCCTGAACCTACCACTACCGAAGCTGCACGAAGTTTCCTGGGCCTCATTGGCTATTATCGTAGATTCATTAAAGATTATGCAAAGATCGCCTTTCCTCTGACCTGCTTACTCAAGCAGAATGTGCCCTTTGTTTGGACTAACGACCAGTCACAGGCTTTCCAAAAGCTAAAGACAACTCTTGTAAATGCCCCTGTTCTAGCATTCCCTGATTATACCAAACCCTTTCTTCTCTGCACAGATGCCTCTGGCACTGGACTTGGTGCCGTTTTGATGCAACGCGATGAAGCATCAAGGAAGCGCGTAATAGCGTATGCTAGTCGCACCCTTAGAACCGCTGAACGTAACTACAGTGTCACAGATCTTGAAGCGCTAGCGGTAATCTGGTCCTTGAAACATTTCAGAGATATAGTCTATGGTTATCCAGTGCATATCCAAACAGACCACCTTCCACTATGTGATTTGTTCAAGAATCGCAACCTAACAGGTAGGCTAGCTAGATGGTCCGTCATCATCCAGGACTTCAATCCCACTTTTCAATATGTACCAGGAAAGTTGAATGTAGTCGCAGACGCACTCTCACGTCACGTAGCAGCAGCTATAACATCACTGCAGCCCGAAGTAACTGAAAATACTACACTAACATCAGAAGTTGTTCGAAACTTTCAGCACCAAAACCCCATGTGGTCCAAAGTCATTTATTTCCTAGAATCTGGCGATGCCTCAACCTTACCTACGCTGCCAGTATCACTAGATGAGTTCATACTAGATGATGATCTCTTGTACAGGAAAACACTACTAACAGGAAAAGTACGTCAACTTGTTGTCCCCACTGCCCTGATACCAACGGTTCTTCACATAGTTCATAATACCCCTCAAGCTTCCCATCCAGGTAAAGACCGATGCTTGCGCCAAGCACGTCTCAAATACTATTGGCCAACCATGCGCCGTGATATCAATGCCCACTGTGACTCTTGCCTCTCCTGCCACCGCCACAAAGGATCAACCAGCTTACCTGCACCGCTCTTACAATACCCAATCCCGTCACGACCATGGGAAACTGTCTCAATCGATCTCTTAAAACTACCTCTCATGGAATCCGGCGCTGAGTACTTGTTCGTAGTGGTCGACCAGTTCTCCCACTACTGTGTCCTCGTACCCCTCTACAACAAGACCACGAAGAGTGTTGCACATGCCTTTGTAGATCACGTAATTTGCCCGTTCAGTACCCCTCATACTATTCTTACTGACAACGGTACAGAGTTCAACAATAGCCTTCTAGATGAGATATGTCACTGCTTTCATATCAACAAGTGCAATGTCGTGCCTAACCATCCGGCTTCCAATGGCCTTGTAGAATGCCACAACCGAAAAATCTTAGTGTCTTAGACATCTAGGCTCCCATAGTTCATCCTGGGATGACTGGATTCCCCAAGTGGTATCCTCAATCAATAGCTCCATCAATGCATCTATTGCCGAATCTCCCTTCTTCGTCCTCTTTGGCTTTGACAAGGACCTCCCATACTCTCTCTTATCCTCAAAGCCAGAACCCACCTACTACATGGATGATTATGTTAAACTAACATTGGCCAACTTCCAGACAATCCACCAGTATGTCCAATCCACTTTGGCTTCCTCTCAGGAGGACATGCTGCAGCGCCAACATAAGTCCGCCTCTCCTATCACCATCAATGTAGGCGATCTTGTCTTTGCTCATTCCCATACACGTTCCTTTAAGTTGGATGACAAATTTACAGGGCCCCACCGCGTCCTCATTCAACAAGGCAACAAATTTCACCTCCAGGACCTGTCCACTAAGGACACCAGATGGGTCCACGTCGATGACTTAAAGTGAGCACCCCGTGGCCTCGTGTTGGAAGAGTCACTTACACAACCTCCTGACCCCTTCTTCCCCTCCTCCCATCCCTCAGTCTACCTTGTCTCCACCTATTCCTCAGTCTCCTTCATCTCCATCTCCACCTGCTCATTCATCAACCAATCAATATCGGTCCAAACTGCGCTCTGCCCATCAACCTCTTCACGACCTCGCCCATTAACTCTACCCTGATTTTCTAGGTACGATGTTAGCGATCTCCCTGCTGGCAGTGCTGACCCTCCTGGGGTCTGGATCAGGTCAGAACGATCGTGGAGTACGTCCCGGGGCCTTGGTCGGCTCGGGAGGTGAGGTAATGCTTATCGAAGCCGTAGCCTCCTTGCGCTACGATCTTGTGCCCCTGGCCGACATAGCCATTGCCCTACCTGCCTACGCGCACCAGCTCCACGGAATCAGGAACCATCTCACGGCCCTCATGGGGACACACAACCCGAATCAGTATCTCTATAACCTTTTCCTACCACACTCCTGGCAATTGCAATACATAAGTAACAAATTCACTGAGCTCAATGACAATTTCCATTCAGACACCCGTTGGTCGTTCTCATGTGAAACGAGGTCTCTTCAACTTCAGAGGTGAGATTCTGAGTGGCTTGTTTGGCGTTGCTACAGCCCGTGGCATTTCTGGCTTCAAATCTGATCTCGCTCATTTAGCTTCAGCCCTAGAATCCCAACGCCGAGTCATCAAAATCCAACACACTATGTTACAGAAGATTATGGCCCACCTAAATGAAGTCACGTCCACTCTAAACAACTTCACCAATATCTTATGACAACACCTTTCAGATCTCAATGTTATCTCTCAGTTCTTCTACCTCAAAATGAACATGGATAATCTCCAACTGGCCTTTGACTCTCTCCTGTCTCAAGTCTCTACCTTGATTCGTATCCTGGTCGATGCTATCAATGGACGTGTCACTGCCGACCTAGTCCCTGTCTCAGCTCTCCATTCTGTCCTGGAATGGGCTCACTCCACCTTCGGTCTCTCCCCAGTCCTCCCTTACACCTCCCTTGAATATTATTATCCTGTTCTCGAAGCCACTTTTCTCACTACATACGTCGTCGTCCATATTCCTCTCCGTTCTGCCATAACCTTTCACCTTTTCCACATCATTCCCTTCCCTTTCCGCCTCAACAACTCCTTGTTACAGGTATCTGTTCCTTCAGAATATTTCCTCCTCTCCCATGATCATCTTTCCGTTGCCTTCCTTTCTACCACAGACCTCCAGCAATGTTCCTCCCTTACTCCGACCTCTCGTCTCTGTGCTGCCCACCTTTTCGCTATCTTCCCTAGCAGTGCTACACCCTGTGAGTCTGCATTAGTTCGCAACCATTCCATCTACTCGGCCTGTTCTTTTGTCCCAGCTCCTGACCTCCCGGTCCACCATGCTCACCTCAACCATGTCCAGTACTTCTTCTTTGCTGTTCCCATCTCTGTCACAATCATGTGTCCTGGTTCTTCCGTTCGCTCCGTCCCCGCTAATGGTCTCTACAAAGCACCTGACTATTGTACCGTCAAATCAGAGTCCGTCATCACTTACACAACTCGCTATCACCAAGCTGTTCGTAAACACTCCTATGACATCTTCCAACCAATTGACATGCCTTCAACCCTACCATCTGCCAACATTACCATCACCTCCCCTCACTTGCGCATGCTCACCTTCCTCAATGACAGTGATTTCATTATGGATCAATTTTCTCTGGCCTTCAGCCGTTCATAGGTTCATCCAACAGTTGTGTTTCCCCCTGTGGTTATTGCTTTCATAGGTTTTCTACTCATCATCTGTGCAGTGCATTGTTGTGTCAGAAAAATGGAACGTCGACTCCAGGAAATCAGAGTCGCTACAGGCATAGTACGCCCTACACACGACGTAGAAACTCCCCGTACTTAGTGCCCTCACATTCAGTGACTACCAATGCCATCTGACAATTACCCAACCTGTGAACAGAACTCTGCCTCCTAGAAAATGATGGTATTTCTTTCATGCATTACTGAGTGCCAGTGTATCCTACAGAAAATACAAAAAAAAAAAAAAAAAAAGATGAAGGAAGAACAACACTAGCACTCTCATATCTACTCCTTGTTTATCATGTATCAAACTATTATTGTGTAATTCCCATTATGTTTATATATACCTTCGACCCTTACTGAATTTGTACCTATTAATCCTTGTATATCTTATCTGTATATATCCTTCTACTTCCCTCCCCTCAACATGGCCATGTCTCCCCTACTGCCCCTGTATCATCCTTATCCCTTGTACAAACCTCCCGGTCCTGCCTTACTACTATAATCAAACACCATTTAACTCCCGGTGTCAGGAGACATCATCTCAGCTACCCGGGGGAGTAGTGTACCCCCCTACAATATGTCTACCCCCGATGTATATATGTCCCCCCCCAATGCATACATGCCCCCACTAATCTTGCTAGGTCAGCATGCTTTCCCACGCCTGAAGACCGTGTTATTGCATCAGTTGATAGCAGACAGCCGAGACGGGCAGACTATTTTACTGTGAGCTTGTAATAAACTCCTTATCTAGCTGTTTGTACACGGAGTTTCTATTACCAAAGTATTGCAAGTTACACTTATGGGAGTTGTAGATGATTCCGCTTTTTCGCTGTGTATTCGTCACACTTTGGGAAGACACTTATTTCTCTTTCTGTAAGGTTGGGCCACACGAGATGGGGGGCATCGGGTCTGTCCTATCCTTACTGGACAGCCAGTCACTTTATTGACTACTTGCTACAATAAAATATACTGGTTTCACTCCAAATTGACCTAAAGATGCCATGTAGCAATGCTGAATGCTGAGTTGTTGTGATACATTAACACTAGACACGGAGGGTAGTCACGGAGAATTCCTCTGAAAAAGTTGTAGAATCGTAGTATTATCTTTTTTTACCTTTGAGCTATGAGAAATAAGCTACAAGATGACAAAAATTAGGGTTAGAGTAAAACGAGTATAAGTCGATGTGTTTTATGGCAGAAACTGGTTTGACAGCAGCTTAAACACTACATATTAGCATTCATGTTAGGCAATAAATTCACTGGTTTACAGCAAAAAGCAAGAGATATCGCGACCTCACAATTGCAGTGTTTCGTCCCTGTGATTCTGTGGTTCGAGTAAATGTTGACCACTCTGTATAACGGCGGTGACCACACTTCACTTAATTATGTTTTCGTGTGACTTCACATTCGATAGTTCCCCAAACACTGTGTTGTTGGTGAGCTCCCCGGTCTGTCTGGCCAAGTAGACCCATCAAACGGAGGCAAGCAACCTCCCCCGCAAGCCCGTCCTGTGCAGTGCGGCGATGTTTCCTTGCAGCACCTCGACACAGTGAGGCGCGGGAAAGAGTTTGGATGTTTGCTTCCTTGAGGCACGGACATATGCACCACGCCACCCAGTTAGCAGAGGGGACCATATTAGGCTCCACATTAACCCATTATTTGTTTATATGATTAACACCCAGAGTTGTGACTGGTTTCCTTTGTTTCAGGAAATCACTAGGCACAGTAAGTGTAAAATAACCTGAAGAGGAAAGAATGATAATAAAAAATGACAGGAAGTGTGAGTGATATACGAGGAGATTAGGGGAGACACAGAAAAAACAACGGTGAGGGAAGCAGTTGGCAGCACTACATTCAGTTAGTGGGTGAAAGTCTCCACCATCTACCACCAATCAGACGTTGTAAATGAACTCTCCGTTCATCTGTACACACACACACACACACACACACACACACACACACACACACACACTGGTCTGTGTGTACAGTCACTCATAAAACAAAAGTCCCCCCCTGCGTTAGAGCCAATTTACCTCGGGGTATTCAGTGTTGGTAACAATGTATTTGACGTCAGCCATGTGGGGAGATGAGGAGGGGTGTTTGAGAGGAGGGCGGAGTTAATCTGCACGAAACACTACTTCAATCCACATTTCGAGGCAAACATACATTATATCTGACTTATTATCAAGGCATATGTATGTAACTCATCACATTTGAAAAAGTTTATCATTAGCTGAATAAAATCGTCAGCCAGTGGCAGGAATAAGATGCAAATGAAACCCCCAGCCTCAAGGGTTAAGTGAATGGGCTCGACACATTTAGAATGAACTTTGAATGAACTTCCCTCAAACGCAGCTTCACACCCCCTCACCTGACGTCATTTACAGTGTTACCAGGACTGATATCATACTGGTTGAAAGGTGTCTTGGCCGGGGGGGTCGTTTCTTTTATGAGTGACTGTACATGTGTGAAGGTCAGGGTGTGGCTGTTGGATTGGTTGTTGAGCTGTGTAGAGGAACAGAGCTGTGAGAAAGAAAATAATTTTTAAATAGTATTCTTACCTTTGTCGGGTTACTGTAGCATTGGTGTGTAATTACATTGGTTAACATATTTATACCAGTATTTGAAACAATAATTTATAATGAAATAAGTAGGGGATGACTTTCTTATTATTTTATGATGGGACAATAATAACTATCATCATCATCATCGAAGTCTGTCTTGCCCCATCAGGACGGTAGGGCCCTGGGCTAGGCTGCTCACTTCCGACATTTATGGTAATTGTGACCACCCTCACTCCCCCTGAGTGACATTATTTGAGAAATAAACGCTCACTCTACTCAGACGGAAACACAGTCACCATCGGGTTGCAGCGCCTTACTCAAGTAGACCACCAGGCGCAAAATTGTTGTATGATTGCCACCTTGCATAGTAAATGGATTCCTGGGTAACAGTCACATATGGTATATTGGTTTTAGCGCCCTATTTCCTCATCGTTTATTGTCATATAAATGAAACCCTTTTGTAATCCCTGACTTGCTCTGATTTTTTACACAACCCGTCAGATGATGCCAGTCAGGCTAACTCAGAACATTTCAAGCCACCAGAAAGACAGCTTTTATATATATATATATATATATATATATATATATATATATATATATATATATATATATATATATATATATATGTAGGAGGAGGCCGTAGCACGGGCTGAACAGGGTAGTACTCCCGAGGGGCATGGGAATGCTGGTGATAGGGAGAGCTGGAGCTACTGTTTCACTAGCTATCTAACCATCCCCCTTTGCTGACCTTTTCAGTGTGACAGTAACATGGAGGGTAGACCAGCATACTCTCCCAAACATTTCCTCTAACTATCTATGCACTACACCACATGCACTTTACATTTCACACAACGTATCCCACTACGTTACAGGGGTTGGCGCCAGCAAGGGCATGCGGCCAGAAAACTTTGCCCCCGCTACCAGGTGGCGGACTTCTGGGGGGAGGCGTGGTGGGGGTTTCGCCAGCATAGATCGTGGGTCCAGGGCGAGATGGGGCTCGGGCCTGTGCTAGAAGGTACAGGGCATTGCGGTTCCCAGGCTGCCGTTTCCGCCCAATAGAGAGGGGCCCGAACCTGGGAGTAGCACCCCAGGAGGCTGCCCTATCAGTGGGTGTATAATGGCAGGATAGTTGCAGTGCCCTTGGAGGGTGTCCCTGCAGCTGTCCTGGCAGGGTGCCCCGAGGCCATTACCACAGCCACTGGTAAGCTGGTGGGCTAGGGGTCCCAGATCCATTGCCTGGACCTGGGACTGTGCAGTGAGTGGGACCTGTGCTGTGTCTGTCCCCCTTTATTAATACTGAAGATGACAAAACAAAATAAGTTTCAAAGCAAGCCTGAGGACAGTAAATCACCCATGGGGATGAGGGTGGGTTCATGGAATATGGGAAGTTTGAGGGGAAGAGCAGGGGAAGTCGCTGAGGCATTCAGTAGGAGGTGGGTGGATGTGGCGTGTTTGCAGGAAGTCCGGTACAGGGGTGGATTAGCCAGAAAGATTGTTGGGAAGGACTGTTGCTATAAGTTGTTTTGGCAAGGGGGGACAGACGGATATGGAGGTGTTGGTGTGAAGGTTGCGGAGAAATGAGTGGAATATGTTATGAATGTTTTGAGAGTAAGCGATAGGATATTGGTAGTGAAAATTCTGTTGGGAAGAAAGATAGCTGCGATTATATCGGCATATGCTCCACAGACAGGATTGGATGAATCAGAGAAAGATAGATTTTGAGATGATTTAATAAGTGTAGTGGGTGGTATGCGGGATGATGAGATAGTGATTTTGGGAGGGGACTTAAATGGTCATGTAGGTGAAGCAGTACAAGGTTATGAAGGAGTGCATGGGGGATGTGCGTATGGTCTAAGGAATGCAGAAGGGGAAAGGATACTCGAGTTTGGGGAGGCAACGGACATGATTGTGTGCAACACATATTTTAGGAAAAGAGACAGTAGGTTAATTACGTATGAGTCTGGGGGAAATAGCAGTCAGATAGATTATTTTCTGGTTAGGAGGGCCGATAGGAGGTTAGTGAGGGATGTTAAAGTTATAGGAAGTGAGGAGTGTGTGCAGCAGCACAAACTATTGATTTGTGATATAGTGCTTAAAGAACAAGTGATGAAAAAGAGGACTTATGTACCTAAGAGGAAAATATGGAAGCTGAAAAACCAAGTAGTAAGGGATGCCTTCTATTGCGAGTTGAGGAGAGTGGTGGCTGAACAGGGAGCCGTAAACAGAGGCGTTAATGAACAGTACAGAGCCATCAAGAACAATTTCTTGAGAGTTACTGATGTAACATGCG